>NC_090648.1:310439465-310780563 GCF_040937935.1 Hyperolius riggenbachi
TGTAGTCAAAAAGATTAATATATATGGCAACAAATATTTCAATAAACTCTATAATATAACATACATGAATTCAGTGCAGTTTCTAGGATTAATTTCACTCAGGGCGAGTTTTAAAAAATACGCCCCCCCCCCACCACCACCACCACCACCACCACCACCAATCACGGAACTTTGCGTGAGAGTCGTAGGGCATCTTAAATATCTGATCCGTTGTGGTCGCTATCACCGCACATCGCCAAATGTCACTTGTGTTAATCACACACCTGTACCCACATCTCGAGACGGCGGTAATGCTCGTTGCAAAAAAAAATAATTGATGATTGTCGTGAAAATTGCCGTAAAAAAAAAATGCCTATTGGGTATGGGCCGTTACAATTTTTAACGAGTTCAGAAATAAAGAAAGCACCTACTAAGCCAACACAGGGGATCACACAGCAGTTTCTCTAAGCAGGAATTAGGCAGGAACTGAACTAACTCACTTCCAGCTTCAAAGCCATAGATCATACACAGAAGATTAGTAAGCAAATAATGTCTGGTACACACCATGCAATTTCCCGTCAGATTGACTGTTGACTCAATAATTTCTGACAGGTCCGATCTGATTTCTGATCATTTTTCTGATCAATTTTGTATAGAAGTGATTGGAAATCGATCAGAAAAATCAGAACTCAGATCGGACCTGCCGGAAATTATCGATTCGATTGTCAATCTGACGCAAATTGCATGGTGTGTACCAGGCGTTAGAGTACTACTCAGACCAGGGCAGAGAGGTGTTTCCCCCCTCTTCCCACAATGGGAGGAAAAGCAACTGAGGTCAATGAAGCTAGTGGGGGGAGGGAGAAAGTCACTGGAGTTAGTGGGGGGAGAGAGGGAGAAGGTCACTTGGGATAGTGGGGTACGCAGAAGGTCACTAGAGCTAGTGGGGGGAGGGAGGTCACTGGGGCTAGTGGGGGGAGGGGAGGTCACTGGCGCTAGTGGGGGGAGGGGAGGTCACTGGCGCTAGTGGGGGGAGGGGAGGTCACTGGGGCTAGTGGGGGGAGGGGAGGTCACTGGGGCTAGTGGGGGGAGAGGAAGTCACTGGAGCTAGTGAGGGGAGGTCACTGGGGCTAGTGGGGAGAGGGGAAGTCACTGGAGCTAGTGGGGGGAGGGGAGGTCACTGGGGCTAGTGGGGGGAGGGGAGGTCACTTGGGATAGCGGGGGGAGGGAGGTCACTGGGGCTAGTGGGGGGAGGGGAGGTCACTGGGGCTAGTGGGGGGAGGGGAGGTCACTGGTGCTAGTGGGGGGAGGGGAGGTCACTGGCGCTAGTGGGGGGAGGGGAGGTCACTGGGGCTAGTGGGGGGGAGGGGAAGTCACTGGAGCTAGTGGGGGGAGGGGAGGTCACTGGGGCTAGTGGGGAGAGGGGAAGTCACTGGAGCTAGTGGGGGGAGGGGAGGTCACTGGGGCTAGTGGGGGGAGGGGAGGTCACTTGGGATAGCGGGGGGAGGGAGGTCACTGGGGTTAGTGTGGCGAGGGAGAAGGTCACTTGGAATAGTGGGGGATGCAGAAGGTCACTAGAGCTAGTGAGGGGAGGGAGGTCACTGGGGCTAGTGGGGGGAGGGGAGGTCACTGGGGCTAGTGGGGGGAGGGGAGGTCACTGGGGCTAGTGGGGGGAGGGGAGGTCACTGGAGCTAGTGGGGGGAGGGGAGGTCACTGGGACTAGTGGGGGGAGGGAGGTCACTGGGGCTAGTGGGGGGAGGGAGGTCACTGGGGCTAGTGGGGGAAGAGAGGGAGAAGGTCACTTGGGGTAGTGGGGGACACAGAAGGTCACTAGAGCTAGTGGGGGGAGGGAGGTCACTGGAGCTAGTGGGGGGAGGGGAGGTCACTGGGACTAGTGGGGGGAGGGAGGTCACTGGGGCTAGTGGGGGGAGGGAGGTCACTGGCGCTAGTGGGGGGAGGGAGGTCACTGGGGCTAGTGGGGGAGGGAGGAGGTCAATGGGGCTATTGGGAGATGGCAGAAGGTCACTGAGGCTACTGGGAGGGGGGAAGGTCACTGGGGCTAGTAGGAGATGGGAGAAGGTCACTGGAGCTAGAGGGGGGAGGCAGAGGGTCACAGGCAAGTGGGGGAGGAGAGAGGAGATCACTGGAGCTACTGGAGCTACTGGGGGGAGAGAGGAGGTCACTTGGGCTACTGGGGGTAGGCAAAAGGCCACTGGAGCTAATGGAGGAGGGATGAGGTCCTTGGGGCTAGCAGGGGCAGGAAGAAGTTCACTTCGGCAACCAGGGAGGAGGAAGAAGGTCACTGGGGCTAGTGGGGGACAGGACAAGGTCACTGGGGCTGCTGGGTGGAGCAAGAAGGTCACCGGAGCTAGCAGGAGGGAGGGGAAAGGTCACTGAAGGCAGTGGGAGCAGGTAGATTTATACTTACTAAATTCTGGTTGAAGGTGTCCATTCCTCTACTGTCCTAAAGGGGCAAGGCTTCCTCCAGGCTGGTCTTCCTGCTGTCAGAGAAGCACTCCTTAGTGTACAGGAGGCTGGGACGACCTCTCCCCTGTGCAGGGGGGGTGGGGCTTCCTCTGGACATGAGATGGGACTTTCTCCAGGACAGGTACACTTCCACCTTCCAGGCACTGCTCCTAAATCAACTTCCATGGGCTTCAGATGGACCTTCCTGCATGAGGATGGCAGGACTCACATTAGCCAGCCACCCTATCATCCGTGTCCCATATGGGGGCGGGGCTTCCGTGATGGGGGCGGGGCTTATGTCGGCCGGGAAACCTCTCCTAAGTGTCCCAGTTCGGGACAGCATGGGGACAGCTGCTTGTAGTCAGATTTACTGCGACCCCAGCACAGTCGCAAATCACCCTCAGCCCTCAGCTGCCTGTTAGTTCCTTCTCCTTTCCGAATCCCCACCACGCTGAGCCAGGAACACAACAGCAGCCAACTCCTTCAGTACCCTGATGGCTGCTGCAATGCCGCTGCAGGAAGTCAGTGTCACCACATGGTGGTCACGTGGTGATCGGCAGCCAAGGCAACAGGACGCCCAGGAGGAGTCAGTGGAGACAGAGGTGATCGCAGCACTGCTTTTCTTATCTCTTCAGCAAGCGTCACCCTCTCTCTGTCAGTCCCGTCATTCTGCCTGCGCCCACCTTCTCTTCAGTGCTGCACTGCGCCCCGTGCAGTGGCACTGTCCGCACGCCCATAGAAACGGGCATGCATGAATCCCCCCCCCCCCCCCCCTCTAAGACGTTCATTGCCGCGGCACTGAAGTTGTTACATTCCGGCAGGCGCACAGTACACTGGGATACTTTGTTTTGGGCTGTTTACAGCCTGTTCTCCCCTCCCTCCTGTGTGAGCTCTCTGCTTCCCCGGAGCTGATTACACGCTGATACACTCAGTGTGAAGAGGAATGTCAGTCTCCGCCCCCCTTCCTCCGGGAGACTGAAGACAGACTGAAGACGCTGGAGAGAAAAGGAGAGATGTGGATGACAAGAAATGCTGCTGAGTCCTGACTGCTGCTATAGGAGAGAGAGGTGCTGTGTTTGTGTGTGGATGCAGTGTGTATATGTATGTATGTATGTTTGTGGTAGAGAGAGTGTGTGTGTATGTGTACAGGGCATGTGTGTATGTATGTGTACAGAGCATGTGTGTATGTATGTACATAGAGCGTGTGTGTGTATGTATGTATGATGTGTATGTATGTGTACAGAGCATGTGTGTATGTATGTATGTATGTGTACAGGGCATGTGTGTGTGTGTACAGAGCATGTGTGTGTGTGTACAGAGCATGTGTGTATGTATGTATGATGTGTATGTATGTGTACAAAACATTTGCTTATGTATGTACATAGAACATGTGTGTGTGTATGTATGTATGTGTACAGGGCGTGTGTGTGTATGCGCGTACAGAGCATGTGTGGTATGTATGTGTACAGGGCATGTGTGTGTGTGTACAGAGCATGTGTGTATGTATGATGTATGTGTACAGAGCATGTGTGTATGTATGTACATAGAGCATGTATGTATGTATGTATGTATGTATGTATGTGTACAGGGCGTGTGTGTGTGCACGTACAGAGCATGTGTGTATGTTTGTGTACAGAGGTGAGTGAATCTGCTCCCGCTGTGGGCTGTGAGGGTATTTGTTGGAGGACATCCACACTGGCTCCTGCTCTGCTGGGGGGGGGGGGGGGGTGACACAGAACAGCACACGGGACTGGCTGCCATTCTGGTCAAATCTGCTGACACGATTGAACGTCTTTGCTGGTCAAATCTGCCGACACAATTGAACACATTTTCTGGTCAAATCTGTCGACACGATTGAACACATTTGCTGGTCAAATCTGCCGACACGATTGAACACATTTGCTGGTCAAATCTGCCGACACGATTGAACGTCTTTGCTGGTCAAATCTGCCGACATGATTGAACGTCTTTGCTGGTCAAATCTGCCGACACAATTGAACACATTTGCTGGTCAAATCTGCCGACACGATTGAACGTCTTTGCTGGTCAAATCTGCCGACACGATTGAACGTCTTTGCTGGTCAAATCTGCCGACACGATTGAACGTCTTTGCTGGTCAAATCTGCCGATATGATTGAACGTCTTTGCTGGTCAAATCTGCCGACACAATTGAACGTCTTTGCTGGTCAAATCTGCCGACACGATTGAACATCTTTGCTGGTCAAATCTGCCGACATGATTGAATGTGTTTTCCTAAGAGATTTTGTATCGGGAATTGGCCTGTGGTGTATGGGCAGGTAACAGATCTCAATGGACAATAAAACCTCGCACTGCCAAGGGCAGATTACAGTGTAAAAATCACACTGGCAGCAGAGCACACACAAAAGCAGAGTATAAAGCTGACAGAGGATAGACAATAATACAGAGCAGAAAAATGACAGGCTTTAAAACACAGCAGACATTACATACACAGGCACACCCAGATATCACTGTAACTGTAAGCTATCACAGGCTAATTTGCATGTGATTGGAGAAAGGAGCTGCTTGATGAAGGAGGGGCTGGAGGAAGTAGAAATCAACTGGATGGCACTGTAAACTTGCCAACCAACATATGGCTGCACACACTGCACTAGAAAGCAGAAACAGAAATCAGGACATCTGACAGGTATATTACAGCAAACATACATTTTTATTAATTAAACCAGTATTAAGCAACACATCAGATATTTTTACAGTGACAAATTGTAAGGACAGTTCCACTTTAACAGAGATTAGTTACAGCTTCCAACAGCTCACAAATCACAAATACGGTCACAATCCACAGCTATGGCACCTGCTGTAGCCATTACAATACTTCCTGGCTCCTTTCTGCACACACCAGGGGAGGACTGGGACCTTTTGGCCTGGTGGGAAAACACAACCCAGAGGCCCTTTCATGGCAGCCCCAGCCCAAATACTTATCTTTCTTGTGTACAAATGTATCAATGGCAGTCTTGGCAGAGTAAGATCTTGTTCACACTATGAGCATTTGCGGAATTGTAAAGTGGGCAGCATTTCACCAGAAAATAATCGTAAAGTGAGCAGCATTTCACCAGAAATTGTAAAGTGGGCAGCATAAGCATTTCACCAGAAATTAATTGTAAAGTGGGCAGCATTTTATCAGAAAAGAATCGTATAGTGGGCAGCATTTCACCAGAAAATAATCGTAAAGTGGGCAGCATTTCACCAGAAAATAATCGTAAAGTGGGCAGCATTTCACAAGAAATTAATCGTAAAGTGGGCAGCATTTCACCCGAAAAAAAATCGTAATGTGGGCAGCATTTCACCAGAAAATAACACACCTGCAAAAAAAAAAAATTACTCGCTTGGCAGAAGTCTCCTCTCCCGGTCTCTGTCGCGCAGCTCCCCAGACGATCCTCCTGCAGCAAATCTCCCGCGCTGACAGGCAGAGAGCAGGGCTACAGGAAGATGTCGCCCGAAGCCCTGTACTGAAGACACAAATAGTCTCCAAAGCAGGGCTTTCGGGCGCCATTTTCCCGTAGCCCTGCTCTGCTTCCCCAGGCTAAGATGAGCTGCGGGGAATTAACTGGTGTGTCATCTATTAGACGCTTTGACCAGTTCAACACCTGGGGGGGCACACAATCGTGCGGCAGCGCTAGACCCCCCCCCCCCCTCAAATGGCCCTGGGTGGGCCCTCCTGCGGCTGAAGGCGTTGCAGCCCCTATAGTGACACCCCTGGCCAGGGTGGCTAAGGTTAGACATGGCCAGGAGGAGGGTTAGGCATCGCTAGGGGGGATGATTGCTTAGGGGCTGATGGAGGGTTAGGCATCGCTGGGAAGGGGGGGGGGGAATTGGTTAGGGGTCAACAGGGAGGGCTCTTGTGACGGTTAGGTCATAGTAAAATATTGATAAAAATTGCCGCTATTTTACTATCAGAATTATCTAGTAAAATGTTGTTAATTTTACCAATAGCTGCTATCTCCCACACTCTTTTCAACCTGCAGCTGTTTAAAACGTATGCTTAATGAGCACCTTTTTTATGATGTGTGTACATCAGCAGCAGTGGACATAGCTGCAATCAATTAATCAGCTTGCAAATAAAACTTGGTACACATAAAAGTAATCAAATGATTAGCACAGTATCACAGATTCTTACAGCAAGAAAGCATCAGCAGTCGATCCCCTGTCTGGTGGTATGCATTATTAGTTTCTGCACTGTTCCAGTGGCTGCTTGATTCCAGAAGCCAAGGTGCTCCAGCCATCATTTGTCACTAGCCACCTTTGGAATTTGACCTCCATCCTGCACATGAATGCTGCCCCGACAGATCAGCTAGCACCAGAGAGCCGAGAGCCAGAGATACGTGTGCTCCTGCTTCATACATCGGAAGGAAACTTGGACTCTTCAACTGCACTCTGACTGACCTTTTAATCTAAGGGTCACCTGGCACTAGAAAAAAAGGCAAAGCTGACTTCTTGCAAGAACACAGGAGCCACTTGTCAGGTCGCTGATGTGATGTGAAACTGTCAGTCGGGAGAAGTGTTTATTTCCTGGATGGGCTTACATTCTGCGCGAGGATACAAATCACGCGCGCTCCCTTCTGCTCTGCTGATTGGTTTTTGTAAGGAGAGGGTGTGAGTTACGTGAGACGGAACAGCGTAGATTCCATCTGATCCCTGCTCTGCCCTGCATTCCCCTAGCTGCTCACTGGCTGCAGCTACATGCACCCGGCCACTCGCTCACCTTCCTATCCCGGCCAGCGGCCCAAAACATGAGAGAAGGCGGCGGCCTGGGAGGCAAACGCCCCTCATTCCCCCGCCCCAGTCTGCGCCTGGCACACACAGCGCTCTGAGTGTGTGTGTCCAGTGTATTTACTGTTGAAAATAATGTTTTTAAATAAGCAGGAAGCTAAATTAGGATTTCTCTGTATTTGAACTCACAACCTTGTGTATCAAAAGCAGATTCTCTACCTCTAGACAGGGGTTGGGCAAACTACCAGACCAGATACATTTGTACTTTTCAACTTGCCCACCAATGCAGGGCCAGATTCCATCTCCTCTCCTTAGTGGCATAAGTACAGCAGTCACAGTGGGGTCATGTACATTGTTGTCCACTTGTCCACCGTGTAAGCTATTTCCACTACCTCTGTCATGCTATTCTAGGAGTGATATATACAGAGCCGAACCCAGAGCTCTGCGCCCCCCCCCCCCCCCCCAAAAAAAAGAAAAAAAATCACAGCGAAGCTCCACCATTTAGCCATGTGAAGTGATGCTTTCCCTATGACTGTTGGAGAGGTGAGTTACATCACCTCTACTCTGCACACTCTGTATTGGGGTGGTTCCCTCTTTCTCACCATATACACTGGGGAGGTTTCTGGTTACATATACTAGGGGAGGGGAGGAATTAATCGGCTACCTGAGGATGGGATTTGTAGGGTACATTAACAAAAGCTCGGAAATGTTGCTGCCCAGAAAAGCTAATAATAGAATATCGGTAATTTACCGATTTTCTACTGTAACAGTGAAAATGACAAAAGTAAAATATCAGCAATAAATACAATATTTTACTACAGCTAAAAATAAACCCAATTCTCACACTGACCCCTCCCACTATCAAATGCTTAACCTTAATTAACCCCCCCCCCCCCCCCACATACACACATGGCTATCCTTAACAACCCCACCCCACACAGCGCAAAAACCTCTCAAAAGTACGCTAATTTTCAGGTGTGGCCACAGGCGTCCATTAAAATATCTGAAATAGTGGATAATTTAGGTGCCCGCAATGCAAATTACGGCTACAAATAGCGAGCGGACGCGCCACCAAATATTTTGAGGCGTAAGGCCCGGTTCACATTAGCGGTGGCCGTCCGGAATCGCCGTGCCGGAGCCGGACCGCTTGCAGAACGGACGGAACGGACGCACGGCAATAGCAATGAAAGCCTATGCGTCCGTTCACATGCGTCCGTTCTGCCGGACCGGAGCCGGACCGGATCCGGACCGGATCCGGACTCCGGCGTCCGTTCCAACATGCGCTATTTTTTGGTCCGGCTCCTCCGGCAGCCGTATCCGGGGCGGAGCCGGACTGCACCATCCGGCCAATGGAAACCAATGAGAACCGGAGAGCGCACAACACACTGGCTACAAAAACCGGACGTTCTACCCCACTTCCTATGCATTTTGGATGGGGACCACATGGGCCCAGCGTTCAGGTGGGGCAGCAGCGATTTCATGCTGGAGCTCTAGGCAGCAACATGTCTGATATAAGTCTGATAACGAGGAGGCGAACAACAGAGAATTCCCAGGTATACGAGTAAAAAATGCCTGGATCCATGGTCCCAACTGCAGTCTCTGTATCCACGGATGGTCTCCACACGTCCACCTGTCTCCAACAATGACCCCAGACCCTTCTGCTGACCTCCCAGACCCCAGGTAATAACAGGTTGTTATCTCCTTAAGAAACCGGATCCGGACCGCAACCGTGTTCACACCGCACGGAAACCGGATGCAAACGGACCGGATCCGGACCGGATCCGGATAGGAACCGTACGGATCAGGTCCAGTCCGGATACGGTGCGGTCCGGACATCCGGTGCGGTTTTGACAAAACCGCAAGTGTGAACCGGGCCTTAAGGAGGGCCAAATTTTCCCCCTATTACCAATATGTCAATTGGTGACTATGGCAGTGTCCAAACTTCCACCACTAGCAGGCACCAACATTTCCTGTTTCCGGTGAAGGATGTGTCGGCTACCTACACTGGTCCAACAACAACAACAACAACAAATAACATTTGTAGAGCGCTTTTCTCCCATAGGACTCAAAGCCCAGTCAAATTTAATATCGCTTTGTGACTCCAAAAGTTTGCTCATCCTGCTCTAGACTGTGATCGACAAAGTTTTATTCATCCTTTCAGCCTAATTATTTCATCACATATAATTCCACCTTGGGAAAGACCTCCTGTGGCAGAAGAGAGAATTATCTGTGTGCTGTGTGCTGTTCAATTCACTTGAAAAATGGCTGCTACTGTTTTGTAAAGAGATAGAGAAAGCATGTTAGAGCAAACCAATTGAGCAGGACCCTCCACATAACTAAGCAGCTCTGATGAGAGAGCAACTGTCACATGTAAATCAGCATTTTTACAAGATTTATAAAACAGAACATTCTGCTGAAAAAGTCATGTGTTTCCTATTATGTACATATTAACAGACTTATCAGAAAATCATTTTTCCCCATAGTACCCCCTTAATATTGTTAAAATTACTCATATTTTCCCAGGCGCTTTATCATGTGATTATGGCAAGAAATGACAAAAATTGTGCTTCACACACCTCCAACACCTTAAATATAATTTCGATACACAGGAATGAAGCTTTTCTTTGCTAAGTAAATAAAGGAGAAACCTTATCTGTAAAGCTGATTCATGGTGCCTGCAGTTATTGTAAGAATTCCTTGCCAATTCCCTCTAAACTTGTTGATCAAGAGTTTATGTAAACATGCAAATGGCTCCTGCCAGCACTAAAGCCTTAAACATAAGCACGAGGACTGTCGCCTTTGAATAAAAGGTTAAGGGTGAATTCTGTATGGACACGTCACTAGCCTAGAGGCTACCAACACATCTGTTCCAGCAAGTATGGGGAGTAGGGGAAGCATGCACTTGGCTGTTAGTCAAGCATGGGATGTCCCAGCATGACATCTTCAGAGGGCTGCAGGCACTAGAATTTAGGTTTCCAGCAATCTCCTGCCTATGCCCACATATGCCACAACTAGTTTTGTCTTGAAAAAGGTGTACGGAACCAAAGCGTGGTGCTTGTCAGAATATCTATGGTGCTTTTATAAAGGCACACAGTGGGAAACCAGTTTAAGACCCAGATCTTTCTTTGCACATACGTGACCACACTCTAAGGCTTGGTTCACGTTAGTGCGGATGCAGAATGGAAACGGAATGCGCATCCGCGATGCGTTCCGTCCATTCTGTATCCGCCTTGCACAAAATACCGGACTGTTCCATGTCCGTAGCGTTGCTCACGTCACACCGTATGCATCGCCGCTCACCTGCTCGCCTCCGCTTCTCATCTCGCGCTCGGTTCATTCAGCAGCCCAGAGTCCAGCAGAAGCACAGGGCTCTCCATAGGCTGCAACAGGCCAAGTCTTCCTAAAAACAGGGGGAGTTTTCATTTGTTCAACATGAACCAATGAGAATTCTCCCTGTTGCTGAGGATCCCCATTGGTCTGCTGCAGCTCAATGGAGATTCCCCGACCACCAGGCTGTTCAGAAGAGACCGAGTGGCGGCGATGGGTGGTGGGAAACGTGAGTATGAAATCACGGCGGTGGTGTGGATGTGAGGAAAACGGTCGATGCGGACACGGCGACTAGCTTAGTGAGTATGGACAGATGAGTCCATTCTCATCGGCTTTCATTGGGCACTTTTACCTGTCCAGTCCGGGAAAAAGTGCAAAGTCCGGACTCTACGTTCTGTCATGCATTCTGCGGCACACAGATCGTACACGGATCCATGTTTTAAACAAGTGGAAGTGGGTCCTATTTTTAACATAGGATCTAATTCCAGCATTTTCAAAGAGCTTTAAAAACGCATCTCACGGGTAGGTTTTAAAAGCAAGTGTGAAACGAGCCTAATAGTAAAAGTCTTGGGGTGGTGATTTGTGGACAGTAAGGCAGCTCACATGCAGGCTTACTGTTAATGCAAGTTCAGTTCTCTGTTAGTTCATACACACGCTCAGCAAGTCTTTTAAATGCATGATTATCAAACAACTTGATGAAGTTGGACAACTTTTGTCAAGTAAAATATCACTGATAGGTCACCAATGACTGATAAGACACAGCTCAAGTGAATCCAACTGTTGGATTGACTTGAGCTGCATCTTATCAGTCGTTGGTGGCCTCTTATCAGTGATAACGCCTTGTCTTGACAAAAGTTGTCCAACTTTACTTGAAAAAAAGTTGTCCAACTTCTTCAAGTTGTTTGATAATCGTGAGATTTTATCTGTTTCAGCTCAGCTACTGAAGTGACTACAGAGCAAGAGAAAAACTCTCCCTGTTCTGTGTATAGTTCAAACAGACCGCTACACAGTTGTGAAGAAGGAATGCACTCTGAAACTGCTGACTGTTGCCGTTATAGCTGTTCGCTCATGAAGCATCATTTAAGGGCTTAGGTTTTACACTGGGGGTGCCACGTATCCTCTACAGTTGATTCCAATGGTCCTAACGTACAACTGAACTGAACGTTATCTGGAGGCTGCCATATTTATTACATTTTAAACAATACCTGTTTGGCAGTCCTGGCTATTTATTTGGATGCATCAGTGTCTGAATCACACACGTAAAACAAGCATGTGGGTAATCCAGTCAGAAACACGATTGGCATGCTTGTTCAGGGTCCCTGGCTAAGAGTGTATTAGAGACAGAGGCTCAGCAGGACAGCAAGGTGATTTGTATTGGTTAAGAGGAAATAAATAGATCACCCTTACAGAAAGATAGTGGGGTGTGTGTGGGGTGTGTGTTTGTGTAAAAATCAAGACCAAGACATTGCAAAGTGAGAAGTTAAAAAATAGATGAGAGATAAAAAAAAAAATGACTGATATTTGCTGTGTAATTATTTCATGTTGTTTGATCGTCTACACCAGTAGTCCTCAAACTAAGGCCTGCGGGCTGAATGCGGTGCCCTGAGGCTCTTTCACTGGCCCTCAAACACCAAATGTATGACTTATAGTTGTGGCCCACTGCACCTTAAATATCGGTGGCCCACATATAGTATAGTAGTGCTGGCACCACCCATCCACATACAGTAGAAGCCCGTAAGCGGTCATTCACTGGATTCCAATCGGGTTCATCAGGTAACACTGCTGTCCAACTGGATGGCAGGTTGTCACCTGGGTATGCTTCACTGTCTGGAGCACAAAGATGTTTTTTCGGGTGCCGCATGATTGAATGGCTGCTGCTGGGAGTTCTCCTCCGGGCAAGATTGGGGGGGGGGGGGGGGGAATCAATACGTAGATTCAATGTATTCATTTTATGTTGTCCTCCAGCAGTCTGAAGTATGTTGACCCGGCCCTTGACCGAAAAAGTTTGGGGACTCCTGATCTACATGGTAAAATTTTCTGTCAGATGACTTTTATGGTCATTAACTGAAAACCAAACGGATAGTAAGGCCCGGTTCACACTGGATGGATTAAAAACTGCAGAGCTTTTCATATTTTGAAAGTTTATAATTGCACAACAGTGAACTGCCATGGTCCCTCACAGGGTCCACTCATATTGTTGTGTCAGATTCACTTCTTATCAGGTTCTGTTGTAAAAATCCAAGCCAAGCTGTGCGCAGTCAGACAATACACATGTTACGTCTGCATTACAAATTACTGCCAATGAGGTACTGTACGTTGTGAAGTGTGCATTACTGGAATATGCTAATTTTACAATGCACATTGCAACTGATTCAGGGTGAATTTAGCCTTAGGCTGGGTTCACACTGCGTGACTTGCATAACATCAGTGATGTATTTGAGGAGCTTGGGGTCCCAGTTAGGCCTCTTTTACACTTAATCAGTTGCTCTCACTTATAACTGAAACAAAATGGATTTTCAAAGTAATGCCCATGTTTTCCTATGGCACCTTTCACACTTAACGAGTTTTAACTGAAATCTTTTTCACAATGCACTACTATGGGAAAAAAAAGCATACTAACGTGTACTAACGCATACCAACTGATTAAGTGTAAATGGGCCCCTAAGAGTTTTAAATGGGGCCCCAAGCACTCTATTGATATGAAGTCTCAAAACCTACCAAGGACAATTTCAGTGTCAGAGAGGTGTATGTAGAGTAAGGAAACAGTTAAGGATTACTACTACGCAATGCACATATAGAGGTGTTCATTACCAGCACCAATAAATTGAATGAAGGAGAGCCCCTAGTAGGCCCCTCTGATCCAGGAGCCCCAATGTGGTTGCAACCACTGCATCCCCTATTGCTGCGCCCCTGCATAACATGCACGAATGGTCAATGTCTATGCATGTGCGCATATTCATACACAGTGTCCAGGAACACACTGCATACAGCGAGTTAGCATGACCTGTTACAATGCAGAGACGTAAACAAGCTCAAACAATTGTATAAGCTGTGTCTTCTGATGGGGAGCGGGGACATTGTTAAGGCCTTAGCCTAAATTACATCAAGATTGCCTTATTTTATAATTTGTTTGTTATTTTAATAAACAATATTTAGTAAATATTGACACAATGATCATATGACATACTGAATTGTTGATGCCATATTTTCATCCTAGAGGCTTGCTCTGTATTGCTCTTGGGCTCTTCCATGAACCTTCAGGCTTTAATGTGTGCTTGCTCTGTACATTCTAAACAGTGTATCAAGAGGTGCAACTTCAAATGAGAGCATGGCTCTCCATGCACAGATTATTATTATCACACTATCTGATAGCTTAGCAGCAAAGTGACCAAATGTTACTGGTTTCTGACAAAATTGACTCTGTTCTAAAAACTTGTTCCCATGACCTGAAGCAGCCAAGCTGCAGGTATAAACAGCAAGATCTGAGTGAGGCTGCTGAATTTGTGCTGCATCATCATCATGTTATTTAAATACAAGTATATTGAAAATAAATATTCCAGTCTGCAGCCCTCTAAGTCTAGACAGTACAAACTAACCAGTAACACAGCACAAAGTGGCCTGTAACACAACAAAGTGAAGTGACCAGTAGTGCAACACAACATAGCCAGTAACACAACACAAAGTAAAGTGGCCAGTAGCACAACACAAAGTGGCCAGTAGCATAACAAAGTGAAGTGGCCAGTAGCACAACACAAAGTGGCCAGTAGCATAACAAAGTGAAGTGGCCAGTAGCACAACACAAAGTGGCCAGTAGCATAACAAAGTGAAGTGGCCAGTAGCACAACACAAAGTGGCCAGTAGCATAAAGTGAAGTGGCCAGTAGCACAACACAAAGTGGCCAGTAGCATAACAAAGTGAAGTGGCCAGTAGCACAACACAAAGTGGCCAGTAGCATAAAGTGAAGTGGCCAGTAGCACAACACAAAGTGGCCAGTAGCATAACAAAGTGAAGTGGCCAGTAGCACAACACAAAGTGGCCAGTAGCATAACAAAGGGAAGTGGCCAGTAGCACAACACAAAGTGGCCAGTAGCATAACAAAGTGAAGTGGCCAGTAGCACAACACAAAGTGGCCAGTAGCATAACAAAGTGAAGTGGCCAGTAGCACAACACAAAGTGGCCAGTAGAATAACAAAGTGAAGTGGCCAGTAGCACAACAAAAAGTGGGCAGTAGCGCAATACAAAGTAGCCAGTAACAACACAAAGTGAAGTGGCCAGTAGCACAGCACAACAAAGGGAAGTGGCCAGGAACACAACAAAGTGAAGTTGCTAGAAGCACAAAACAAAGTAGCTAGTAACACAACACACAGTGACGTGGCCAGTAGCACAACACAAAGAAGGAAGCAATCATCAGGCCTCGCCTCAAAAAACCCTCCCTGGACCCAGATGCAATGACCAGCTACAGACCTGTCTCTAACCTCCCCTTTCTGGGCAGTGGGCAAGCTAATTGAAAAAGCTGTTTACCTCCAGCTAGAAGCCAAAATCCTACAAAACAACAGCTATGACCCATTCCAGTCTGGCTTCAGGAAACACCACAGCACTGAAACTGCCCTCATCCAAATATGCAACCACCTGCTTATGGCAAGAGACAGAGGAGAGTGCTCGATCCTCATACTGCTGGACCTTTCTGCAGCCTTTGATGCAGTTGACCATGACATCTTGATAAACAGGCTACAGGAATACTGTGGCATTGATGGCATAGTTCTTCAGTGGTTCCAATCCTTCTTCAGTGGCAGAACCCACAAAGTGTCTATGGGGCCCTTTCTGTCCACCCCTGTATCACTTAAGTAATTGATGGGAATTTAAACTTCAGAACTCAAATCTCTGCTGTGGTGAAATCATCCTATTTTCTCCTGAAGAACATTGCAAAAATCAAGCACCTCATCCCCCCAGAAGTTCTGCCAACCTTAGTTCATGCCTTCATCACATCCCGACTGGACTACTGTAATGCTCTCTACACTGGCCTACCAAAAAGGTCTTGTACCGCCTACAGCTGATACAGAATACTGCTGCCAGACTGCTAACCAACCAACCCCGTCACTGCCACATAACGCCAGTCCTGCACTCCCTTCACTGGCTACCTATAGAATTGAGGGTCCTATTCAAGATCGGCCTACTGACATTTAAATCCCTGAATAATCTGGGCCCTGGATACATGAAAGATATGTTGCAGCTGCGTAGCAATCCCCGCATTCTCAGATCCACAGGTTCTAATAATCTAGTCATACCATGAGTACGCTTGGAAACTTTTGGTACCAGAGCCTTCTGTCATGCTGCCCCTACGTTTTTGAACTCCCTACCTCAACAGATCAGGACAGCTCCATCCCTGGCCGTGTTTAAATCCAGACTGAAAACCCACCTGTTCACCATTTGCAGAATTATAACTTTTGTTGTGTGAATACTTCATCCTACTACCAATTACTGAATCTGAGAGAGCCTAAGCGCTTTGAGTCCTATGGGAGAAAAGCGCTATAGAAATGTTATTGTATTATTGTATTGTAAAGTAAAGTGGCCAGTAGCAGAACACAAAGTGAAGTGGCCAGTAGCACAACAGAAAGCCAGTAGCAGCAGCACAACACAGTCAACAAAGTGAAGTGGCCAGCAGCATAGCACAACAAAGTTAAGTGGCTAGTAGCATAGCACAAGAAAGTGAAGTGGCCAGTTACACAACAAAGTTAAGTGGCCAGTAGCACAACACAAAGTAGCCAGTAACACAGAGTGAAGTGGCCAGTAGCACAACACACAGTGAAGTGGCCAGTAGCACAACACAAGGCAGCCAGTGACACAACACAAAATGAGGTGGCCAGTAGCACAACACAGAGTGGCCAGTGTCTGGGCACCTAGCTGTTCTAGTGGTGATTGATTTGATAGCAGCTAATAAATGTTCCCCAATACCAGCCCATGTTAATCGGCTTATTTACATCTAATGTGGTCCCTGCATGTGGGAAAAAACTTGCTGCCTACAGTATAATATCGAACATCGACCACAATTCTTATTGCCAATAGTCAGCTGACTGTGGTTGACACGCGTCACAAATGCCTGTTGCAAACATAGGATCATCTGCAGAAAATGACTGTGGTTTTCCAGGAACATAGTGTACATCTCCCCTGAGTGTCTCCACATCTGTGCATGGAGTAACCGTGTGATACAAACATATAGCAAGAGGGATGTGGAGAGTGCAACCTCCATCACTTTCTAATAAATACTGCTTACCAAGCTGTCGTGGTGATCCTTTGCCTCTAATGCTTTGTAAATCACTGATCCAAAGTAAGTATACAAATCAGGTGCCCTGGCTGAAGTCTCCTTTCAATGGCTGCATGCTTGTCCCATGCCGTGTTACTCATATGCTGGAAAGCCATGAGATGAGCATGACAGCCAGGCAGCTGGCATTTGTAAGAGAGAATAACCAAGTTAGCATTCTTTTTTCTCTCACTACAGGTGTCCTTTAAGCTAACACAAAACAAAACAAACCCGGAGATTCATCTTCTATGGCTGGAGAACATTGGAGAACATTTACAATCCAACAAATCTGTCCTGGGTTTCTCAGCAAGAGCTGGTTTGCTATGAGGTAGCAAATTTACCAGTTCTCTCACCTGGGTCATATCAAAACATTGTGAAGATTGCAGAAAGCAGCAAAAACTTGAATTGTTCCCACAAAACTTGAATTGTTCCCAGAAAACTTGAATTGTTCCCAGAAAACTTAAAGTACATCTAACGTGAAAGGTATTTGGAGGCTGCCATATTGATTTCATTTTAAGCAGTAGCAATTGCCTGGCTATCCTGCTGATCTAATACTTTTAGCCACAGACCCTGACCAAGCATGCAGCAGATCAGGTGTTTCTGACATTTTTGTCAAATCTGACAAGATTAGCTGCATGCCTGTTTCTGGTATGATTCAGACACAACTGCAGCCACATAGATCAGCAGGGCTGCCAGGCAACTGGTATTGTTTAAAAGGAAATAAATATGGCAGCCTCCATATCCCTCCCGCTTCAGTTGTCCTTTAAATGTATGCACCAAAACCAGCAGCAACTTCACCCTATTCTGATTTTACCCATGTGAGGGCTGCAAGCTATATCCACCTACTGGCAGACAACTCTAAGTATCCAATCCTGGTTTGCAGAATCACTCTTCAACTACCCCGGCTGTAGCTGGATAGGTACCGTATGTTATCTTTCCATTATGCATGTGTCAATATACCCTGTCTATCATGCTTCTTCCTTGCTAGCTGAACTAAGCACTTTGTCCTTTTATTTAAGAGGTACACTGATAAAACTGGCAAGGCAGCAGCAGTTCATACAAATAGGGCATAATACTGTATTTTCAATTAGATGCAGAATTGGCTTTAATAGACAAGAACAAAGGCAAGCAGGAAATGTACTCTGCGTGAGTTATTCCTTCCATAAACAAAGCAGGTAATCAAAGGGGTATGATTCCATTCATATCCTGTGAATAATGTGTTGCCACCCGCTCTAATATAAATCGCTTTCCAGAGAAATATTGTTTCATTGGTTGAAATAACAACAGGCTTGATTTGCCCAGTGGCAGCAGGTTGTGTTAGTGTATTCATTATAAAGATGGATGTGTAGACTGTGCACCTAGCAGACCCAAGTGAGCACAGCCATACATCTCTGAAACTACAAGTGGTGGCAAACAGGAGAGCCATCTGTCAAAGTTTTGCAGGACTTTCCGTCTGCTGCAAAATGACTCTCATTGTGTCCTCCCATTACAGCTAATGGGATATTTCAACTGATAAATCTGCTCCTGAATTGACAGAACATAAGCTGGATTACTTAAAAAAGGTGATAAATTAGTACAAAATAAGGTTTAAGTCATTTAGGAAAGTTGTTAGCTGCTTCTAATGGTAACATATCCACATTATGGTGATTTAGTCATTCCTACACAACTATTTTTTTCAAAGTTTTGTCTCTATTGGCACACAATAAATAATTAGCACTGTGCAACATGAAAGGAGCGACTGCTTCTACTTACAGATGAGTTGCTGAGGAATTCTGGGGACATGGCAGAATCCAGGGACATCCCCCTCCTAGCCCAGTATTTGGAAGAGAACATCATCATTGCAGGTTGCATCTGGACGCTGTGGATATTCCGTATGGGCAGCAGAGGGCGCTGTGGTCAGACTTAGCTTCTGTTTGTGTTGTACTGATTCCAAGCTCTCCTAACCGTGTTCTTCATATTTATAGGAGACCCTCCGCAAATCAGCTGATTGATCAACGCAGAAGATTAGAGCTATTGTTGTCTTTCGACCCCAAGGTTTTTCTTTTTTTCTTTCTTCTTGAGTGCATCCCTCTCGTTGTATTAATAACAGCTGTGACATTCTCCTGCAATAGTAAGGATGTATACACGGCAGTGGGATAACCTGAAGGGAGAACTAGTTCCTGAACCATAAATACACTGAATTATATACACATATTTTTTCCCTAATTTTTGTAAACAGTTTAATTTGATTAGGTGTATTAGAAATAATAATATTGTCCTTACATGAATCTGGCTTAGTTGATGGTCTGCATAGGCATGTTAGGATTGTTTCCCTGGGCACTTTATCATCTAAGCAAGCTTGCTGAATGTCAGTAAATATTGTACATACTTACAGTATGTGTCAGTTGGGCTTACAGCAACCTTTTGTGACATTATAAGCTATTTGGTCTAACAAGTATTCATCATCTTAGTGGGCCTAACAGATTGGGCTTAGGCCTGGTACACAAGCTAATATTTACTTAGAAACTGATGCATGTTTTGATCAATTCAGAGAATGGGAATTACTCTACTAAACCAGTGTTTCTCAAACCTGTCCTCGTGACTCCTCAACAGTGCATGTTTTGCAGGCAGCCTCGTCTATGCAGAGGTGGGGTGATTAGTGTCTCAGCTTGGTAAATTCCATGTAGCTGAGACACTAATTCCCCCCCCCCCCCCCCCTACCTGTGCGAGGCTGCTTTCACAGTGAGACGTTACAGGCACACGTTAGTGCAGCCTGTAACGCTCCCCAACGCACAGCAATGTAACTGCAATGGGCTGTTCACAGTGCCCACGTTGCGTTACATTGTAACGCTGTGCGTCAATCTAAAGTGCGGCATGCTACGGCGTTAGAGCAGCTTTGCCGCGTTAGCCTGCTTGCACAGGCACAGTGATTAGCCACATGGCTAATTAATATTCACTGCACTGTGCTGACGTCACTGGCTGGACCACGTGATACGGAGTGTTCCGCTCACGTGGTCTCCACCAGCGCATGCGTACTATAGTACACATCACGGACACATCAAAGAGCCGCTTAACGCAGCTCTTTGACAACGTCCTCTGCCACCACCACCATGCGTTGTGTTAGGTGCACGTTATGCGACCTTAACGCAGCACCTAACGCAACGTCTTAGTGTGTAAGAAGCCTAAATGCTATTGTCTCATATGATGATGATTCAGCTTTTCCCATAGTCTCGCCGTTAGCAATCATGTGACCCCCAACAAGACAAATTCAGCAATCATGATGCCCCCAACAAGACAAATTTAGCAATCATGAGGCCCCCAACAAGACATGAGGCTCCCAACAAGACACATTCAGCAATCTTGAGGCCCCCAACAAATCATGAGGCCCCCAACAAGACAAATTCAGCAATCACGATGCCCCCAACAAGACAAATTCAGCAATCATGAGGCCCCCAACAAATCATGAGGCCCCAAACAAGACATTCAGCAATCTTGAAGCCCCCAAAAAATCATAAGGCCCCCAACAAGACAAATTCAGCAGTCATGAGGCACATAAATAGACAGCATTTCACATAAATAGGCAGAATGCCCCCTTAATATGGTAGGCACCTCTCACCTGGCTTCTCAATTCTCCTCTACTGGCTGCTGTGCCTGGCAATACTGTTTTTGGCTGGATTGGGGATGATGTGTGGGCTGAAAGGCCTTGCGGTGATGCTGTGGCCGGGCTGGCTGGCAGTGATGCTGGGCTGTGCTTGGCTGGTTGAAGTAAATGCTGGCCTGACTGGTGGTGATGCTGTGACCTTTTTGACAGTGATTCTGGGCTGGTTGGCTGGTGGTGATGCTGGGCTGGCTGGCCTGGATAGTTTAGGTAGTGACAGGTGCCCCCTAGTTTAGGTAGCGCCAGGAGCCCCCCAGGTTAGGAAGTGACAGGGATCTCCCCAGTAAAGTAGTGACAGGGAACCCCAGTAAGGTAGTGACAGGGGACCCCCAGTTAGGTAGTGACAGGCGCCCCCCAGGTTAGGAAGTGACAGGTGCCCCCAGGTTAGGAAGTGACAGGTAGTGAGTGACAGGGACCCCAAGTCCAGTTAGGAAGTGACAGGTGCCTTCCCCCAGGTTAGGAAGTGACAGGGTCCCCTATTTAGGTAGTGAGTGACAGGGACTGCAAGTCCAGTTAGTAAGTGACAGGGACCCCCAGGTTAGGAAGTGACAGGGACCCCCAGGTTAAGAAGTGACAGGGACCCCCGTTTAGGTAGTGACAGGGACCCCCATTTAGGTAGTGAGTGACAGGGACCCCCATTTAGGTAATGAGTGACAGGAACCTTGATTTAGGTAGTGAGTGACAGGGACCACCATTTAGGTAGTGAGTGACAGGGACCCTCGTTTAGGTAGTGACAGGAGCCCGCCCTCTAGCCGCCGCTCTCCCCCCCCCCCCCTCACCTTGCAGCGTCAGTCAGACCTGCGACCAGTAAGAGCGGGCGCACGGACGCACCACCATCACTCATGCATAGCAAATGTCACACATATTTCTGAATATTGCCTTATGATATATTTTTCACTTCATGTAAGCACCTAAATAAAGAGAAACCATGGAAGCGCCTTACTCAGATGAAGTAAAAAAACAAAACAAAAAAACAACAACAACAAATGCACAGAGAGGACACTGAAAACAAATCTCATCCCTTACCAAACAGTGTGGAGGAGCCAGACTGTATGCTATACATTGGCAGACATCTTGCCATGAGATACTATTTACGTGCCACATTGTTATGCTCTGCATTTGTGTCCATCAAACTATGATGGTAGATACCGCATTAAGGGTGCATAGAAACTTCCACTGACGTCAGTGAGAAGAATTCATTTCCATCCAGGCTGAGCCAGGAAGATGATTTTGAAGATGATCAGTGGCTATACGCATGGAGCTGTCAGCACAGAGGCAGAACACAGCCATGATAATTCAGTGAATAAAGCAGTGACCTGAACACAGACCCCGCTCCCAGTCTTCAAACCGCCTAGCATCATTGTGTACACTAATATCCTGCAACCCCGGAAATGAGATGTGTAGCAGCGCCACAGGGTCTTATCAATTCCTGGTGACTAAATATCCCCAGATATTAAAAGATGAATGATAACATTGACACACAGGCAGGATATACGGCTCCTTCATTAAACTTTACCTGCCTTGTTTCCATCACTGGAACATCTCAGCTTGCCAGATCAGAGCTTTGTAAAATAGAAGGATGACGACATTGCTGATAACAATAAATGAAAACAATACATCCTAAATTACTCATTTGTATCAATCAGTGCATTCATTCTCATGCGTCTGTTTCTGCCAACAGCTAGTATACACATTTTACAAAATAACCCTAATTCAATGGAATCTTTATACATTACTGCACCTCCAGCTTTCATGTCAATGCTACGAAACCCAGAGCCGGTATAAGTGTTTCTGTACAGTGAACCACATATCACATTTGTATTTTTATTTTTTTTACAATTTATTCAATTGAAACCGCTGCATTGGTGGGCCCAGGCTCCTCACTACCAGCGGACACTCCCCACTTCCAGAGTCATGAGGGCACCACAGTGACATGGTCCACATCGTAGTCAGGACAGGCAGCCATACATCATACCGTTTTTTGTTGTTTTATCTTTGGCTCTTTTAGAGTCTATCAGTTTCCTTGATTGATTGTATTATTTGAAAGAGCAAAACCAATCCAATGTCTAACATAGTTACATAGTTATTTGTGTTGAAAAAAGACATACGTCCATCAAGTTCAACCAGAGAACAAAGTACAACACCAGCCTGCTCCCTCACATATCCCTGTTGATCCAGAGGAAGGCGAAAAACCCTTACAAGGCATGGTCCAATTAGCCCCAAAAGGGAAAAAATTCCTTCCCGACTCCAGATGGCAATCAGATAAAATCCCTGGATCAACATCATTAGGCATTACCTAGTAATTGTAGCCATGGATGTCTTTCAACACAAGGAAAGCATCTAAGCCCCCTTTAAATGCAGGTATAGAATTTGCCATAACTACTTCCTGTGGCAATGCATTCCACATCTTAATCACTCTTTCTGTAAAGAACTCTTTCCTAAATAAATGTCTAAAACTTTTTCCTCCATGCGCAGATCATGTCCTCTAGTCCTTTGAGAAGGCCTAGGGACAAAAAGCTCATCCGCCAAGCTTTTATATTGCCCTCTGATGTATTTATACATGTTAATTATATCCCATCTAAGGAGTATTTTCTCTAGACTAAATAAACCCAGTTTATCTAGCCTTTCTTTGTAAGTGAATCCTTCCGCCCCACGTATCAATTTTGTTGCTCGTCTCTGCACCTGCTCTAAAACTGCAATATCTTTCCTGTAATGTGGTGCCCAGAACTGAATTCCATATTCCAGATGTGGCCTTACTAGAGAGTTAAACAGGGGCAATATTATGCTAGCATATCAAGTTTTTATTTCCCTTTTAGGGAAAGTTTGATACAAGTTTGATGTCCCCAGCTGTATCCCATTTATTTTGTATGGTGCTAGACCATTGGTACGACCAAAATGCATGACTTTACATTTTTCAACATTGAATTTCATCTGCCATTTATGCGCCCATATAGCCATTCTATCCAGATCATATTGCAATATGTCGCTATCTTCCTGAGAGTTGATGATTCTGCACAATTTTGTATTGTTTTTGTTGCAAAAATAGCAACATCGCTTTCTACTGCAGCTACTAGGTCATTAATAAATAAATTGAAGAACACTAGACCCAGTACAGACCCCTGTGGGACGCCACTGCTAACAGTCACCCATTTTGAGTATGATCCATCGACTACAACTCTTTGTTTTCTGTCCATTAGCCAATTCCCTATCCATGCATATAATATTATATTTTTTCTAAATATTGATCAGAACTTAACGCCATGATGATAGATCAAATGACTGAAAAATCGGGTAATTCACAAAATTTTTCTCGATATAAAAAATACATTTCTTTTTACAATCGAGAACAGCCTGTCTAATTCTCCCTTATCAGCAAGTAATCAGCAAGTGTAAATCAAGGCTGTCAGCTCTGTGTGATGCGCTGACTGGGAGGACATTCTGTAATGATATGTAAACAAAGGAGGTTAACCCTTTCTGTGCTCCCAGGAATGCAGGAAGTAAACACTGCACAATCTTTTTTGGAGTACTAGAAGTTGTAACAAAGAAATGTTTCTTTAAAGGTTATTATGTTATTGCTTATCTTTTAGAGCAGAGGACATTCTGAGATTAGGTCTGCTTTAAAGGGACCCTAAACTGAGAAAGATATGTATTTTTTATTTTAAATAATACCAGTTGCCTGACTCTCCTGCTGATCCTGTTTCTCTCATACGTTTAGCCACCGTCCCTGAACAAACATGTAGATCAGGTGCTCTGACTGAAGTCAGACTGGATTAGCTGCATGCTTGTTTTAGGTGTGTGATTCAGCCACTACTGTAGCCAAATAATTCAGCAGGACCGTCAGGCAACTGGTACTGTTTACAATAAACAATCCATATCCCTCTCAGTTTAGGTGCACTTTAACCCCCTTGGCGGTATGAAAAATACCGCCAGGGGGAAGCGCAACAGTTTTTAAAAATTTTTTTTTTTTTTATCATGTAGCGAGCCGAGGGCTCGCTACATGATAGCCGCTACTCAGCGGCATCCCCCCGCCCGCTTCGATCGCCTTCGGCGATCACCGATCAGGAAATCCCGTTCAAAGAACGGGATTTCCTGGAGGGCTTCCCCCGTCGCCATGGCGACGGGGCGGGATGACGTCACCGGCGTCAGCGACGTCGGGACGTCATTGGGAGACCCGATCCACCCCTCGGCGCTGCCTGGCACTGATTGGCCAGGCAGCGCTCGGGGTCTGGGGGGGGCCGTGCGCCGCACCGGATAGCGGCGATCGGGGTGCTGGCGCAGCTAGCAAAGTGCTAGCTGCGTCCAGCAAAAAAAAAATTAAGTAAATCGGCCCAGCAGGGCCTGAGCGGCACCCTCCGGCGGCTTACCCCGTGTCACCCACGGGGTTACCGCCAAGGAGGTTAAGGAACAATAAGTTCAAATTACAATTCTTTGTAATGACAGCAAGTGTATCATGCCTGAAATAAAAAACACCCACAAATTCCAATCTTGCTGCATGGATAATTAGCTGTGCAGAGCAGGAATCCTTGTTACACTAATCTAGCAACTGCAGCAGACTAGAACACATAGGTCTAGGAGAATCTCTAGATTAAGTAATGTGTATCAGCTAGCCCTAGAATCAAAGGCCACCATGAAATAATATCTCAGAGCCATATTAATCCCTGCCATACACTGATGAGGAGTAAGAACTCTGAATCAACTGTATGTGTGTGGATTAGTATGGCTCTGTAAAATGAATACTTTATTTGTAGAAAGGACTATGGTATAGACATAAAGCACAAAATCTTGTAGGTCTTGTGGTACAAAAATATCCAAAATCTTTATTGACACAGTTACAAAATTCTTAAAAAGGAGGTCTCTGCAGGATGCTCCTCATTTGCATGAATAATCACAGGAAATTTCAGTAATTTGTAAAAAAGGCTTTCAGCAAGAAATCAATTGGCAACGACACGCTCGTTTCGGGCATATAATGCCCTTCATCAGGCCACTGTATAAGCACTTTCTATATATCCTGTAGGCAATACATGGCAGGAGCAAAGGGTATGACAGAAACTAGGTCTGACCAAGCAGACACATATCACACAATCCTGATGGCAGGTGTAAAGATCACCAAGCAGCTATTGTCAATAGCTGCTTGGTGATCTTTACACCTGCCATCAGGATTGTGTGATAGGTGTCTGCTTGGTCAGACCTAGTTTCTGTCATACCCTTTGCTCCTGCCATGTATTGCCTACAGGATATATAGAAAGTGCTTATACAGTGGCCTGATGAAGGGCATTATATGCCCGAAACGAGCGTGTCGTTGCCAATTGATTTCTTGCTGAAAGCCTTTTTTACAAATTACTGAAATTTCCTGTGATTATTCATGCAAATGAGGAGCATCCTGCAGAGACCTCCTTTTTAAGAATTTTGTAACTGTGTCAATAAAGATTTTGGATATTTTTGTACCACAAGACCTACAAGATTTTGTGCTTTATGTCTATACCATAGTCCTTTCTACAAATAAAGTGAGTTGTTTTGAAGTGAGGTGGATCACATCAAAAAGGACAAAAGGTTTTTCAGTCTTTCTCCTACAAAAAAAGACATAATCCCAACTATAATATTTCTGTAAAATGAATACGCCATATAAGCATAATGTGCACTCCAGCAGTTCTGGATGTGTCTGGCTTTTACAGGCATAAAGGGAAGTTTTGCATACTCAGCAGTGATGCATCATGGGAGATCTCACTTGCTCACTTAAAGCTGAATAATAAAAAATACCTTCTGTTTAAGGAAGCAGATTCACATACAACCCATATCCTAATTTCATATATCTATTATGGAAACACACATTCAGTGCTTTAAACTACACTGGAGGGAACACATACATTTAATTGGAGAATAAAAAAAATAGACCTTTCCAAAGATTCCTCAATATTAACAAAAACAAAGACAACATAACGAATAAATATAATTAATTCAAATACACAGACCTTCCTAATGGTCTTTCAGTGCCAACAAAACAGGAGATAAAGGATATAAATTCAAACTATAAAATAAAACTTAATGTCTAACGCAGAGGGCTTAATTGAAGCCATAATTAGCTGACTTCTGTACCATACATTAAAGCAAAGTACCGATGTACGGTTTAATCTAGCTGACAGGTGAAAGGAGAGGCTTTCATTGTCCCTTCTCCCCCTAATCAATGCAATCAGCTGCAGGATGTATGGTTAGCATCCTAACAATGGCTGCATGCCAACGCAATGGGACCTGCTTCACTGGAGTCTGTGGAGAGGATCATTCTGAGAGCACAGCTGCTGTTTACAAGGCATCCCACAGCAGCCGACTGCAGCCACTGATTAAGGTGAAACAGAGGCCAGTCAAAAGCTCTTATTGAACTTAAACTCTCACTATGTTACCTAGGTTAAACTGGTGATAGGGTTACTACAAATATAGTCCGCAGCAAAACACATTGAAAACAGGGGCAGAACTAGAGTAGAGCAGCCCCCGAGGCCCAGAGCTTTTCGGGGCCCCAACTACTAACCTCCCCTTCCTCCAATACAGGGGACTATACTTCAGCTTGGGTGTTTTTGTGGCTACGCTTGTTATGGGTGTGAAGATCATGATGGCCACACTTGTTTTATGTTTCTTGTGAGAGGGGTTCCAAGGCTGTGATGGGCATCAAGGGAAAGCAAGGGAAGGGTGTGAACATTGTGGGGCCCATCACTGTTTTGCTGAGGGGCCCCATGAATTGTAGTTATACCAATGATTTAAAATGTAATTGAAAGAAGTAATAAGCGCTATATTAATGCAAATCCCAAATGAAGAAAATTCATGTGCGGATACAAAAGTGTGTGGTGATCAAATGCTTGAAACTTATACTTGTAATACAATTATTATATGCCCTTCTGTACTCCTTATCTTCCCTATGCAGATTGTCAGCACTTCAGCACACACTGCTGCAGGTGTGACAATGAACTGTGGGCTAGCAGGCAGTGACTTGTACTGTAAACATTAGGACTGATATGATCTGAAGCTTTTAAAGGGAACCTGAAGTGAGAGGAATACAAAGGCTGCCGGCTTCATTCTCTAACAATGTCAGTTGCCTGATGCTCTTGCCTAGAATAAGCATGCACATCAGACACTCTGACTCTGGACTGACTCCATTGGCTGCATTGCTTATTGCAGCCGTGTGACTCAAAAACAATTAAAAACAAAAATTTGCTTTCCTAAAACAGAAAGAATTTGCAATAAATCAGGTTGGAGTGAGCTCCGAGATGTCTCCCAGAGCATCACTGCTGAATATATGCAAATTAACCATTGTTACCCTTAGAAGCTAAACACACCTCCAGATCCGCTGGAATGCAATGAGTTGTGGTTCACCAAGAGCTTGCTGGTTAGTCTGTACCTCAATAACAATTTAAGTCTGCAGCTCAGCATGACAGCCAGGCAACTGGCATTTACTATAAAGGAATGAAGATTGCATGCTCCACCACATTCCTATCACTTCAGGTTCCACGTAATAGAGTTAATCAGTATGGGATGCACACATCATTAATCAGGGCCTATTTTAAACTGTATTAACAGATTTTGAGGTTTATTCCATTATAGTAGAAAAACCTAAATAACATATTTGTTATACAGGAAATACAGTATATCGCTATGAAGCATATTCCCTATGCAGCCATAAACTTGCTGATCCCATCAGGTACGTAGAATGCACTGCGTAATTTGCAATTAACAATTACAATGAACCTTCATTACTTAGGTAACGTGTACGTTACCAGGGTTCCATGCACATTTTCTAGATAATGAGGGTTGCACTAATTGCACATGCACTAATTACCTGTCGGAAGCATTGGTAAAATTGCTGTGTGCTCCCTGCAATACTTTTTGTTTTTGTTTTTTTTAACTAAAACGAGTTTATTTGGAAAAGCAGTAGAAAAGTGTACACAGGCACTACATTGAGCAAAACAGCATGAAAAGGGTAACATGTCAGGGGTTACAAAACAACTGCACAGTGTAATAAATAGCTAAGTAAACATATCCACATTCATCTTTGTAAGTAAATATGAGAGACATTTAACATTAGTGTCAATCAGAGATCCTTCACATAATACCATACAGGAGTAAATATTGTTGGGGTATTTAACACAAATATAGAGTGTGCCTCCATTATTAATTACGTGGTCTGGTATTCAACAATTAAGAATATTAAAAAGGGAGCACAGAAGTATAGAGAGACCAGTGCAGAACGCACTAAAGGACAGAGCGCTCATCAAGCGGCACATTATCGATCAATCCATTTATCACGCACTAAATGGAATTGTTGTAACCGTTCCCTGTGAGTGTAGACAAGTTTCTTAAAGGCGATACCATTGTCAAGGCGTTTGATCCAGCAAGCAAGTTGGGGTGAGTTTAGCGATAGCCAGTGCTGGGCGATTTCTTGTCTGGCGGCAAATAACGTCTCTCTGATAAAGGTTTTGGTGGCAGCTCTTAAATCCTCATCTCGCATTACTCCAAGTACACATAGTACTGGGTCAGAGGTTACAGGACAACCCATTTTGTCATGGAGGAAACTGATGACTTGCTTCCAAAAGGAATCAACCTGTGGACAGCTCCAAATAAGGTGAAGGAAGGAGGGGGAGGGTATAGCACATTTAGGGCATACATCTTGAGCGTTAGGATTGTATTTGGCAACCTGCTTACGTAGTAAGTAAGTTTGATGAAGAATGTAAAGTTGAGTGGCACGATCCTTAACACAAAGAAACCCTTTTAACCGCCTCCAGTGCATCATCCCAGTCCTCTTTACTCAAAGAGAGGCCAGCAGTTTCCCATCTATTCTTAGAGTCAAGCGTTCTGTCAAGTGCATTACTCTCCACCAGCTCCTTGTAAATGTCCCCTATAAGATGTTTTTGGGGCCTCGCTCAATTAGTTGTAAGATTGGGTGTGGCTGAATATCAACCTTGTTGCCTTTAAACTGTGCACGGAATGCATGCGCAAGTTGTACATAACGAAAATGATGAGGGGTAAATGCAGGAAATGTATCTACTAGCGAGGGGAAGGACATAATGCTTTGTTTTGAAACAACTTGACCCAGGAATACAACAACATTCTTTTGCCAGAAGGTCTGGTCTGGAATGGAAATGAACGCCAAAAGGTTTGGAGTATCCCAAATGGGGATATGAAAATCATAGGACGTAGAACTGTATAAGTCACCTATTCCACACTCTCATGGCTTGAGTCAGTATAGTATTGCGTTGAGCCTGTAGGGAAATGACTTCCCTAAGGCCCCGTTCACACTTGCGGTTTTGTCAAAACCGCACCGGATGTCCGGACCGCACCGTATCCGGACCGGACCTGATCCGTACGGTTCCTATCCGGATCCGGTCCGGATCCGGTCCGTTTGCATCCGGTTTCCGTGCGGTGTGAACACGGTTGCGGTCCGGATCCGGTTTCTTAAGGAGATAACAACCTGTAAATACCTGGGGTCTGGGAGGTCAGCAGAAGGGTCTGGGGTCATTGTTGGAGACAGGTGGACGTGTGGAGACCATCCGTGGATACAGAGACTGCAGTTGGGACCATGGATCCAGGCATTTTTCGTATACCTGGGAATTCTCTGTTGTTCGCCTCCTCGTTATCAGACTTATATCAGACATGTTGCTGCCTAGAGCTCCAGCATGAAATCGCTGCTGCCCCACTCTGTGAACTCCATGTGGTCCCCATCCAAAATGCATAGGAAGTGGGGTAGAACGTCCGGTTTTTGTAGCCAGTGTGTTGTGCGCTCTCCGGTTCTCATTACTTTGTATTGGCCGGATGGTGCAGTCCGGCTCCGCCCCGGATACGGCTGCCGGAGGAGCCGGACCAAAAAATAGCGCATGTTGGAACGGACGCCGGAGTCCGGATCCGGTCCGGATCCGGTCCGGCAGAACGGACGCATGTGAACGGACGCATAGGCTTTCATTGCTATTGCCGTGCGTCCGTTCTGTCCGTTCTGCAAGCGGTCCGGCTCCGGCACGGCGATTCCGGACGGCCACCGCTAATGTGAACCGGGCCTAAGGAGGTCCAATGCCACATTATCTAATGAAGGGTTAACAGTGTAACCTAGCGCTCCAGGATTGTACAAATTAACCAAGCAAAAAACCAAGAGGCAACATGTTGCAATTGAGCTGCAAAATAATAATGCTGCATAGAGGGCAAAGCAAGGCCGCCCATACCATTTGGTTTAATTAACAAGGAATACTTAACCCGGGCTCTTTTACAGTTCCAAATAAAGGAGAGAAGGTGAGTTTTGAGTTTCCTTAAAAAAAGCAACAGGAACATACACTGGTGATTGATGTAGAACATACAGAATTTTTGGAAGGAGTATCGTCTTTACTAAATTTATTCTGCCCACAACTGTTAAGTATAGCTTGGACCAGGCTTTGCACTTCGATTGCACATGATTAAGAAGAGGAAAAACCTCCGCCTGCATGTACATTTTAGGGTCCACCTGTATCCACACTCCTAAGTACTTAAAGGACGTAACTACCTGCAAGAGATTTGAGGACTGGGGTGACCCATCTGGAGGGGAATCAATATACAACAAAACCGACTTTGATTTATTCAATTTGAGACCTGAGTAATAACCAGATTCCTCTATCGTGTTTAATGTTGTCACCAGGGAGACATCAGGATCCTCCAGGTACAAAACAGTGTCATCGGCGTAGAGGCCAATTTTCTCTTCAGTGTGCATAGTACGGAGGCCACGAATTAAGGGGTGTGCCCTAATGCGACATGCCAAGGGCTCAACTGCTAAGGCATACAGAAGCGGAGAGAGCGGGCACCCCTGCCTAGTTCCACGACCCAAAGCAAACGGACTGGATATCCACCCATTAGTGCCCACCCGAGCTCTAGGCATATTGTATAAAATTTGGACCCACATACTGAAATTGTCCCCGAATCCAAACCTGGCAAGGACCGCCTGAAGGTAGGGCCACTTCACTGTATCAAAGGCCTTTGCCATGTCGAGGGAGGCCACTATTCTATTGCCTTTATTTAAATGGGATGCCTGTAGATTAGTCATTAAACAACATATATTCATTGCTGTATTTTTCCCGGGCATAAATCCAGTTTGATCCGGATGTACTAATGATAAGATTACTGACTTAAGACAAATGGCGAGTATTTTGGCAAGAATTTTGATGTCAATTGTTAATAGGGAGATTGGGCGATACGATTCACAGTGCAGGGGGGCCTTGCCAGGTTTGGGTATCACTATAATCAAGGCCTCTTTCATGGAATCGGGGAGAGATTCAGAATCAAAAGCAGCTTCAAATACTTGTAATAGCAAGGGAATTATGTTGTCGAAATATTTTTTTATATACTTCTATACCATTAATTCTACAGTGAAGGAAAATGTATCTACCAAATTGTTCTATTTTAACATTCAGGGCCTGGAAACTTAGAGTTTTCCTAAATAAAAGGGAAACTCCGCGTGAATATTGTGAAAAGGTGGAGTGGAAGGACCAGCCAACCCATCCTCGTCTGAGAGCCAATATCTTGCCTCCACAAATATGTGTTTCCTGAAGTGCCACCACATCTGGTCTATGCCTATTCAAGTACTGTAGTTTAGGATCATATGCCTTTTCATAGAGTCATTCATGCCTCTCACATTCCAGCTAACTATATTTAATTTACGTGTAGCCATTTATGGATAATGCATTTTGATATAGGAAAAGGATTATAGTTAAACCCATAGAGCACTGAAAACAGAAAATAAGCTGTTGATAATGTAAGTTTTGTAACTTAATGCCTGTGTATACACATTCAATAGGTAAAAGATAGTCGGGTACTTGTGTAAAACCCATTAACCAAATTTAAACCCAGTAACCCATACCCACCCTAGTCTACTTAAAACACAGTAGATCACGACTGAGGCTGCTGGGGGGTAACCCAACAGAAGTCCCAACAGGACCTAATACAGCATATCCAGGAATAAACACTTCAGAGATTAGATAGTTAGAATACTTATGACTCAGAGCAGGGATTGGCCAGGAAAAAGGGAGATGACTATGTAGTCAGCTCCGATATCAGGGCCCGTCCTTCCCTAACATTGGTAAGGGAATACACCTGCAATCCGCCTTTTGCACAGGATTGCATGCGTACACATATGACACTATAAGAAAAGGAGCAGATAGAGGAGGAAAGGCATAGAGGGATGCGGGAAGGAGAGGGAGGGAGTAGGGAAGGAGATGGAGAGAAGCGTGGGAGAGGGAGTAGTGGAAAGGGGTGCAGAGATGGTACATAGGGGAAAGGAAACGGAAAAAATTAACCTAGATTGCAAGAACATCGACAGTTTAGAAACCCCTCCCCCTTCCCTTAAGGCACATTAAATCCCCCCCCAACACTGGAGGATATACATAGCCAGCAGCATACTAATATGTTAACAATAGGGGCATATTGCCAAAGTGCCAGATAGCAATATTTTCAAGGGCATTGAAATGCAGAGCGCTGGAGAATACATATAATGCAAATATGTTAAAAAACAAAAGGTTGAGCAAGTCCTGGCCATATGAAGGGTTGCACAGGCTAGCATAACTAGGTAGGGATTATTACCCAGGAGTTCAGTCCCGGAAGCAAAGTTCCATCAAAAATAAAGTAGAGCTAGCTAGGGCATCATGCGTAGGGGTGCTATGCAGGCCAAACACATGACAAAAATAAAAAATGGAACGCAAAAAAGTGAGTGCAATAATGTGTTGCAGTTGCCAGTACCACCTGTGAAGCAGTAAAAGTGAGGCAGCCTATGGCTGAACTTGAAAGTGTCACACAAAGTACAGTTACTCACTACTCCTGTCGCTGCTGAGAACGTGTCGGAGATTGCTGAGCAGCGGGGAAGAGTATCCAACAAGTCAGATACGCTTTGCGGCGTGTTGAAAAAAAGGGTGCGGTCGTCAGCCATGACTCTTAGTTTGGAGGGGTACAACATAGCGTATTCAAAACCTTCTCGTAGCTTTTTCTTCATGTTAATAAAGGATGCTCATTGCTTTTGGAGATCGATGGAGTAGTCTGGATAGAATGAAATGCGGGTATTGTCGTAGGCAATGTCCCCTTTAGCGCGGGCTGCTCTAAGCACTGCGTCATGGTCTCTGTAGTTTAAAAGTTTCATAATGAAGGTTCTGGGAGGAAGGCCTGGAGGAGGAACTTTAGGGGATACACTGTGCGCTCGCACGATTACAAACACGGTAGAGAAGGCCTGCGTGCCAAATAGCTGGATTCGTAACTTTTCAGCAAAAGCCTCAGGCGCAGTCCCTTTCTCTGGTAGGCCCACCAACCTGATATTAGATTGACGGTTTTGATTTTCCAGATCTTCGTGTTTGTCATGCAGCGACTTAATTTCTTGCTGGGTGTGTGAGAGGACTTTCTGCATAGGCCGGAGCTGATCTTCAACACTGCTGATTCTGTTTTCTGTGTCACTTACTCGGGAGCGCAGCGTGTGCATGTCGGCTCTAAGTAGAGAAAAATCTGCTCTCACCTCTTCCAGCTTAGTGGTTATGTTCGTAAGCGCCTCTTGACAGGAGGAGATGCCTTCCGTGATTTGTTGAAGCGAGGGCAAAGGTGCTTCCTCTTCAATAGCATTGTCGCCATCTTGGGTCTCGTGGCGGAGCTTTGCCAGCTTAGCTGCTGCTTCTGAGCCACGTCATGTCATCCTTCCCAGGGATAGAACAGAGCGGGGGAGTCACTGAAGTGTCTAGAAAGATTTGCAGTACAAAACCAGCAGATTGTAAGGCGTAGTTATCGGGTATACGGGCGGGAGCAGGTCCTCAGTACGTCTTCACTCCATGGACTTCCAGTCACGCCCCGCTCCCTGCGATACTTAATACAACTTACATTTTAAAATATGCCTTAAAGTGTACCAGACCTGAAAAGTAAAAAGATTTTATATATACCTGGGGCTTCCTCCAGCCCCATCTGCCTGGATCGCTCTCACGCCACCGTCCTCCAATGTCTGCAGCTTCGGGAACCGGGTCCCTGCACTTCCGTCAGTCGGAACCAGTCTGACGTAAGAGAAGTGCGCTGTTTGCGTATCTCTCCATCAGCTGCTGGAGAGATACGTAGAGGGTACACCACTTCTGCGTAGTTGGCCGTGATGACGGAAGTGCGGGGACCTGGTTCCCGGAGCTACAGACATTGGAGGACAGTGGCTTGGGAGCGATCCAGGCGGATGGGTAGGTAAAGATACGGATGGATAGGTAAAGATACGGAGGGCAGAGGGGAGAACGGGGGGAGGGGTGGGCATCAGGACAGGTGATAATATAGGCCTGCTTCCCCCCCCCCCCCCGTTTCCCTAGCATTATTTGGCTCTGGTATCCTGAAGGGAACTTATTTTACAAAACTTTTTTAGCTGGCAATTAAAGTATCAGTTTCATCATTTCTATTTTTCTCTCTACATGCATCAGTTATGTTGTAGTATTTATTTATGGTATATATTTGTTTGGATCATCTATTTAGTAAGGGGGATTTTAGGACCATTGTAGCCCCTCACACATTCCAATGAGTTCTGGTTCACCATGAGCTTGCTGGTTAGTCTGTACCTCTCGGTGTTACAAGCCCTACTCCATAGAGCCAAATTAATCCATGCCATGCACTGATGAGGATCAAACAATCCGAAACAGTCTGTATGCATGTTGGATTATTATGGCTCTGTACAAATTAACAAGATGACACATCACTGCATTCCAGCGGTTCTGGAGGTGTGTTTAGCTTCTAAGGGCAACAATGGTTAATTTGCATATATTCAGCAGTGATGCCTTGGGAGACATCTCAAGCTCACTCCAACCTGAATTATCATAAATTCTTTCTGTTTTAAGAAAGCAAACTTTTGATTTTAGTAAGGGGGCTTTTAGGACCATTGTAGCTTGCTGGTTAGTCTGTAGTTGTACCTCTCGGTGTTACAAGCCCTACTCCATAGAGCCAAATTAATCCATGACATGCACTGATGAGGATCAAACAATCCGAAACAGTCTGTATGCATGTTGGATTATTATGTCTCTGTACAAATTAACAAGCTGACACATCATTGCATTCCAGCGGTTCTGGAGGTGTGTTTAGCTTCTAATGGTAACAATGGTTAATTTGCATATATTCAGCAGTGGTGCCTGGGAGACATCTCAAGCTCACTCCAACCTGAATTATCGCAAATTCTTTCTGTTTTGTTATCCTGATGTGAAATAAGTAATCCTATTTATTTGATACCATTATTGTATTAAAGTTAATGTCTATCACTGCTGAACAGAAAAGGGAAGTTTTAAATAAGAATAATACACACGGGAGGATTAAAAAAAAGGCTTTTAACCATTTTTCTGTGGTAAGTGCACTTTTGCTCTTGTTGTACCTCTGCTATTGAATTCACATTGAAGAATCTCTGTCATTTTCTACAACTGCCCAAAGCAAGGACACTTGTAGAAAAACCATAATCTGTGCTCAATCGCACAACGGCAGAACTTGAAACGATGCTGCGACTGCACAGGCTGAAGGTGCTGATCTCTGCCATACATCTCGGGAATAAAGCAGTTTGTTCCTCTCCACACCCACCCCACCCCTGCTCCATGCTAGCTGTAGACTTTGCTTTTGGCACTTCAGATAAAGAAAAGCCTAAACCAGCTTCCTTCAAGTTTATACATTCATTAATAAGTGTATTCATAGCAAAAACAGTTACATAAATAGTATATCAAAGTTATGAAAGCTATGAAAAAATGTACATATTACATGAACAAAAAAGATTTTGAACAAGCTGCAATAAAACTATATCCATTAACTACCGTTCCACATTAACATAATTCCAACAAACAGATTGGGTTTTTGTTATGCTATATAAATTCTCATTTTCAGATTTTTTTTTTTAATAAAGCCTTCCACTCTTTATTTTTACATAGAGTTTTAATGAGAAAAGAAACCATTTCCAACCAAGAAAACGGCAACCATTTTGGCAAGTTATTGCAAACTCTCTGTTTAAAGTAAACCTGTGACTTGAAGAACTTAAACTGATACCTCGGGAGGAGGAAGCCTCTGGATCCTAATGAGGATTCCCCACGTCCTCCGCAACCAGCCCGCTCTAGTGCTGGGACCCTGGACAGACCATCATAATAATAACAGTGGCCTAGCGGCTTTCTGCTCTGTGGAAAATAGTCAAGCCCAATCAGGTCCGTTCTGCTGCACAGACGCGAGCCGTCTGCACCTGTGCAGTAGAGCACTGCCATTTCCGCTGGAGTCAAAGCAGAAAGCCACTAGTGCACCTGTGCGCAGTGCCTTGTCGCCAGACTTTTGTGAGTCCCTCCGTTGGAACAGGGCTGAAGGGGAAGACAAGGGAAGCCTCTTTAGGATCCAGGGGCTTCCCCCTCCCAAGGTAAGAAACCCCTAAGGGCACTGTTTTTTTTATTTACTTCAGGGTCACTTTAAAGGAGTTGCGAGATGAAAAAAATAAATGTAGCTTCACTTACCGGGCGCAGTACGCTCCCGATGACCTCAGGGCTCGCACGCACTGAAGACAATGGGTCAGCAATCCTTTAGTTTGCCAGCGGGACCCAGAAGAACACCAGAGCTGTGGCGAGGGGCCAGTAGGACTCCTAGGGGCTGGAAGAAGGCCCAGGTAAGTAAAGCTAGATTTTAAGGTCTAAAAGCGGTGCCATTTTTCAGCATGCTTTAACGCTAAAATGAGGGGAGAAAAAAAAAGCACACTGCAACCAGCAGCCCCTGCACTTACCTTCTTGGGATCTACCGCTGCAATCATCCCTCTGTCCTCCGGGTGGTGCTGCAACCCTATAGTGAGATCGCTGTCTGTCGTCATGACTACAGAGGGCATTTTCACCAGGGGAACGCAGAGCCTCCAAAGATAGGGAGGAGAATGGCTGCCGGCGTCTGGATGCTGGGGGAGGTAAGTTAAAATGCCTGCTGTGCATTGCCCCCTGCATAGAGCTCCTGGCGGATACCACAAGTCAGGCTCGGGGTTACTGCTCCTGGCTTTTTTTTTCAACCCCAAATCTGACCCGGGGATACTGCCATGGAGGTTAAAGGATACATGAGGCAAATTAAAAAAAAAAAAAAAATAATAGATTTACTTACCTGGCACTTCCTCCAGCCCTTTAGAAGCCTATGTGTCCCTTGCCACAGCTCTACCCCCAGCCAGTCTCCCCTCCATAACGGCCTCCCATTGCTGGGAGCGTTATGCGCAGACACCACCATAGGTTGTAATTAGGATTATGGTTGTAGCAGCGCTCAGTGACTAATTTGGCCGCCGGCAATAGCTGTTGTTTGAGTTGCTACAACTTGGAGGGGTAATAGGATTTTGTGTTGGGTGGAGATTGGCTGCAGCAGAGTGGTCTCTCTTTCGGCTACACCCTGTGCCCAAATTTGCCTGTGACAATTTTCAATGTACGCTTAGAAATTTCCTTTAAGGACATATAGTGTGAATAAATAAATCTATCTTCACATACGTGGGGCTTCTTCCAGCCCCTAGAAGTCACGTGTGTCCCTCGCCACAGCTCCAGTCTTCTTTAGTCTCCCACAGCAGCCTCTGCAGTATCACCAACCCCCAGTGGTTTGGTGTCTTCTGCGCATGTGCATGCGAGCGAATGCACCGACGTCATCAAGAGCATGCGTAGAAGACGCTGACCCATTAGGGTCAGTGATACTGCAGAGGTTGCCGGCAAGTGATGGAAGAAGCCCGGAGTTGCGGGTAGGTAGATATCAATATGGAGTCAAAGTAGAAGATAGCACTCCCAATGTGTGAATAATGAAATGTGGCCATCCGGCCATATAATAATCTCATGTGTAGCGTGAGATCATTCTACGCCCGGCTGGACACATTTCATAATTCACACACTGAATGCGCTCTCTTCTTTGTAAGAATAACAACGAGTTTCTATAAAGACAAGAGTATTTCTAACCCCTTTCCACAGCTCATGCGTTTTTCATTACAGGGGTGATTTAATGCTGAACTTCTAATCATCTGAATTACAGAGTGCAGAGAGGCTCAAGAGGTTGAACTGGATGGACTCTTTTCTTTTTCCCAACACACTGTAGATAACTGTGTAATAATCTTTCACCCAGATTTGCTGCAGTTTTTAATACTCAAGTGAAAAGTTGTTGGTAGTCTGCTCTTATTTGCAGGGCTGACAGAAGCTGAAAGTGGTAGCGTACTTATAACAAAGTGTGCTTAAAACAACTTAAAATAAGGCTCTAATCAATAATGCAATATTCTAGCATTATTTATTAACATGCATTTTAGAATAGAAGCAAAATCAGTTATAGAAGTACATTGCATTGTGGAATAGAAACTAATTTTATGTTATTTTAAGAACACATGGCTGTAATTTTTCCCCACACAATAGTCATCATGTTGGACTATGCTGTACAGTGTACATCCTGAGACATGTATGCATGCCTTGATCAGCGGATTGAGGGTGTTTACTGTTGCCCTGGGTGTGTGCGTGTTGCTCAGTTAGAGGCAGAAGTCGCAGAGCTAAATAAGCATCTCGCAACACTGAGACGCATACACAACATGGAGAAGAGCTTGGATCTCACGATCCAGACGCTGGATGGAACCATTGAAGATGAGGTGGGTGGAGTACAGTTGAAGCAAGAAGCAGAGGTAGCTGCTAGATGGGTCACAGTTAGAAGGGGTAGGGAAAAAAAGTGGCAGGGAGGCTGGTCCCGAGTTGTCCCTCACTAATAAGTATGCTTGTTTGCGTAATTTTGGGGAGGATTATTCTGGAGTAGCAATGCTGCAGCAGGATGTGCTCCTTAGCAACCAAGGGGCAGACTGCTGCAACGAGAAAGGGATAGGAGTGCAGATAAGGTTAGACAGGTACTGGTGGTAGGGGATTCATTTATTAGGCGCACAGATAGGGTAATCTGTCGAAGAAACAGTGAATGCCCTACAGTCTGTTGTCTCCCGGGTGCTCGGGTTCGGCATGTAGCGGAAATAATTGACAGATTACTGGGTGGGGCTGGGGAAGACCCGGCTGTCATGGTACACATTGGTACCAATGACAAAGTTAGTGGGAGATGGAAGGTCCTCACAAATGATTTTCAGGTACTTGGAGATAAACTTAAAGCAAGGACCTCCAAGGTGTTCTCTGAAATACTGCCAGTGCCACGTGCTACATCTGAGAGACAGAGGGAGCTTAGGGAGTTAAATAAGTGGCTGAGAAATTGGTGTAGGAAAGAGGGGTTTGGGTTCCTGGAGAACTGGGCAGACTTCGCAGTCGGCTACAGGTTCTACAGCAGGGGTGGGCTGCACCTTAATGGGGAGGGTGCAGCTGCATTGAGGGAGAAGATGGCTAAACGGTTGGAGGAGATTTTAAACTAGGATCTGGGGGGAGGCGGTAGGATAAAGTCTCAATACGTAGACAAGATAAGGTAAAAAGACAGTGGGAGCCTAACATTATGGGGGGTGGAGAAGGGGGTGGGGACAGTGTAAAGATTAAGGAGGTTGGTAAAACTTCAAGTAGCCCATTTCATGTAAACAAAATTGGTAAATGTGGTGGTAAAAATATAAAGTGCATGATAACCAATGCTCGGAGCCTTGCAAATAAAATAGACAAACTAGAGTTCATTCTGAATGACAAAGGCTATGGCGTGGGAATAACCGAGACATGGATGGATGAAAGCCATGACTGGATAGCTAATTTAAAAGGATACAATGTGTTTAGGAACGATAGAACAGGGAAAAAAGGTGGAGGGGTTTGTCTCTTTTTGAATTCTTTTACAGCTGTCCTCAACGATGAGATGGAGGAAGATTGCGAAGATGTGGAGTCCGTTTGGGTAAATATTTATGGTGGAAATAAAAATTGCCAATTGCTTATTGGGGTATGCTACAGGCCACCTCATATTAACCTCCTGAGCGTTCTGGACGAGCTGAGCTCGTCCAGAGACGCCGGAGGGTGTCGCTCAGGCCCTGCTGGGCCGATTTACTCCAAATAAAAAGGAGCACACGCAGCCGGCACTTTGCCAGCCGCGTGTGCTACCTGATCGCCGCCGCAGCGCGGCGATGCGCCGCGTGCAGCGGCGAAAGAGGGTCCCCCCAGCCGCCCGAGCCCAGCGCAGCCGGACCAAACAGTTCCGGCCAGTGCTAAGGGCTGGATCGGAGGCGGCTGACGTCCATGACGTCACTCCGCTCGTCGTCATGGCGACGAGGAAAGCAAAACAAGAAGGGCCGCTTATCGCGGCCCTTCTTGTTACTTCTGATCGCCGGAGGCGATCGGAAATACAGATTAGGAGCGCCCTCTAGTGGGCTTTCATGCAGCCAACTTTCAGTTGGCTGCATAAAATAGTTTTTTTTTTATTAAAAAAAAACCGTCCGGTCACCAGCCTGGCGATCTTAATAGAACGCCAGGCAGGTTAATGAAGCTGCAGAACTGCGATTACTACAGCAGATTGAAAAAGCTGCAAGTAAAAATGAGGTCATAATTATGGGCTACCCATTCTGGTAAAAGCAGCAGATTTCTGGCAGCACTACGGGACAATTACTTGACTCAAATGGTAACGGAACCAACTAGGGGGAATGCGTTACTGGATCTGATCATTTCTAATAGACCAGATAATGTGTCAAATGTGCAGGTTCAAGAACATTTGGGAAATAGTGATAACAGCATGATAACGTTTGATCTGGTGATTGATAGGCCACGGGGCAGCGTGACCACTAAAACTATGAATTTTAGAAAAGCAAAGTTCAATCAAATTAGGCAGGCACTAAGTTTGGTGAACTGGGATAATGTACTACAAGGGGAGGACACTGAAGGGAAATGGCAAGCTTTTAAACTTATACTCATTCAATATTGTAGCATGTATATCCCATATGGAAACAAAATATCGAGGAATAAAAAAAGGCCTCTATGGATGAATAGAAAGGTAAAGATAAAATGAAGAGTAAAAAGAATGCCTATAAGGTCCTAAAACAGGAGGGGACCGAGGCTGCACTAAGCAATTATAAGGAGTGCAATAAAAATTGTAAAAAAGAAATTAGGCTGGCAAAGATCGAAGTTGAAAATCAAATCGCTAGGGATATCAAATCTAACCCAAAAAAGTTTTACAAGTACATCAACTCTAAAAAAAAAGAAAGGTTGACTGTATAGGACTCCTAAAGGATGAGTGTGGGAACTCAATGGTGGATGACCAAGGTAAGGCAGAGTTATTAAATGCTTTCTTTGCTTCTGTCTTCACAAAGGAAAAAGCACTGTTGCAAATTACAGAGGCAGAAGAGTCTCAATCTTTTAACTGTAATATTAAATACTTAACGCAGGAAGAAGTGAAGGCAAGACTAAATAAATTAAAAATAGACAAGGCACATGGCCCGGATGGTATGCATCCTCGGGTCCTAAGGGAATTAAGTTCAGTTATAGATAAACCCCTTTATCTTATCTTTTGTGACTCTCTTTCAACTGGCAGAGTCCCAGTGGATTGGCGTACAGCCCACGTTTTCCCATTATTTAAGAAGGGCAAAAAATCAGATCCAGGAAATTATAGAGCTGTAAGCTTAACATCAGTTGTATGCAAACTATTTGAGGGGTTACTAAGAGATACTATACATGACTTCATAGTAGAAAATAATCTTATTTCTCAGCATCAACATGGGTTTACTAAAGACAGGTCCTGTTTGACTAACATGCTCAGCTTTTATGAGGTAGTGAATGCTAATATGGATATTGGGAATGCTGTAGATGTGATATACTTGGACTTTGCAAAGGCCTTTGACACTGTTCCCCACAAAAGTCTGGTGCAAAAGTTGAGGATGCAAGGACTGGGGAAGAGTCTGTGTGCATGGATACAGAACTGGCTAATGGACAGAAAACAAAGAGTTGTGGTCAATGTATCGTACTCAAAATGGGAGACTGTTAGCAGTGGGGTACCACAGGGGTCTGTTCTGGGTCCAGTGCTCTTTAATTTATTTATTAATGACCTAGTAGATGCAGTAGTGAGCAATGTTGCTATTTTTGCAGATGATTCAAAATTGTGCAGAATCATCAACTCTCAGGAAGATAGTGTCATATTGCAACAGGATCTGGATAGGATGGCTATATGGGCACATACATGGCAGATGAAATTCAATGTTGAAAAATGTAATGTCATGCATTTTGGTCGTACCAATGGTCTAGCACCATACAAAATAAATGGGATACAGTTGGGGACATCAAACTCGGAAAAAGGACTTAGTAGTACTCATCGACAACAAGTTAAATAATCGTACTCAATGCCAAGCCGCTGCAGCTAAAGTTAACAAAATTTGGGGATGCATTAAAAGGGAATTAAAAACATCGAGATGCTAGCATAATATTGCCCCTGTTTAACTCTCTAGTAAGGCCACATCTGGAATATGGAATTCAGTTCTGGGCACCACATTACAAAAAAAGATATTGCAGTTTTAGAGCAGGTGCAGTGACTAGCAACAAAATTGATATGTGGGATGGAAGGTCTCACTTACCAAGAAAGGTTAGATAAACTGGGTTTATTTAGTCTAGAGAAAAGACGCCTTAGAGGGCATCTAATTAACATGTATAAATACATCAGAGGGCAATATAAAAGCTTGGCGGATTAGCTTTTTGTCTCTAGGCCTTCTCAAAGGACTAGAGGACATGATCTGCGCATGCAGGAAAAACGTTTTAGCCATTTATTTAGGAAAGGGTTCTTTACAGTAAGAGTGATTAAGATGTGGAATGCATTGCCACAGGAAGTCGTTATGGCAAACTCTATACCTGCATTTAAAGGGGGCTTAGATGCTTTCCTTGCGTTGAAAGACATCCATGGCTACAATTACTAGGTAATGCCTAATGATGTTGATCCAGGGATTTTATCTGATTGCCATCTGGAGTCGGGAAGGAATTTTTCCCTTTTGGGGCTAATTGGACCATGCCTTGTAAGGGCTTTTTTCGCCTTCCTCTGGATCAGCATGGATATGTGAGGGAGCAGGCTGGTGTTGTACTTTATACTGGTTGAACTCAATGGACGTATGTCTTTTTTCAACCAAAATAACTATGTAACTATGCAAGTACACAACCAGTTTAAATCTGGACTCGGCTGCTCCCCTTGTGCATTTGCACAGGTAAGTAAAGAACTGAAGTACAACAAGGTTTATTTTGTTTTGTTTTTTTTACCAGATAAAAGAAAAACATGAACATTTCTTAAGGACCACTATCGACGTTAACTAAAATTCTAAACGTCACATATATTTCCAGTAATTACTAGCAAATAGCAATACAAAGGCTTTTTTCATTTATTTATGTTTTATATGAAGAAACTGACAGTTACGTATAAGTTTTCACTGTGGGCATTATTATGGTGGACTGTGCCCAGCACATCCAGCATACAGAAACAATCTTCACTGGCTCTAATACTGTGACTGGAATCTGTTCAGAATGATAGAAAGCAGAAATATAGCTTCAAATGTGTGTAAATAATCATCAGCTGAAGCTCTGTGTTTCTGTCTGTGTTTCTCTCTCTGCCATTCAGTGGAAAGAACAACAGTTTACGGCCAGGTTACAGTTGAGCTCTGCCTCCCCCAATGCAGACGCAAATCTATTACAAAACAGCTGGTAAACAAGACTATTTTTACACAGGCTGTGCTGGAAGACTTCTAAAAAGTATTTTAGTCATGCTGGCTAAAAGATCTATAGGTATGTGGGGTTTGCAGAAAAACTGTTTCTTTGATGGTTGTTCTTTAACCACTTCAGCCCCACTGTGTCAAAAACCTTCTGTATCCGAGCAACGTTCACCTCCCATTAATTTCGCCAATAACCTTACCACTACTTACCACAATAAATGGAACTATATCTCGTTTTTTCCGCCACTAATTAGGCTTTCTTTAGGTGGTACATTTTGCTAAGAATTATTTTTTTCTAAATCCATTTTAACAGGAAGATTAAGAAAGAAATAGAAAAAATTCATTATTTCTCAGTTTTTGGCCATTATAGTTTGAAATTAATATATGCTACTGTAATTAAAACTCATGTATTTTATTTGCCCATTTGTCCCGGTTATTACACCGTTTAAATGATGTCCCTATCACAATTTATGACGCCGATATTTTATTTAGAAATAAAGGTGCATTTTTTCAATTTGAGTCCATCATGATTTACAATCACATAATTTAAAAAAATATAATAATTTACTCTCTTGACAATGCGTATTTAAAAAGACCCTTCGGTAACTTTTTTTTTTTTTTTATTAAACTGTATTTGGGTAATTTTTGGTGTGGGAGGAAAACGGCTAATTTTAAATGTAATATAACGTAATTGTTTAATAAAAAATGTATGTGGGTGTAGGTTACTATTTGGCCACAAGATGACCACAGTCAAAAAAGTCCTGGATGCGAACGATCTCGCATCCAGGAACTAGAAAGAGGACGGGATTTTTTTTTCTGCAGAAAGACGGCGGTTTCTGATAAGAGACCATCGCTTTTTCTGTGGGGGACTTAGATCGGTGAATGGGAACTATATTCCCATTCACTGATTGGGGGGATAACGGCAGGCGGCTGGAGCGCGCACAATCGCGAGCACAGCCTATCTGGACGAACATATTCGTCCAGATAGGCTGAAGTGGTTAAAGGAAAACTTTAGTGAGAGGGATATGGAGTTGCCTGGCATCCTTGCTAATGTATTTGGCTGCAGTAGTGTCTGAATCACACCAGAAACAAGCATGCAGCTAATCTTGTCAGAGCTGACAATAATGTCAGAAACACCTGATCTGCTGCATGCTTGTTCAGGGTCTATGGCTAAAAGTATTAGATGCAGAGGATCAGCAGGAGAGCCAGCAACTAGTATTACTTAAAATAAATAAATATGGCAGCCTCCATATGCCTCTCACTACAGTTGTTCTTTAAAGGATACCCGAAGTGGCATGTGACATGATGAGATAGACATGTGTACGTACAGTGCCTAGCACACAAATAACTATGCGGTGTTCCTTTTTTTCTTACATATCAGGTATGTAAGTGGCTGATTCAATCCTGACTCAGACAGGAAGTGACTACAATGTGACCCTCACTGATAAGAAATTCCAACTATAAAACACTTTCCTAGCAGAAAATGGCTTCTGAAAGCAAGAAAGAGGTAAAAAGGGGAATTTCTTATCAGTGAGGGTCACACTGTAGTCACTTCCTGTCTGAGTCAGGACTGAGTCAGCCAATTACATACCTGATATTTAACTCTTTCAGGCAGAGAAAGAAAAAAAGTAACAGCAGTTATTTTTGTGTAGGCACTGTACAAACATATGTCTATCTCATCATGTCACGTCACTTCTGGTATCCTTAATGAGAAAAGAGCTGGCACATCCAAAGTAAATCTTTATTGGTTCCATGTAAAAGCATATGGCCAACGTTTCGGAGCCACGTAGGGCACCTTTATCAAGGCTATGTTTGCTAGGAGGCAAAAATCTATCTGCTGCTGTCCAGATGAGTACACATCGCTGTGTGCGAGGAGCCCAACTCCCACTACAGTAATTTTTACACAGCAGCAGAAAGATTTTTGCCCTACGTGGCTCCGAAACATTGGCCATATGCCTTTACATGTAACCAATAAAGAGTTACTTTGGATGTGCCAGCACTTTTCTCTTTAACCTGCTGAGCGGTCTGGACGAGCTCAGCTCGTCCAACACCGCCAGAGGCTGCCGCTCAGGCCCTGCTGGGCCGATTTTAGTCAAATAAAAAGCAGCACACGCAGCCGGCACTTTGCCAGCCGCGTGTGCTGCCTGATCGCCGCCGCTCTGCGGCGATCCGCCTCGAGCAGCGGCGAAAGAGGGTCCCCCCAGCCGCCTGAGCCCAGCGTAGCCGGAACAAAAAGTTCCGGCCAGCGCTAAGGGCTGGATCGGAGGCGGCTGACGTCAGGACGTCACTCCGCTCGTCGCTATGGCGACGATATAAGCAAAACAAGGAAGGCCGCTCATTGCGGCCTTCCTTGTTTATTCTGGGCGCCGGAGGCGATCGGAAGATCGCCTCCGGAGCGCCCTCTAGTGGGCTTTCATGCAGCCAACTTTCAGTTGGCTGCATGAAATAGTTTTTTTTTAATTTAAAAAAAACCCTCCCGCAGCCACCCTGGCGATTTAATCAGAACGCCAGGGTGGTTAAGACATGTTTATGTTTTTTGTTTTATCTGATAAAAAATGGCTCAGCTCTTTTCTCTGTTGAATACTGCATAGAGGGCGTCAGCCCTCTTTTCCAGCTATTGCACTCCCCTTAAAGACAATAGGTTTGATCCTTTAGTGCAGGGGTGCCCACACTTTTTCGGCTCGCGAGCTACTTTAAAATTTGCCAAGGCCAGGAGATCTACCAACGTCCCAAATGCTAAGCACGCCCCCCCTCCCCCCCGACGTAGGTTAGCCAGGTGTATGTGCCTGCAGCATAGGTTACGTGCCCTCAGTATAGGTTAGCCAGGTATATGGGCCCTCAGTATAGGTTAGCCAGGTATATGGGCCCCCAGTCAAGGTTAGCCAGGTATATGGGCCCCCAGTCAAGGTTAGCCAGGCATATGGGCCCCCAGTGTAGGTTAGCCAGGCATATGGGCCCCAGTGTAGGTTAGCCAGGCATATGGGCCCCCAGTGTAGGTTAGCCTGGCATTTGTGCCCCCAGTGTAGGTTAGCCAGGTATAGGGGCCCTCAGTGTAGCTTAGCCAGGTATAGGAGCCCTCAGTGTAGCTTAGCCATGTATATGGGCCCCTAGTGTAGGTTAGCCAGGTATAGGGGCCCTCAGTGTAGCTTAGCCAAGTATAGGAGCCCTCAGTGTAGCTTAGCCAGGTATAGGGGCCCTCAGTGTAGCTTAGCCAGGTATAGGAGCCCTTAGTGTAGCTTAGCCAGGTATAGGGGCCCTCAGTGTAGCTTAGCCAGGTATAGGGGCCCTCAGTGTAGCTTAGCCAGGTAAAGGGGCCCTCAGTGTAGCTTAGCCAGGTATAGGGGCCCTCAGTGTAGCTTAGCCAGGTATATGGGCCCTCAGTGTAGCTTAGCCAAGTATAGGAGCCCTCAGTGTAGCTTAGCCAGGTATAGGGGCCCTCAGTGTAGGTTAGCCAAGTATAGGAGCCCTCAGTGTAGCTTAGCCAGGTATAGGGGCCCTCAGTGTAGCTTAGCCAAGTATAGGAGCCCTCAGTGTAGCTTAGCCATGTATAGGGGCCCTCAGTGTAGCTTAGCCAAGTATAGGAGCCCTCAGTGTAGCTTAGCCAGGTATAGGGGCCCTCAGTGTAGCTTAGCCAGGTTTATGTACCTGCAGCGTAGGTTAGCCAGGGTCCTCTGGACTCCTGGGACCTCCGGCAGGCAGTCCGCTGGCCAATAAGAATGTCGTCAGGGAGAAGACGGCAAGACGCGGCGAGGAGAGAGGGAGGAGAGAGGCAGCGCAGCTGCTACGTCATGGCTGGGGGCCATGACGTAGCGGCCGCGCCGCCTCTCTCCTCCCTCTCTGCTCGCCGCGTCTTCTGCCCTGCATTCTTATTGGCCGGCAGCTAAACATGCTGCTGGCCGCAAAATTTAATGAGACGCGGCCAAGAGGCCGCGATCTACCAAGAAGGCGGTCGAGATCTACCGGTAGATCGCGATCAACCTATTGGGCAGCCCCGCTTTAGTGTGTGTGAGACAATACTACAAATAAAATGCATTTCTTAACGAGGACACAAACTAAAAACAGCTTTGAACATATTGCACCCACAGCATAATTTATAAAAAAAAAAAAAAAGACAGCAATGCTACCCATCTAAGCCTCCCCCATCATTGAAAATTTCTGATAAGCTCCAGTTAGACATAACAGTATTTCTTGACGTCATATGGAACAGCTAGAGGCTATCTAGTTCTGTTCTCCTGGTGAAACACACGATAAAGAGGATTAAAAAACCCTACCATTCCTTAAGTTGGCCATACACTGGTCGATTTGCCATCAGATTCGACCAACAGATAGATCCCTCTCTGATCGAATCTGATCAGAGAGGGATCGTATGGCTGCCTTTACTGCAATCAGATTGTGAATCGATTTCAGCCTGAAACCGATCACAATCTGTGGTGGTGCTGCCGCTGCCCCCCCCCCCCCCGCATACATTACCTGCTCCGCCGACGCGTGTCCCCGCTGTCTTCTTCTCCGCTGGGTTCCGGACCGGCAGGCTTCACTTCTTTCTGTCCAGGGAAGTTTAAACAGTAGAGGGCGCTCTACTGTTTAACATTCCTGGCGGTAAGCCCGAGCTGAGCTCGGGCTATGCCTGCCAGGAGGATTTCTCAGGCCCTGCTGGGCCGATTTGCATACTTTTTTTTTGCAACACGCAGCTAGCACTTTGCTAGCTGCGTGTGCATTCTGATCGCCGCCGCTCTGCGCTGATTCTTCGCCGCCGATCGCCGCGCCATGCCGCTCCCCCCCCAGACCCTGTGCACTGCCTGGCCAATCAGTGCCAGGCAGCGCTGAGCGGTGGATCGGGACTCCCTTAGACGTCACGACGTCATCCCGCCCCATTGCCATGGCGACGGGGGAAGCCCTTCAGGAAATCCCGTTCTTTGAACGAGATTTCCTGATCAAAGATCGCCTGATGGCGATCGAAGCGGGGGGATGCCGCTGTACAGCGGCTATCATGTAGCGAGCCCTAGTGCTGCGCTGCCCCCTGGCAGTTTCTAATAGACCGCCAGGAGGGTTAAACTTCCTGCCGGGAAAGGAAAAAGTGAAGCCTGCTGGACTCAGAGCCCAGCGCGGGGACAGAGCAGCGGTGACAGTGGGGAACAGGTAATGTATTGCCGGTGTATTGCGTCGGTCGTCGGACATTCGAACGCCGCTATCGACGCACTCCGGACCCGCCGGCGATCTAGAAAAATCTTCCGCGCGGACGTATCGACGGGAACAATTGATTTCGGACGTAAATCAATAGTTTGCATTTGCACAACGATTTTACAGCAGATTCGCTCACAGCAATCGAATCTGCTGTATAACGGCGGGAAAATCGTTCGGTGTATGGGCCCCTTTAGTCCCTCACTATACTACTCCAAGGGATGGGATATAGAGATTGCCCTCACATGATGTCATGAAATATCTATTACCAGTAAAAGTCTAGCTTCACTCCAGCTGTTGTACGGGAAAACTGGAATGATAGACAAGTAGTTGTAAGACTAACCAAGGGAGAGACCACAGCTTGGAGTACTTTACTGTGAAAACGCTAAATCTTGCTGGGAAAGGACATCCACTCTGTAATGTTTCACAAACATAGAGGGAGACATCCAAGTCGCTGCCAGGACAGATCTGACGAACTGTGGTCTCTATAATGTATGAAGGAGGGGAACCTTTCTTACCTTATAAGCTAAGGCTATGGCCTGACAAATGCATATAGCAAGGCTGTAAAACCTTTTTTACCCATGCATAGAACAAATAGCTGACTGGATCTTCTAAAGTCCTTAGTCCTGGACAGATAAGCCAACAAGGCCTGTCTATCATCCACACAATGAAAATCAGATTTCCTGGCACATGAGGTTTTATCACAAAAAGAAGGGTAAATTATATTTTGAGACCTGTGAAAGTCTGATGAGACGTTGGGAAGGTAATTAGGATCAGGAGAAAACCTAGTCAGGAAAAATAGGCAAAAACGGGTCCTTAACAGACATGGCTTTCGAAGTTCCTTATCTCCTGGCCAAGATTATGGCTACCAGAAACACAACTTTGAGTAAGTTGCCTAATGTCAACCTCGAAAATAAGATAAAAGGGAACCTTAATGAGACAATTCAAAACAAGGTACACGTACCACTGAGGAAAGACTTTCTAATAGACAACCCGCACAAATGTTTTTGACCAAATCCTCCTGCACCAGGTGTCTGTTCAGAAGGATGGAGCACACTGGACCTTAAAACGTACTAAGCGCTAACTGCATGTCTAAACCCTCCTGGAAGAATTCTAGTAGTAGACTGAGTGCAGACTGTAACTTAGACTGAGAAGTTCACCAGGATCTATACATTTTACAGATCTGTGTGTAGCTTTTTTGGGGCATGGGCTTCTGACATTTTAGAGTGTTAACTTTTCATAAACATTCTTTCAGGATCCAGAAAAAGACCTGGCCTGGGATGATGAAGAAGACCCCCGCTCAAAAGATCTGATCTCTTGGGGGGTGTCAGTGGAGGTAGAAGGGACAATCTCAGAAGACCTGAATACCAAGCCCTTTTGGGACAATCCAGTGCAATTTTCAGAGGAAGAAGATACAAAGGGGAAAAAAGCATAAGCCAGACTGAAAAACAATGGAAGACTTAGCGCATCCAGATCCAACAAAGCCAGGCATCTGCAGATAGAGTAAATTCTGTCCACCTTTCTGTTCTGTAGTGAAGCATAAAGACCTATCTTGGGCACACCAAAATGTTTAGTATCTTAAGGCACACCTCCCCATTTAGACTGGGTCACCCGGAGCAAATTAAAAAAAAATGCTTCCCAATCCAGTGTCCCCTTGATGTACACTTGTGAAATGGTCAATAATTTGAATTTTTCGATTTTGAATTGATTGCTGTGAAGCCCACTCTAGTGCTAGGAAGGAAGCTGTAAATAACCCCAGAACCCTCATTACTTGCATGAGGAGCACAGAGGCAAAGTTTAACAGTGATCTTACTTCCAACTGAATGGATCTTCTCTTCCGAAAGGACCATCTGTCTGTTCACAGAATCTATTCTGCACTCCAAAGACTGTTATGGACTGGATAAAGAGAGGACTTTTTGATTATCCACCACATCTGTAAGAAGAGCAGAATGACCTGACCCCTGTTTTGCGACACTTCTGTGAGTGGTTATAAACCAAAAGGTTACCCAGGTATGGTATAATGGAGATGTCCCGACTCTCAGCACCTTCATGACTTTGGCCAATACTTCAGTGAAGATGTGGGGGACTGAAGCAATCCCAAAGGGAGAGCCCTGAATTGAAAATGGAGGATGCTAGAGCCCTGTCTTAAGACAAAACTTGAGGTATTTCTGATGAGGCAGGCATAGACATGTAAACCAGCATCCTGAAGTTCAATCGCTGCACACAATTCTTTTCCCTGTAAAAGCAGGACGTTTTGAATTAGGATGATACCATTTCCCCCATAGAAGTGATCAAACCGAAAAAAAAGATACAATAGTTGCAGTACCTTCCTCCCCTCTTCACCTAAAAACTCAGATACAGTGGAAGGCTGACTCCAGTCTTATTGAGAGGGCCCCACCACAGGTTCAGGAGTCACTAAGCTTGGTACACGCCTCGTACAAGTAAATAAGCTGCTGGATAAGCAGCCATTAACGACACCCCTCAACACTTTTTACAAAGTTAAAGTCTCACTGAGGCAGTAAACAAAGATAGGAGCTACACTGAAGAAAAATGTGTTATACACTCAGGCTACCACAGTGAAAAACGCAATCACATACCATTTTTCTGTGACAGCAATTTTGGGAGCCTCTTGAAGAGGTGCTCCCAGAAGCACTTGAAATTGTAGAACCTTGAACACCGCTGCAGTAGGAGAAACGGGGGAGCGGCTTACATTTCATAATTATTTATTGAGGGGGGGGGGGGGGGGGTGCCACGTATATGTAAGGCCATTACTAATCACCCCATATTTAATCTCCTAGCTTCTTTATCCCTTTAGCAGCCTAAAGTCTAGTCTAGCAGTCTAAAGTTTAGTCTCTGTATTTAGAGACTTGTAAGTTAGCACTTTTTTTATTTTATTTCTTATTTTGTTACATTTGCCTGCTTCTAATAAGTACTGCTGTAATGTGTATTTATGGCCACTTGTCACTACGGGGGACGGGTGAGACAATAACAGAGGACTCCTGCTTTCAGTTTCTATATTTTATGCTAGTAGAGACAGATTAGAGTATTCTAGGAATTTACAGAACACGTTCTGCCAACTGAAGTCAAAAGCAGTGCACCTATCTCAAACAAGATAACTCTTTAGAAGTTGCTAATGGGTTAAGAGAAGCTTTTGGTCAAAGGGTACAGTCACTTAGGGCCTGTTCTCATTTAGGCAATTAGCGGACGTTTACCGCTAATTGCAGAAGAGCTAGCACTTTTAAAGCGCTAGAGCAATTCAAACATAATGGCAATGATCTCACTGCCAGGATTGCTGCCGATCACAAGTAATTCGTGATTATCAGCAATCACAAAAAACGCATTTTTTCACGATTTTGTAGTTTTTTGCAATTGCCAGTGTGAATGGGCCCTTAGGGCCTTTTCCCACTGCACAGCTGAATCGTAAAATCGCAAATCGCTAGAGATTTTTACATTGCGAGGGTTGCTACTTTATCATAGAAATCAAGAGAAGTATTTTTCACGATTTTACGAGGGATAATGCAATGCAAAGGAAAAATCGCAATCGCATAACCACATTTACAAAAAAATCGCAATCCCTGGCATTTGTGATTGCGATCGCTAGTGGAAAAGGGCCCTTACGGTCTCCCTACTCCCCAAAAAGTGGTAAAACCAGAAGGTATATAAGTGCTGACACAAAAATTTGCATAAACCTGCATTCGGAGGAACCTTTCAAATATTTTTGGGAGATCTCAGGGAACCCATGTATTAGTGGAGGGAGTTGGGATTTATTTCACAGGAGTAACAATCTTTAAAAGAAGGTGTGGTTAACAACTTTGTTAACTGTAAAAGCTTCCTTGTTTAGCCCTCATTTCAGGTTTCTCTTCTATAATGACAATAATGGTACTAATAATACTGTAATGGTTATTACAGTAACCTGTGGTAATGTTTCTTATTATAGTTACCACAATTATAGTGTGCCCTTATTAAATTTCCTCACTATCATCCTGTTTTTCATTACTGCGCTTCTTATTAAACTGATCCCCAATTTAGCCCATCTTTTTATGTGTTCACGCCCCTAACTGAGGCCAGTCTCACTGGAGGGAGAAATGCCAAGGAACCCCTGCAATGTCCTCAAGTAACCCTGGGGTTCCAGGAAACCTTGGTTGAGAAAACCTGGTATACTGTATACTAATACATATTTAATTTGTGTAAAGAAAGTAATTTTCAAATTTTGTGTTTGGATGTCTAGCCCTTAGGTCCCACTCACACTTACAAAACGTCGGCGATTTTTGCCAGCGTTTTGCAGGAGTGATTTTTCCGTGATTTCACACAGAAGAATCACTGAACACTGCAGCGATTTTACCGCGATCGCGTTTAGCGCTTCTATAGCACTGAAACGCAATTGCCGGGAAACCGGCTGAAAATGGTGCAGGCGATGAGTTTGGTGTTTTTGCCCGTTTTTGGGCGATTTGCAGCGATTAGCGCAAATCGCCCAAGTAAGAACGGGCCCATAGGGTTTCATTACGCTAGCGCTTTTAAAAAGCACTAGCGTTTGAGTGTGTTGCCGAAATCGCGGTAAAACGCTCTAGTGTGAATAGGGCCTTAAAGGGAACCTGAAGTGAGTAAAATTATGTAAAATAAACATGACTTAGCTGCAATTGAATATGAAATACTTACCTCGCCATCAGTTACTCTCAGAAGCTCACCATTTTCTTCTTACAGTGATCCAATACAGACAATATTTTGTCAGAAATGAGACATACCAGTTGCTGTCAGTTATATATCAGCTGCTGTCAGTTAAAACTGAATGTGCAAGGTAATGTCCATGTTTCCCTATGGCTCAAAAGGCAATATTACAGTTTAACAGTGTGCTGACCTGGAAGCTGCTGAGGTAATGGCCATTTTCAATATGGAGGACAGAAAATTCCATTGATCACAGTGGACAAACAGGATGCAGAAGCGGAGAAAGGGATTGATGAGGGGACTACACAGGAGGTAAGTATGACCTGTGTATGTTTATTTTGACTTTTAATGTTCCGTTCAGGTTCTCTAAGTATTAAAAAAAAAAAAAAAAGGTTCTGATTAGATTAGCCTAGCATATTCATGTGTCTACAAATGCTTGTAAAATCAACAACAAGAAAACTTTTATTGCAAAATATCAAAACTGCATGTAAAAAGTTCCAGATGATATAATTACACATGAGATTTATTTAATATTTACAGATTTCACTATACAATGAATACATTGGTTTAGTCATGTACATGTCACAACTGATAATCGTGTATTTTCAGGCTGACCTTGACAAAATGCATAATTCAGGAAAATGGCTGTGCAAGCCTGGCTTAATCACTGCACAGAAACCCCTTCACCAGAAAGGACGTTGCTAAAATAAGTTGCCATTAGTGTATGACTGCATATCAAATTAATTTTACTCAAACAGACTAATATCAGTAATAATGAAAATTGAAATGACCTCACAAAAATAGAATAGTACAAAAGCCATTTTTAAATCAGCAATCACAGGTATTCCAATTTAAGGATCATGTTCGGATTATTTTTATAGACACTGTAACTTGATTAGTTCCATGAGTATGTACACAGAAAGAGTTAGGAAATAGAAAATCTAATTGCAAACTCATAATTCTGTAAATCAGAAAAAAACAATAGCATATAAAATGAATATTAAGAAAATGTGTTAAATGTTGTTGATTTTCATCTTCCATTTCACACATCCATGGCAACAGTGACTAAACAGTATGTTTGGGGCATTGGCTGCCTAGGCTGGGCACTCACAATACTGCTGCAACATTAAACACATAGCTCAGTCATCTGCTAGCCACCATTGCTGTGCACTAGTTTCCATAATAACCTAATTGCCCAGTTCAGGCATCAGAGATGGACATGTGCCCAGTTTTTCAGCAGTTGGTGAGCTGTGTCCTACAGCATTTATTCGGCTGCAGCTTTCCTAAATGTTTCCTATTAGCTCCAGCTACCCCTGATTAAGTGAATGGTTAGCTGAGTAGGTATTTAGAAATCAGTTTTCAAGTTTGTTCATCCATCTATTTCTTGTGGGGTGTCTTAAAGTGGAATTAGAAGGCCATCTGGCTATTTTCAAAATGCTAAGTAAATTAAATATGTCATAAGCAGCCAAATTTGCCATTGGACGAAAACACTTAAAAAGCCCATCTGAGGTGGATACAAAACCATTTAACTAAGAATGGCCATGTGTAAGAAGGGCCAGTATTTACATGCTAGTGGTCTTTTATATGCTTCTAATTCATATACTGGAGTAATCCCCTCAAGACTATGGTCACAACTTAGCTTCTGATTGGAGGAAGCTCACAGGAGGCGGGCAGTGGCAGGGAAATGCGTATTGAATGACATACAGAAGGTAAATCGACAGCTAGCGACAAGAAGACTGTGGCTAGCTGAGCGCTTTTTACAGGGGCATAGGAGACCCCGGGGGGACTAGAGGCAGCAATAGCGAGACCCAGAGGCAGGTCATTATGAACAGGACATGCCTCTGTGGTCTCTTAAGATTTCAAATACTTGCCTTGGGTTCTCTTTAAAGTGGATTTGAACCCACATTTATTATTGTAATAAAATCATTCTTCAATTACAACTATGTTAGCATGTTATTTGTCCAGCTATCCACAAGGTGGCACTGGTTGCTAACAAGTTCTGCTGTTTGATTACTTTTCTCAAGTACACTCTAAGTCATGTGAAAGTTTGTTTTCTCAGCCACTAAGGAAAAAAGGATGTGGAGCCAAAGCTGTAAATTTGATTTCTAAGGTATTTTATTTTATTTTTTTGTGGACTTGATTAACTGTGCTTTCATAAGTAATAGAAAGAGAGTATAGAAGTTCAACTTTAAATTTCAGGGCAAAGCTTACTGTCAGAGCAATCCCCTGGTGCTTAACTCAAATGCAGTGTCAGCCTCCAGCCCTCCCATCCAAATTATGATGTTACTCTTCCTGCCCTCCTCCTTTTCTTAAGTTCCAGCAAGGGGAATAGAATGTATGGAGAGGCGTGGAGCACAAGACTGCATCTGGGCTAAGCTGACAGTCAGTTTCTCCAAAACAGAATAGAGGACTGCTATACTATACCAACATGGTGAAAAATAATGATCAGCAGGATGTAAGCACTGCCATCCTTTTACATGTGTCCATTCCCAGTTCAATAGTTTTAGATCAATTTCAGGCACACTTCAATGTTGCATAAAATTGCTTACTTTCCAAGCAGAAACTGCAATCATCCCTGTCCTAAGGATGAGGCCTGGTAAAAGTTATCATTATTATTAATATTTCACCAGCTCTCATGTATGAAACTAAAATGTTTATTTGACCGCTCACAGACTAAAAGATCACCTGGATTTCTAAGCCTTAAAGGGACTCTGAGCAGTGCAGAAACTATGGAAAGATGCATATCATTTTAAAGCTCTCTTTCTCCTCTTTCCAATGATATATAAACCACCGCCCTACACCTTTTAGTTTTCGCTATTTTCGCGATCGAAATGATATCCATCTTTCCATAGTTATATTGTATTACACAGGGCGACTTTTTCTCAAAGTCAGCAGCTCCATTCAGCAGAAAAAGTCGCACCGTGTAATACAATGTAACTATGGAAAGATGGATATCATTTTAAAGCTCTCTTTCTCCTCTTTCTGGCGACACCTAAATCGTCGCCCTACGCCTTTTAGTTTTCTCTATTTTCGTGATCGAAGTCGTGGCCGCGGCAATTTCGATCAAGAAAATAACGAAAACTAAAAGGCGTAGGGCGGTGGTTTATATATCATTGGAAAGAGGGGAAAGAGAGCTTTAAAATGATATGCATTTTTCCAGAGTTTCTGCACTGCTCGGAGTCCCTTTAAGTTATTGGTAAGGGGTTCTCCCAAAACTACCTGACCATTACATAAAAAGTCAAATATTTAAATATATTGATACACTATACTGAGACATAACAAAAACAGGCTCACAGGTACCGTCTGAACCCTAATGGAGAAACCTGCATCTCAAGTCATTTCAGGGGGGCTGTTAGAATGTAAGTATACTGGAATTCTAGCCTCAGGTACTAAAGTCTAGTAAAGACTCTCTTTAAGCATAGTTTCGCGGAGAGAAATTATGCAGTCATTTACAAGAAACATATGTTCCTCTAGAAGGACACACTAATATGTTTTCAGTTCTAAATGTTCCGACTGTTAGACTACGAAACGGTAAACAAAGCCAATGTTTGGAAAAAACATTGCATTCCGTGCATCTAGGGCATAAAGTATATGATGAGGTGGGTCACATGCCCATGCCCGCCAATTGTAGGCTTGGGGGTATGGCTCGCGTGATGTCAGAATTTAACTCTTTGATGTTCATATAAAAGAGGGACACAGGATGGCAGAACACTACTTCTATTTCGTCTTCTGCATGCTACCCTGCTCTCTACGATTTCTAGTTAGAATAGCTTCATGTCTGTATGCTGTAAATATATGTGATGTACATAGGACATAGGAAAGACTGTTTACACTCTGAAGAAATCAACATGTAACACAAGATGCCTGATTGCTGAATAAACCCTTAAAGGTGAAGGTGGCTGTCTCCATTCTATCTCCTGTATGCTGTCGCTGTGAATTGGAGCTTTAACCACCCTGGCGTTCTGATTAAATCGCCAGGGTGGCTGCGGGAGGGTTTTTTTTAAATAAAAAAAAAACTATTTCATGCAGCCAACTGAAAGTTGGCTGCATGAAAGCCCACTAGAGGGCGCTCCGGAGGCGATCTTCCGATCGCCTCCGGCGCCCAGAATAAACAAGGAAGGCCGCAATGAGCGGCCTTCCTTGTTTCGCTTATATCGTCGCCATAGCGACGAGCGGAGTGACGTCATCGACGTCAGCCGACGTCCTGACGTCAGCCGCCTCCGATCCAGCCCTTAGCGCTGGCCGGAACTTTTTGTTCCGGCTACGCTGGGCTCAGGCGGCTAGGGGGGCCCTCTTTCGCCGCTGCTCGCGGCGAATCGCCGCAGAGCGGCGGCGATCAGGCAGCACACGCGGCTGGCAAAGTGCCGGCTGCGTGTGCTGCTTTTTATTTCGTTAAAATCGGCCCAGCAGGGCCTGAGCGGCAGCCGCTGGCGGTGTTGGACGAGCTGAGCTCGTCCAGACCGCTCAGCTGGTTAATGAGTTGCTGGTGCCGGAGTAAAAGGTGTGTTGTGCTGTTGCCAATAGCAACCAACATATAAATTCTTACAGTAAAGGCCACATTACATGGGTTACATCTTCTTCAAACCTACTTTTTTGAGAGGCCGTCAGTGCAGGGCACTACCCTGGTCCAAAGGGCCTATCAGAAGGGTGGTAAGGGGCAGCCCAACAAACATCTTTTCAGAAAAGTTGAGAAGGCAAAAGGCGATACGGAGGCACCAGTTTTCATGCAGGTTTTTCTAGGGAATGATACTGTGCACATTTTAGATGCAGCTTCATGTTATTAACTAATATAAACAATCAAATGTAGGGTAGTTCTATTCATTGAAAACAAAATCAATTTTCTGGAGAAAATTATCAGCAGTATTTTTTATTAAGTACTTTAGCAAAAACAAAGGTAACAATTGCACCACTAAAAGTAGCTGCACTGTACTCTCGTTGTGGCCTGGGCAAGGTCACGTGTTATAATGTAGAAACACATGAAGATGCAATTAGACCTTAGGATACTGCTTAACCATAGTAGTGGCGACTACACTTCAAAGCATGTCTAAAATGTCATAAAGCATTTCAAGTCTATGACCATGCCAGTGTGTTGCTATGCTCTGCCCCTTCTGTTGGGCCACCCCCAACCAGTGCTAAAATATGCAGAAAAAAGGTAAGTTGGAAAGCACAAATTAACATACAAAAAAAAACAAAAAAAAACACAACAGCTTTTTTTCACAATCGTGTCGTCATTGCTAGATCTGCAGATTATTACATGGAGACTGATGTACGGGTGAAAACAGTGGACATAAGTCCATAAAACCTGGACATGATATTTTAAATAGTCTGGTAATAGGTGGTAGAACTGTTTAATCATCACATGAGTCTATTTCAGAGCATATTGTAATTTCTAAAAGGTTAGTCAACTAGCAATTGTGGTAATGCGAACATCTATATTGAAACTTTCCCCCCTAAACACAGGCTGTTCTGGGTTTATTAAAGGTAAATTTCTATATAGGTACTGCAAGTGACAAGCGCTAACAACTCCACAATCATTACTTTACTTGTGCTACCTTGTAGCAGTCATAGTGCAAGTTTATAGGATCACTTAAGTTCTTCAGTAATTTCCAAACCTTATTCAACCCCATTGTCACTAAAGATGGTGGTCTCTACTTTGTGCAAAATATACAAACCCCCTGGAGCTTAATGTCAAATGGACATCCTTAATATGTGTCTTTTCTCTTCCCTAATGCAATGAAAAAGCCTCAGCTAGTCTGCATGTGGTATTCCAAGGAAGTACCACTTTCTGAAACTTGAATGATTATGCCAAGGGATCTGTGAAACTGTGTAAGTGCTCAAATGTATATTAAAGCAGTACTCCTTTTCCCTTCCACGCGGCAGGCACTTCTCACAATAATGTTTTAATGGGATAATTGAAGGTGGCATTAATAACCTGACCAACATGTCCTTTAAATGATACTGCAGCAATTATTTGACAATCAGAAACAGTAAGAGGCAGATGTAATCACAGCACAAAACCTTGGGATAATGAAAAGTCGATTGTGAGGGTTGGCAGAAGCGGCTACCTGCTGATCGCACAGGGATAAGCCTACACAATGGCTCATGGGGAGATTTTAGCTTTGCATGCATGTAACTTGCATCATTCAAGGACTCCTGTGGATAGATTTCAGTACCTGAATCTTCATGTTTTCTGGACATTACAAGAAAAGCTTCAGTTTACTTTTAACTTTATTTTCTTTAATGTTATGGGGAGAAGAGTAAGGTTTCCATATTGCAGAACAGAAACCTGTCCATGCTAAATTACAAGGTCTGCATTGCTAACATCTGTCCAACCTTTTCAGATGAGGCAAGCATAATGGGAATCTCAATTAGTAAATATGGAATAAACAGAGACCAGGCACTGAAAAAGGCAATCTTAAGAAAATCTGACTACTTCTACAAAAATAATCAAAAATTCTTATGTGTAAGTATCTTCGGGCTGTTACGATGCACTTTCCACCATTCTTTGCCAATTTTAACAAATCTAATTTGGCTATGGTCTTCTACAACTAGCTATACTGCATTGTAGGTAGCTGTGTCTTATATAAATAGATAAGACAGATAAAAATCAGCTACTTATACATATAAAAATAAAGTACCGAAGCGGATTTAAATGAGAAACGCTGCATATTATGCAATGCAGAACCTCTTAGCAAATAATGCTGCCTATTGTGCAAACACTACACTCTATATAACTTGATGCTTTATTTGATAAGATTATGTTGTTACCTCACCTGCTGCCTATCAGCCAGATGGAAATTGTGGTTCACTATGTAAACGGTACCGCACTAGTGAAAGGTGGTGGAATGATACTGACAGTCTATTTTGGTTCAGCTTTTACTACAAAAATAATTAAATTCGATCCTTTGCTTGAAAAGTTTTAATGCAAAGACTCTTTAAGACGAAATGTCTGTTTTCCAAAAGTCTTCAAAATGAACACCACATATTAAACAAGTGTCTTTGTCAAGTTTTTCTAGTTGGTCTCGATAGACGCAGCTTTACCAGGAGGAAGTCGGCGTGTGAACACTTTTTGGCAGAGTTTTAGGAGTTGAAGTACTTCTTTTCCCGTTAGCAAGATGTATAGGCACAGAGCTGTTCTGAGATGGTGAGGTCTGGGGATGCTTCTTGATGCTGCAGCCCTCAGCTGTGTCACACACTGGTGAGGCAGTGCTCTTAAGGCCAAGAACTTCACACACTGCTGGAGGCAAATCCTGAGGGACAGAAACCACACATATATTGGATAAATATATATTTAATATACAACATAGATAATGTGGAACCCCAGAAAAACCGCTAAATACAGAGCCGGGATAGATAGAAGTATTATTTTTTTGTTTTATCATTTAGTAGTTCTATAGCGCTGACATATTCCACAGTGCTTTTCATAATGTATATAGACTTGTCACTAACTGTCCCTCAGAGGAGCTCAAAAACTTGTTCTTACCATGATCAGTCACTGTTTTTTGGTATGTGGTAGGGAACCAGAAAATGCGGAAGAAACCCACACAAACACAGGGAGAACATACATCTTTATGCAGATGGCGTCCAAGATTTGAAGGTAAGAGTGCTATCCACTACGTCAACAGCTTCTCCCTGTATTACCAACTTAGCTATTCTTCGACTTTACTCAGCCTGTTAAATTGCCTGGCTATCAATGCAGTTGTTCAAACGATAGCTAACCGACCCAATGTTTAAATTCTAAAACTAAGCATGGAGGTATGTTAAGTCCACTGAAACACCCCCACCCCTACTTGATAGCTTCACTCCAGGTTCTAATTACTGACGGCAGCAGCTTGTTCTTCCAGCAGCCGAACGCTGGATGCAGATCACTGACAAGTGCCTTTTCTTCTGCGAAGATCTAAAGTCTGGTTACATATAAGCCAAACTCCAGTTACCGATAAATGACTGCTGCTTGTGAAGTCAGAGTTATATAATAGCTAAACTCCGTCACCAAAATTAATTGGTTGCTACCACCATAGCCACGAATGACATGGTGGTCCATGGCATCGCTAATTGGACAATTGTGATGTGCGCCCAAATTAACAGTTTGTCCAGGACTTAGTGTCCCTTTGCACTTAAAATTTGTGTAGCCCATTTGATACAGCACCGTTAACATCACCAATCAATAAACCCAGCTCACAGATTTTAATCAATCTCACTGACAAACGTTTGATCATCTTCATCATTTTCTCATGGACTGGCAGAAATTCATGCACAAAATGAAGGTCCCACATGTGGTCACCTGGCCAGAAGAAACCTCCTTCCTGTTGCACAGACAGGCACTGCATAATTTCTGTAAGTTTGTGCCACTCTTACACAAGGACACAGAGAAGATAATAGTAAGGAATCACTATCAAATTACGCCACCTCCCATTTCACTCAAGGATTGGTAGCATCAGTCACATGACATGACCACTACTTTTGCAGTGCTGATTTGATTTAAGTATAAAGCTTTTCTATTATTGCTTATGGTTAATTCTAACTAGCTGAGAATGTAAGATATTGGGAAGTAAACACCACATGCTTCTAATTGGGCTTTAGGAGCTATCTCATACGACGTCTACAAATTATGTTTCTGTACTATTTTTCTTATCTTTAACAGAAAAAATGGGTTAAGATCCAAAAATCCTTAAAACTGGCTCACCACCAAATGAACATAGGAAATCTTAAATTATAATAACGGTTCTAAAATTATAACATTTTTATGCTTAGCTATGTGGAAAACCATCTGAGTATTCTCATTATCTTTTAAACTCTCGTGTTCTCATAATATTAACCTTTAGCTGAAAACTGAAAAAAACTGCCCAAGGGCTTTCCAGAGTGAAAACTTTCCGGTTTCTGTAAAATGCAAACATGATGCAGCTATACCTATAAAAGGTCAGGCACAATACATTATAATACCTTGCAATTCATCATCTGCAACGAGATTGCTTCTGCTTTACACAGAACATCCTTAACTTCCAGCTTCATGGAAAGTTCATTTATATGCTAAAAAACAAAACAAAATAGCATAAAACAATATTTAGTGGACACAATGCATTCTTGGAGAATATGCGGTCATAGGAAAATGGGTGCTGCAAGTTTTGACTTTAAAGTACCCCTGAAATAGTTTGTGATGGACATACTTTTAATGCTGTTTTATTTGTGGTGCTGTGACCTGACCTTCCCTCCAACGCCCCCTGTGTCCCCTCAGCCATAATCTTTGACTGAGCAGATGTTGATTATGGGTGGGGAGGAAGTGGCAGCTCGCTCTTCTCTCTGCCCATCATTAGCAACGCCCCCTCCACTCACTGCCTATAGTTCCCAATATGTGTTACAGCACACAGTGCGCAGGAGACCTGTGACGTGTGCAGGTTTGTGGAGGTTGAGCTTGGAACGGAACACTATTGCTCCAAGCTCAATCTCCACAATCCTGCATACGTTGCTGCTCTCCTGTGCACTCGCAACAGCAGCATGGGATAGCAGCACAAAATCAGCACATTACCAATGAGGCACAGTGTGCATCCAACCTTAACTACTTAAGGACCAAGCTAATTGAAATCTTCGCCCTGTTTTGGTGGTCACCTGGCTGGCAGGGAGTAGATTTCAATTACCCGCCACTGCGCTCATCCGATGTTTCAGTCAATCTCGCCACAGCTCACTGGCTCTGCCTGTCTCTATAAAGGCAGAGGCCCTGTGAGTGGGTCAGGAGCAGATTTCATTGGCTCCTGGCGCTGTCTTTCAATGTAAGCCACTCCCATTGGCTTACATTTATAGACACGGTCAGGAGCCAATGAAAACAGCTCCTGATCGGCTCACAGGAACTTTGCCGTCATAGAGACGGCAGAATGGGTGGCCAAGGATCCTGACGTGCGGCGGTGACAGAGGTTGCGATGGGTATGTGCGGCGATTCGTTTGGATTCCGCCGTTTCTGTACCAGTGGTCTCTGGTCCTTAAGGGGGCAGAGACTGCTGGTACTTAAAGGACTTACGAGGCCAAGTCCATAAAAAAAAAAAAAAAAAAAGATAGCTACCTTGCTCAGCTTGTAAGGCACGGAGGACGCCGTCCGCGCCCTCCGTGCCGTTCCGCCTGGTCCCCGCCGCTGCACAGCCCCCCGAACGGTCCCCGACCGTGCGGCCCGGGTCGGGCTCCCCAGCCTGTACCAAGATGGCCGGCGGAGCTGGCCGCGGCTGCGCAGTCCGCATAGCCGCGAGTGCGGCTGCGCAGCTCTAAGGCCAACCCCCCCGATCCACGCAACAGTAGCGTGGATCGGGGGGTTGGCCTTAGAGCTGCGCAGCCGAACTCGCGGCTATGCGGACTGCGCAGCCGCGGCCAGCTCCGCCGGCCATCTTGGTACAGGCTGGGGAGCCCGACCCGGGCCGCGCGGTCGGGGACCGTTCGGGGGGCTGTGCAGCGGCGGGGACCAGGCGGAACGGCACGGAGGGCGCGGACGGCGTCCTCCGTGCCTAACAAGCTGAGCAAGGTAGCTAACTTTTTTCATTTTTTTTTTATGGACTTGGCCTCGTAAGTCCTTTAAGTGGTTAAAGGGAATCTGAAGTAGGAGGGATATGGAAGCTGATATGCTTATTACCTTACAAACTATGCAAATTGACTGGCTGTCCTGCTGATCCTCTTGTCTCTAATATATACAGCCATAGACCCTGAACAAGCATGGAGATCAGATGTTTCTGACTCAAGTCTGACCCAGTTAGCTGTATGCTTGTTTCTAGTGTGTGATTCAGATACTACTGCAGCCAAAAAGATCATATGCAGGCGGAGAAAAAGATGAGAAATGCCGACACTGCTGTAAACTGCTTCACCAGCAAACCGGTATATTAGCTCTCAATATGCATAAAATTTGAATCCACGTTGTTGCACCATGTGTTATGAATAAACAAGCAGTTTACAGCAGTGTCGGCATTTCTCATCTTTTTCTCTGCCTGCATATGATGTCTATCTGAGCCTGAGCACGCTGATCTATCTGCATCGCACCGGATACCTGGTCTGCAACCCTCCCTGCACCCTTAGCTGCACCTTTCTACCTTACCTTCCATTGTGAGCCAAAAAGATCAGCAGTATTGTCAGGCAACAGGTATAGTTTAAAATGAAGTAAACATGGCAGCTCAAATATCTTCTCACTTCAGCTTTCCTTTAAAGAAATTGCTACAGCTTCACTTAATGAGACACTAATGTGGAGGCAGTATAATAAGGGCTTTCCAACTTAACTGACTGCATACTTGGACTGGTTGAGTGATTTATTATCCAAGGAAACCAAAGGTTCACAATGACAGCTTGACTCATGTCGACCAGCTACTCAAAGAAAACTCTGGGAAGCAGCACCCATTTATACCATGATAAATGAAGCCCATGTCCTTGGTTTGTGGATATTGTGTTATAGAATGATTTTCAGATGCATCCAAGGACCTGTGAATATCAGATATCCGCAAATCTCCTCTCGTATCAGTACGATAACAGGCAGCATGAAGAACAAGATCACAAACATAGCAATGGTGGCTTAGCAGCAACAGATATATCAGCCAAACTAGAAAGGTGTTTTTTTTTAAGATTTAATACAAGGTGCTCTTATGAAAAATAAAGATACCTTTAGAATCTCATTGAATCCATAGTTCTGCTCCATTATTTGCTTCTTCTCTGACTCCAATATAGCACAGCAAATGAGCAAATGGAAGTTTTGACAGGGTAAGCCTGTCCATATCACCTATAAAATGATTGAAAATGTTTAGAACCTTTAAATCTCCCATGAGAATGTACAGCACTGGCACTATGAAATTCATGAGAAGTCCTGTCAATAAATGGTCAGTAAAGGTAAACTTCAAAATGCTGCTTCATAACATGAACACTTCCAGTAGGCAGAAAAATCCAGACAGATCTGACAGATTTTGGACTAGTCCATCTCCTCAGGGTTTTCTTTATCTTCTACTTACTAAATGGCGGTTGCTAATTACAACTGTCAAAAGAGCAGGCAATTAAGTAGGGAGGCTGGCCGGCATCTTTATATAGATCCTTTCCATACAGTGCTTTTGTAAAGAATAAAGGAAATACTGAGATTTCCGCGTAAGGGGATGGACTAGTCTAAAACCTATCAGATCTGTCAGATTGTTACTACCTACTATAAGTGATAGCTATATAGGATAAAATCAGTTTATGGTGCATTTTACTGTGGGAAAAATCACCTTCCTATAAATGTGAAGCAAAAAAAAAAGGTTGTGTAGTACGGATAATTAATAGAACATTAGTAGTACATAAAATAGTGTCATTTTTATTTTCAGGTATATAGCTTTTTTTTTTTTATAACACTGCATCATTCTCTAATAATTGCAGTTTCCACAATACACTCAGCATTCTAAATGATTTCACAGAGCAGAGCAGGCTACTGACCCTTTGAACGTTTCTCTGAAGAAAAACCATAAACAAAGAAGAAACCTGGAGAAACAGTTGAGATACCGTATATACTCGCATACAAGCCGAATTTTTGACCCCCAAAAAGGGGGTCAAAAGTTGGGGGGTCGGCTTGTATGCGAGTCTGGTGCTGGTGATGGTGGTCCGAGCCTCCCGCACTGTCACCTCGCCCCCCCCCCCCCCCCCCCCCCGCCGCTACCGCTACAATTACCTGCCCGGCGCCGCTTCTTCTATTCCCCTCCTGTCCGGCTCCGTAAATCACTGCAGCGCTCTTCACGGCGGCTGCAGTAGAGAGAGAGAGCGGTTCCCATAGCAACCGCCGCTACAGGAAGCCGCGCTCTTCGCTGCTTCCTGTCTGATCACAGCAGCCACCGTGTAGAGTGCTACTGTCCTACGGAGCCAGAGAGGAGGGGAATAGAAGAAGCGGCGCCTGCTAAGGTAAAAGCAGCAGCGGCCGCGGGGGAGAGGGGAGGCGGGGGGGGCACTGGGGCACTATACTAGCGATACTGGGGCACTATACTAGCGATACTGGGGCACTATACTAGCTATAATGGGCACTATACTAGCTACACTGGGCACTATACTAGCTATAATGGGCACTATACTAGCTATACTGGGGCACTATACAAGCTGCACTGGGCACTATACTAGCTATAATGGGCACTATACTAGCTATAATGGGCACTATACTAGCTATACTGGGGCACTATACTAGCTATACTGGGCACTATACTAGCTATACTGGGGCACTATACTAGCTGCACTGGGCACTATACTAGCTATAATGGGCACTATACTAGCTATAATGGGCACTATACTAGCTATACTGGGGCACTATACTAGCTACACTGGGCACTATACTAGCTATAATGGACACTATACTAGCTATACTGGGGCACTATACTAGCTATACTGGGCACTATACTAGCTATACTGGGGCACTATACTAGCTGCACTGGGCACTATACTAGCTATAATGGGCACTATACTAGCTATAATGGGCACTATACTAGCTATAATGGGCACTATACTAGCTATACTGGGGCACTATACTAGCTATACTGGGGCACTATACTAGCTACACTGGGCACTATACTAGCTATAATGGACACTATACTAGCTATACTGGGGCACTATACTAGCTATACTGGGGCACTATACTAGCTGTACTGGGGCACTATACTAGCTGTACTGGGGCACTATACTAGCTGTACTGGGGCACTATACTAGCTGTACTGGGCACTATACTAGCTATACTGGGCACTATACTAGCTATACTGGGCACTATACTAGCGATACTGGGACAGACTAGGGGAATAAGGCGGCCAGCATTTCCTACCCCCGGCTTATATGGGGGTCAATCATTTTTTACTGGTTTGTTAAGTAAAAGTGGGGGGGTCGGCTTATATGCGGGTCGGCTTATATGCGAGTATATACGGTAAGTGCTTCAAAAGACAGTGCTGTCCACGACTTTATAAAGTTGCAGAGCTCAAAGAAGCTCTTTTGCATAGATGACAACAGTTTCCTAACTCTTCCTGTACTGGAAACAATAAGAGACTCATATCTGTGCTAATGTTTTATTTCTTACCTATACTACATACACATCATTATATCATACGTTTATTTTCACTTCAGATTGCCTTTAAATAAAAAAAAAAATTGATAGTGGTCCTTTAAAGAGGAACTCCAGTGAAAATAACATAAGGAAAAAAATGTGCTTAATTTTTACAATAATTATGTATAAATGATTTAGTCAGTGTTTGCCCATTGTAAAATCTTTCATCTCCCTGATTTACATTCTGAAATTTATCATATGGTGACATTTTTACGCCTTGCAGGTGATGTCAGTGAAAGTAGCTGCTGCTTGCTTTTTTGCCAGTTGGAAACAGCTGTAATTTCCTACAATGCAACAAGGCTCCCACAGTGTGATGTCAGCACCTCAGTGCTGTGAGGCGTTGACATCACACGGTAGGAGGGGTTTCACCACATCAGCCAAAGAGAGCCCCCTGATGATCCGTTTGAGAAAAGGTAAAGATTTCTCGCAGGAAAGGGGGTCTTAACTACTGATTGGGATGAAGTTCAATTCTCAGTTAGGCTGCATTTCCACTTGTGCGGTGCGAATCGCCGCGGTAAAAATTCGCATGCGGATGCGAATTTCGCATGCGGGTGTATGCGAATTTTCATGCGAAGTCGCATGCGAATTCGCATGGATGACGATGTATGCGAATTTAACCATGGCAGTGCTGGTGTGCTTTTTCCATTGTTTCTATGCGAATTCGCATGAAAATTCGCATACCCAAACCGCATGCGAATTTCCTATTAAATGCATTGTATGCGATTCGCATAGCGGTATGCGGTATGCGAATTCTGATGGCTCTGCCATCCGAATTTTTTCTGCACAGAAAAACGCACAGGAATCCTGACAAGTGGAAACAGTCCCATTCACTTGTATTGCTATGCGAATTTGCATGCGAAAAACGCATGCGAATTCGCGATAGTGGAAATGAGCCCTTACGGTTTCTTTTTAACCACTTGAGGACCACAGTGTTAACCCCCCCCCCCCCCCCAAAGACCAGGCCATTTTTGCTCAATTGGCTACTGCAGCTTTAAGGCCTCTCTGCAGGGCCACACAACTCAGCACACAAGTTATCCCCCCCCCCCCCCTTTTCTCCCCACCAACAGAGCTTTCTGTTGGTCGGGTCTGATCGCCCCCCAGATGTTTATTTTTTTTATAAATATTTATGTTCTTTTTAAATAAATGTCCCCATTTAATTATTTTTCCTAACTCCCTCCCTCTCCCCAGCCAATGACGGCGATCAGTTGTCAAAGGCCTCAGCCTATGAGAGCCGATCGCTCTCCTGTGTTCCAGGGGGACAGCCGTGTCACACGGCTGTCCCTAGTACAGCGCTGCCTTAGATCGCAGCGCTGTACTATGTTAATAGACGTCGGTTTCGTCATCTAACAGTCTCCTAGCGGCGATCGCCGATGGGAGACTGAAGGCGGAGCGGAGCCATCCAAGCAGGGATGCGCACACATCAGTGCACGTGATCTCCTGCAAAACAGGTCCGCAGGACCTTTCGCCAATCGGCGTTAGTCGGTCCTGGGGCTGCCGCCACAGCCACGCTCATCGGCGTGATGCGGTCGGCAAGTAGTTAATACTCTTACCATATGTATTCAAGCCAAAGCATGTGTAAGTGCTTTAGCAACAAGTCAGATGGACAGCCATCTTCCTACGCAAGCTTAAATAATATTTTAACACCAATACATATCTTGTTAAGGGCAACTGAATCATGTCGCACTTGAGGTTCATTTCTTATTGTTCACCACTTTAAAGGGAATGTCCAAGCAAAATAAAAAAATGAGTTTCACTTACCTGGGGCTTCTACCAGCCCCATGCAGCCATCCTGTGCCCTTGTAGTCACTCACTGCTGCTCCAGTCCCTTGCTAGCAGCTTGCTGACCTCGGAGGTCGGCGGGCCGCATTACATACATTTTTACGCATTGGCGCTAGTGCAGGAACATTAACACATACATTTTTACACGTTACTGGTTCAATGCGTAAAAATGTACGCATTGAACCAGTATTGCGTAAAAATGTATGTGTTAACGTTCCTGCACTAGCGGGAATGCGTAAAAATGTATGTAATGGGCCCGCCGACCTCCGAGGTCAGCAAGTTGCTAGCGGGGGACTGGAGCAGCAGTGAGTGACTACAAGGGCACAGGATGGCTGCATGGGGCTGGTAGAAGCCCCAGGTAAGTGAAACTCATTTTTTTTATTTTGCTTGAACCTTCCCTTTAATGCAAGTCTTATTACGACAATGCTCAGGGAAAGCAGGCGATATGTACATGTGTCCAGGCAAATGACAAATTAACTATGGAAAGTAGGGATGGTCCATGATATACAAATTATTCTGACTAGATGCAAATTCATATGCTAATGTTATGTAAAAGTATAGAGCTTAAAAATAAACCAATTAAATGCTTAAGCAGCTGTATTTGGTTAATCTGTTTTTAAGCTGTATACAGTAAATTTGTATACAAATACAAACATTTGCATAAACTCAAACTCAGGCTAAAGTCTGACCACACTGGCTGCAGGCCTGTTTCTGCAATAGAACTCAGACACTAATGAATCAGAAAAATCAGCAGTACAGCCAAGACAGCTGTAATTGTTGTAAATAAATATGGCAACCTCCACATCCCTCTCACTGCAGGAACAATTTAGCACTGAGCAACAGATGGCATGCCCTGTGGATAGTTGGGCCATGTATGTAAAACTGACTTCTCTTTGAAATATATGCACTGCCTTAAATACAGATAAGCCAAATACTGTATTTTAACAAAGAGCACAATCAGAAAATAATAGAACAACTTTGATGTCTTATCTAAAGTATTTCAGACAGCTAAATTCTAATAATCAATACTGATGACAACTAGAAAGTGACAAAATGTAATCAAAGATAGCATACTTATATCAGAAATGATGTACAAAACTTACCTCCCATACCCGAAGAATATCATGAAAGCTAAATTCCCTTTTAAACATGATCAGCAGCCAACGAAAACAAAAATATAGATAGCCAGAGTCTTGGGCTTCTACAAAGTATAAAATGACAATTGTATATAATTATTCAATAAACGCATTGTTTAGAATATTTCATTTAGGCAAACTGGAAACAAGGAAAAAGTACATTTTGATGTAATTTGCAACTATGGCACACATAATCCCATCATGTTCCTAAAAGAGTGCTGGCCTACAGCATCCTTTAATTTACCACTCAGCTGCTCACAAGCTAAATGACTGTGACCTTTGCTCAGTAAATACACAAATCTGTGCCTAACAATATTTCTTGATACAGCTTAAAATTCAATCACTTTCCTTCATAGAGCGTGGTGCATCATAAACAATGTTTCTCTTCTAAAAATCACAGTATACTTGCAATTTAAAATCCACTGCCCAAAAAAGCAAGTTCTTTAACTTTAAAGAGTCTGATTATTAAGGTGCTCTGGGGGTTGGATATCATTATAGGACACAGGTGATTAGGCTTGCTCCTTGATTTGTTAAAAGTAAGCGCTTAGTCGGCAAGTAGAGACGAGCAATGAGATGCAAATAATTCATGCTTGCATGCAAATTTTATGCGAAACGTACTCACTTCGAGATTGAACCAACCAAAGTCGATAAGAAGTGCATTTGGTTAGCCTGATTCTAAAGGTGGGTTACACACGTCAGATAAAAGTCTTTGGAAAATGAAAGATCACAGACCAATTTTACCCCCTTTCATGTAGTACGAGAGCCATACCTACACAGTCTATTCTATGGAGCTGCACTCCCCATCAGATAAAAATCCCTATTTTTAATTTCACCTCGGGTATCATTTAACAACATTATGAGCAAGTATTTGTTGTGTCCAAAAGTTATTACGTGAGTATCAGGAATCTCAGTGTTTGTGTATGTGATGGTAGATGCTCCCACCAGAACAAACCACATTATTATAACGGAGAATTTTCAGCTTAAGCTCCCTTTATTGGTGAATCCACAGCTTCTCAACATATGGCCTCAATTCACTAAGCAGTTTAGACAGATGGTTTTTATATCTCCCTACCAAAATGATTGTACAGGTAACTACTATTTGTCACACGTTGCCCAACCAGGCTTGACCTTAACGTACATAATAAAGTTTATTAAAACCTCTCCCTGTGTGGCAGTTTTATTTCATTTAGGTAATCTGCTTACAGGGATTTCCTGGAGGATAAATTGTATCATAGACCCTATTCTAAATTGTCTTGCTGTGGCATATATTCACAATTGGTCATATGAGTGAGTATTACTGCAGGGGTCTTTGCTGACCCCCCCCCCCCCCCCAAGCACAATGTACATGTATCATGGGGTGTAGCTATCCCGCAGGACTCTCACTGTTATTAGTACTGAACCAATTGGATATACAGCAGTCTGTTAGTGTCTAATCAACAAACTGTCAGTGTATCAGAATGGCCTATTAGTGTACAGTAGAGGTGTACCGAACGGTTCGCCGGCGAACGGTTCCAGGCGAACATTGGGGGTTCGCGTTCGCCTGCGCCAGACGAACTTTTCCGGAAGTTCGATTCGCCCCATAATGCACTATGAGGGTCAGCTTTGACCCTCTGCATTACAGTCAGCAGGCACATTGTAGCCATTCAGGCTACAGTAAGCCCTGGAGCCCCACCCCCCCCCCCTTATATAAGGCAGCCTCCGGCGGCCATTACAGTCACTCGTGTGCCTGCTAGAGAGAGGAAAGGGACAGCTGCTGCAGACTTTTTCTCTTAGGGACAGATTAGTTAGGTTCTAGGCTGCTTTGCTTGTTCCTGACTGATTAATATTGCTTTTAAAGCACCCAGCAACAGCTCTTTTCAGAGCTCAACCTGTACATTTTTTTTTCTGACACTTTTGTTGCATGCACAGCCTTGCTAATTGATAGTGTGTGTGCCACTGCCAGCAGCCCAGCACATTCAGTGACTGACTGCCTGTGTGTGTGACAGGGAGCTGCACATTGTACTATCCAGTATTGCATATACCCCAGTACCTGTTGTGTTTACTTAACCCACCTCATCACTGCATATACCTAGCGTTGTGTTGAGTGAACCCAGCTCACTGCATCTAAGTCTAACTACCTGTTGTATTGAGTGAGAACCCACCTCACTGCATCTTAAGTACCTTTACTGTATACTGTTCAGTGAACCCAGCTCACTGCATCTAACTACCCAGTACCTGTTGTGTTTACTTAACCCACATCATCACTGCATATACCTAGCGTTGTGTTGAGTGAACCCAGCTCACTGCATCTAACTACCTGTTGTGTTGAGTGAGAACCCACCTCACTGCATCTTAAGTACCTTTACTGTTGAGTGAACCCAGCTCACTGCATCTAACTACCTGTTGTGTTGAGTGTGAACCCACCTGGCCACCTCACTGCATCTAACTGCCTGTTGTGTTGAGTGAGAACCCACCTCACTGCATCTTAAGTACCTTTACTGTTGAGTGAACCCAGCTCACTGCATCTAACTACCTGTTGTGTTGAGTGTGAACCCACCTGGCCACCTCACTGCATCTAACTGTTTAGTTGAGTGAGAACCCACCTCACTGCATCTTAAGTACCTTTACTGTTGAGTGAACCCAGCTCACTGCATCTAACTACCCAGTACCTGTTGTGTTTACTTAACCCACCTCATCACTGCATATACCTAGCCTTGTGTTGAGTGAACCCAGCTCACTGCATCTAATTACCTGCTGTGTTGAGTGTGAACCCACCTGGCCACCTCACTGCATCTAACTACCTGTTGTGTTGAGTGAGAACCCACCTCACTGCATCTTAAGTACCTTTACTGTTGAGTGAACCCAGCTCACTGCATCTAACTACCTGTTGTGTTGAGTGTGAACCCACCTGACCACCTCACTGCATCTAAATACCTGTTGTGTTGAGTGAGAACCCACCTCACTGCATCTTAAGTACCTTTACTGTTGAGTGAACCCAGCTCACTGCATCTAACTACCTGTTGTGTTGAGTGTGAACCCACCTGGCCACCTCACTGCATCTAACTACCTGTTGTGTTGAGTGAGAACCCACCTCACTGCATCTTAAGTACCTTTACTGTTGAGTGAACCCAGCTCACTGCATCTAACTACCCAGTACCTGTTGTGTTTACTTAACCCACCTCATCACTGCATATACCTAGCCTTGTGTTGAGTGAACCCAGCTCACTGCATCTAATTACCTGCTGTGTTGAGTGTGAACCCACCTGGCCACCTCACTGCATCTAACTACCTGTTGTGTTGAGTGAGAACCCACCTCACTGCATCTTAAGTACCTTTACTGTTGAGTGAACCCAGCTCACTGCATCTAACTACCTGTTGTGTTGAGTGTGAACCCACCTGGCCACCTCACTGCATCTAACTACCTGTTGTGTTGAGTGAGAACCCAACTCACTGCATCTTAAGTACCTTTACTGTTGAGTGAACCCAGCTCACTGCATCTAACTACCTGTTGTGTTGAGTGTGAACCCACCTGGCCACCTCACTGCATCTAACTACCTGTTGTGTTGAGTGAGAACCCACCTCACTGCATCTTAAGTACCTTTACTGTTGAGTGAACCCAGCTCACTGCATCTAACTACCTGTTGTGTTGAGTGTGAACCCACCTGGCCACCTCACTGCATCTAACTACCTGTTGTGTTGAGTGTGAACCCACCTGGCCACCTCACTGCATCTAACTACCTGTTGTGTTGAGTGAGAACCCACCTCACTGCATATAGCTAGCATACCCCCGAGATGGACAAAATGGACAAACCAGGTAGAGGAAGAGGCAGACCCAGAGGAAGGCCACCAGGCACCGGCAGGTCTGTGGCTGTGCGAGGTGGTGTTGCTGTGATTTCATGCGGACCTGCCCCAAAATACAGTGCTCAGAAGAAGGCACGTGCCATCACTTCCCAAAATCGTGAGGAGGTGATTGAGTATTTAACACAGAACACTTCATCTCCCGCAGCCACCAGCGCTACAACAAGCACCACATCCGCTGCATTTGACACTTCGCAGGAGTTATTTGGTGGTGGTGATGAAATCACTGATTCCCAGCCACTACTGCAACAACAACAAGAAGGCGCAGGTACACCACCTCATACGTCTGAGTTAGGTGGCGATAGTATGGACGTAACGTGTGTGGATGGGGATGATGGTGGACCACCTGAAGTTGGTGCACTTGAGGAGGTGGCTGAGGAAAGCGCAGCTGGCCAGGAGGATTATGATGACGATTATACGGATACCACATATGTTCCCGGTAGAGGAGATGACCAGAGGGACAGTTCAGAGGAGGAGTCAGAGAGGAGTAGGAGGAGACGACTCCATGATAGAAGCATAGGGAGCTCGTCCTCAGAAACAGCTGGGGGCAGTGTCCGGTGCCATGTATCGCCAGCTATGGCCAGACAGCCAACATGCCCTTCAACGTCAGCTGCTGATGCCACCGTAGCGCCATCAGCCCAGGAGGGCTCAGCGGTTTGGAAATTTTTTCACGTGTGCGTCTCAGATTGGAGCAAAGCCATCTGTTGTCTCTGCCAGCAAAAATTGAGCCGTGGAAAGGCCAACTGTCACGTAGGGACAAGTGCTTTACGAAGGCACCTGGAGAGAAGGCACAAACAGCTATGGCAAGAACACCTGAGGAAAAGAAGCACCCCTCAAAAGACAAGCAGCGGAGAACAACCGTGGCAGCCGTCACAGGGGGCTTCTGCTGCTCCACGTTCCCATGGTATTGTTCGTGGCTGGGGGGAGGAAGAATGGATACACTTTTAAACAATTTAAAAATACAACCATCTAAACTTTCAAACAATTTAAAAATACAACCATCTAAACTTTCAAACAATTTAAAAATACAACCATCTAAACTTTCAAACAATTTAAAAATACAACCATCTATCATTTTCAAAAAATTTAAAAAAAGGGCAAAAAAACTTGCCCTCCGTAAAACATTCTTGGGAAATGCTTTCGACTTGGTTTGTCTTCCGCTGGCTCAAGGGTCCATCTGACCACAGATGCCTGGTCTGCAAAGCACGGTCAGGGCAGCTACAGCATGGGTCTCAGCAGGCTCCCACTTCGGGCCGCAATCCAACCTTCATTCCCCGCGGTGACAATGGCAGACTTGCCCTCCAGAACGGATTCCCGTTAAAGGATTTAAAGTTAATTCATTTCAAATACACAGCAGGGCCTCGAAAGTCCGCCTCCTGTATTGTTATTTTTGGTCACTACCTCGGGGCGGGCGTGCATGCCTACCTGCTGCCCTCCTTGGATGTGTAGTGGTAGCCGTTTCTCAGGCTCCACACCGGATTCCATCCCTCATTCCCCGGCCATTACCCGGGGTCACAAATGACAGACTTGCCCGCCTCCATACGATTCTCGTAAAAGGAATGTGGTGTCATCTTTGCCCACCATAACTGGTTCTCGTTAAAGGATTTAAAGTACATTCATTTCAAATACACAGCAGGGCCTCGAAAGTCCTCCTCCTGTATTGTTATTTTTGGTCACTACCTCGGGGCGGGCGGGCGTGCATGCCTGCCCGCTGCCCTCCTTGGATGTGTAGTGGTAGCCGTTGCTCAGGCTCCACACCGGATTTAAACCTCTCATTCCCCGGCCATTACCCGGGGTCACAATGGCAGACTTGCCCGCCTCCACAGGATTCTCATTGTAGCGGTACTGAACAAGTACACAGCAAGTAGAAAATGTAAATTAAAAACAAAACGTAAGCTTTTTAACAATGCCATGGAAAGTTGAGAAGGAAGTCACACATTACCTGACATCACTGAGTGAGGAAGAGCAATCACGCCATGTTGCGCAGTAGTCCAGCATGGCCGTCACTACACAAACAGCTGTTTGCGGTGCGTTACACAGTGAGTTTGGTGTGTCAGTGTGAAGCAGTACTCTAATTACACTCCCTGTTTGATGTATACACATGCAAGATGTTTGAAAGCACGTTAGGCCTGCAACTTAGCATTCAATGTGATTTCTGCCCTTAAAACGCTGCTTTGCGTCACATCCAGATTTTTCACCGGGACTTTTGGCATGTATCCCACTCCGCCATGCCCCCCTCCAGGTGTTAGACCCCTTGAAACATCTTTTCCATCACTTTTGTGGCCAGCATAATTTTTTCTATTTTTCAAAGTTCGCCTCCCCATTGAAGTCTATTGCGGTTCGCGAACTTTTCCGCGAACTGAACCTTCTGCGGAAGTTCGCGAACCCGGTTCGCGAAACGGAAATCGGAGGTTCGCGACATCTCTAGTGTACAGCCAAACTAATATGTCACATACATCACATACATAATCCCCATAGGGGACATAAATGCCTTCATAGAAGGTGGCTGGGTAAGAATATTATCACCATTAGGGTGTATGAGCAGTGCAATACAGATGCCCAGAAAGTGTGACTCAACAATTGTTTCTCCTCGTGAGAAGAGGCGTCGTCAGGAGTTTGTGATACACAACATTTATAGTATTTACAATATATACAGCTCAACCCTCCTCCCAACCAACAGATTGGTTTATTTATTTTAATAAACTTTATTATTTACGTTAAGGTCAAGCCTGGTTGGGCAACGTGTGACAAACAGATGGTTTTTAGTCTACTGATGGTTTGGTGTAATGTTTTAGACCCGTTTTTAGGCCTGGTCTAACATTCAGTAATTACACAATTCACAAAGGCAAACAAGGAGTAACCACACCCACTTTTTCTGACAGAGATTAGACCACCTGATTTCTGTAGGTAAAGTAATTCTGTGAGGTATTATGGATGGCACCTTTTGAATTATTTATGCAGGAGTTTAATTGTATGCAGAGGAGAGCTCATCAAAAGGAGAAGGATGTCAATCATAGCTACTCTTTTGTGAATTGTATCTTTTGATCATTTCCCCTGCTTTACCGACCTAATTACCAAATGATTTTGACCAGGTCTAAAAACAGATCTAAAAAATTTGATCATAGTATTTTCCCCTTTGATGCAACTGATCAAACCATCTGTAGACTAAAAACCATTTGTAGACCAGTCTAAACTACTTAGTGAATTGAGGTCAATTTGTCTGTGGAATGGCAAGATCCTCAATGATAAGTATTTAGCTGGCATGCTCTGTGAAATACTTACCAAGATAACTGCAAAACCCACTGTCCAGCAAACGCAGCAAAGTACTAAGCTGTACCAGCTGCGTCTTCATTCCTTGCATTAGTTCTTCAAAGTTTTGATGCTGAAAAATAATGATGTCAGAAAAATTGTACAATCACTGCACAAGGTATATTATTTAGTACGGCTATATGCTTCACTCATAGGTTTTGAAATGTATGATAACAGAATAGTTGACTAATCTAATTCCAATTCAATAAGCACTGGTGATATTTGATGTCCTGAAAGACAAAGGCAGGACAAAACATGTAGTCTTGGATAAATCAGGAAGTGTTATGCCTGGTACACACCATGCAATTTACTGGCAGACAGACAGGTTGAATACATAATTTCCAAAAGTTCCAATCGGATTTCTGATCATTTTTCTGATCCATTTTTGTATAGAGGTCATCAGAAAATCGATCAGAAAAACGATCAGAAATTAGATTGAACCTGTTGGAAATTACTTATTTGACCCACCTATTAGACAGGAAATTGCATGGTGTGTACCAGGCATTAGAAACTTCATTGGAACTCTTTTGCTGCTGGAGACACAGTAGAAAGATGGAGAAAAGGGATGAGAAACCCCACCAGCAGAAACATGGTGAGCAAGGATGGGAAACCCCATCATGGTAGTTACCGCTAGAAAAGGTGTCTCAACAGAATTATTATCCATAAAAGTCCAGTTGTAGTAACTAGTATGACATTTTGGAATGGACTCCACTTTTTATTGCCTAGTATTCCAGGAGTGAGAATGGAGGTGAAACTTTCCCAAAAGGTACAAAAACAAATCAGAAACTTGACAGAGTTTCTACTCTTATTCTGTGCTATCTAAAACATAATAGTTTTCATTTTTCACAAAAACCTATACAATATACAGTACCCTAATTTCTTTTGCATGTTTTTTTTAGTAATGTATTTACATAATTTAGGGTTTCCCTCTGCAGCCTAAAAGGTTAGGCTTTTGTCAGAAAATTAAATATGGTACATAAAGCATACTTTGCAGCTTGCCCCTCAGTTGCATGGATTACTTGCGAGAGGCAAACATTTAGGCCTGGAACCCACTAGAGCGTTTATGTTAGCTTTCAAAACGCTATCGATTTCCCTAAACGCTCTGCCAATGGAAATGGATGGGACAGATTCCACTAGAGCGATTGCGATTAAGGAAATTGCAATTGCTGGACATGCAGCATTTTGGGAGCGTCTCCATTGTAATGAATTGTATAGGAGCAGGGAAATCACTCCCAAAATTGCTTGCCAAGTGCTAGCGAATGCGATAGCGCTTTGCGCTTTTTAGTGGGTTCCAAGCCTCGCTGGGCGTACGAGAGGAATCGGCGCCGGAGACTTGGGCGCAGGACACAGCCAGTATATGGCTGATCCTGCTGCCGCACAAGTCCGGGCCGTGTTAATTACTATTCCCCCTCCAGGCCGACATGGATAGTGGGGGAATGAAATAATTCGGCTTCCAGCAATCGCTGGAATCCGAATTATTGTTTTAAAAGCAACTTCAGGTCCGTCTTCTGACGGCGCTGAAGTTACTCCCTGTGCCTGCGATAGCCGTAGTTCCTATTACGGCCTATGGTGGCGCCGGCTGCGCCCAAGTCTCCTGTGCTGCTGCGCCCAAGTCTCCAGCGCTGGATTTACCGTGTTCGCTCGCTGGTGGAGTAAAATCATCTGCTGCCATATTTACAGTACTTCATCCTTCCTCAGCTTCTAGCCAGTAGCACCCATCCTAAATAAAACATATCCAGGCAAGTTATCATAAAGCTACACCTGGCAAGCAACAGCTTCAATAAGCCCCAAAGAGACAACATGAAGTGGCAATGCCAGCCCCGACAGCCAGTTGCTAAAATAAAAAAAAAAATTACATAGCAGCAGTTGCAGGCATTCTATTCAAACTTTTAAACAAAGAATATGTGGAGTGATAGTACTGACCACACGTTTTTCTAGTGCTCCTGTAACTGATACTAAAGCCAAGAACATGTTAAAGGGACTCCGAGCAGTGCAGAAACTATGAAAAGATGCATATCATTTTAAAGCTCTCTTTCTCCTCTTTACAATGATATATAAACCGCTGGCCTACGCCTTTTAGTTTTCGCTATTTTCGCGATTGAAATTGCAGCGGCCGCGATTTCAATCGCGAAAATAAAGAAAACTAAAAGGCGTAGGGCAACGATTTAGGTGTCACCAGAAAGAGGAGAAAGAGAGCTTTAAAATGATATCCATCTTTCCATAGTTACATTGTATTACACAGGGCGACTTTTTCTGCTGAATGGAGCTGCTGACACTGGGGAAAGTGTCGTCCTGTGTAATACAAGTAACTATGGAAAGATGGATATCATTTTAAAGCTCTCTTTCTCGCGACACCTAAATCGTCGCTATACGCCTTTTAGTTTTCTTTATTTTCGCGATTGAAATCGCGGCCGCGGCAATTTCAATCGCGAAAACTAAAAGGCGTAGGGCAGCGGTTTATATATCATTGGAAAGAGGAGAAATAGAGCTTTAAAATGATATGCATCTTTCCATAGTTTCTGCACTGCTCGGAGTCCCTTTAAGGCAGATCTTTGTTAATAATAACCTTATGCCAAATTCACCACCTTTTTACCCATATATACTTTGTTACATCAGATGTCAACTAGATTGATAGAAGCAAATCAAATAATAAAATGTATAATAAGTAATTGGGCTCCCATGTATGCTCCTCTTTATGTTATGTAAGCATCTAGTGTGCTCACAGGAGATACTGGCCATGATGAATTAGACAGCTGCATTGGAAACTGAAGCAAGAGTAGAGAAGTTATACTGGGCCACCAGTCAGATTTCACCTGTTGAATAAAAATAGAACGGAGATGGTTTTCCTGTGTATATTGAGAAGTCAGCCCCAATCATCTTTATGTATTTAAGTCCCTTATCTTCCCACCTAAATGTTTATACTACCCCAACACATGTCAGCAGTGACAGACAACACTTCATTTAGGTCAGTAAAGAATGAATAAAAATAACATACACCTTTACAGCAACAGTCATAGTGAATTCATATCACCATAGCTCATAAAAATGTATCTCAGACGACTCAACTCACCAATTTTACAAATTGTCATCTGAAAAAAATATATAGGGGCAGGAAGCTTTATGTTACTTCACTTATGTTAAATGTCAACAGGATCCACAACATGGTTATGAATGGCCAGGGATTGACAATATATAAAAACAAAAGATACGCTGGTGTACAATGGCACAGTACAGTCAATAGTGGTTGATATTTTGCTGTTACCAGGGCACAACAGATGGTTATTTCTCAAATGTTTGTACCAAAAGTAATGAAGATGACTTCTCATGCAGTTTGTTACAATGGATGAGACTTGGAAGCATCACTTCTACACATGAAGATGCAATTTATAGAGTGAAAACACCATGTTTCCCTTGCAACCACAAAGACCACAGTCAGCCCAGTGCATTTGTTGTCTGGTATGCTGAGGGATAACTCATTACCGACTACATGCCACATGGACATATGAGAATTACTACTATGCCAACCTGAACAAAAATTGCACAAAGAAATCCAAAAATAAATAAAATAGGTACTCTTGCCAACAAGTAAGCCATTGCGAGGGTTATGCAAGCCAGTGAGAAAACTAGCAAGCTGATGGAAGCTCTTTGTATAAAGAAAAGGGGTAGCCAAAAAACCTTCACTCACATCCACAAACTATGCTAACAACCAGACTTCATAATCCTGCTGAGAATATAGCAGAGCCAGCACAATGCAAGGCTTCTCACATTCCCTCAAGTACATGGAGACACCCAAGGAGAGGAGAGACACCTGAAACAATGTGCCAGCCTGGCTATGTACTACTACTACTACTACTACTACTACTACTACTACTACTACGTTTTACTAATAAAACAAACTAAAGCATTAAACCTCAACATTTGAGCCATATTTCTTCTGTTAATCTGCCATTGAGATGCCCGTTACAAATGAGGCTGAGTGCTGTCTTAAGACTAAGGTTAAAGGTAAGCATGCTGGAAAATAAATATCTTATGTTTGTTAATTTATCCTGGGCTTACGACTAATATATATTATGCTTGTTGCCAACCTTTTTTTTATATATATAAGATTTTTTGCCCCCAAAAATTCAATTCAAAGCACATACCATTTGATCCATATATGAAACAAAGCACCAGAAAGCGTCCACTTCATTCTCCATCACATACAGGACAGGGGAAAGCAAGTCACTCATACCTTGAACATACCCTAAAAAAGAGGATTGTGAAATCATAAATAAATGGAATGGAGAAAAAATATTTGGAAAAGAGAGAGATGTCAAAGCACTTTCCACATTCATAGTCAGCTGCAGTTGAGAGTCCCTCTATAATTCTCTAATACATACAGTACTAAACAAATTAAAGTACTACTATTTATGTATTTCTCTTTGGTAAAGTGTGAAAATGCTACTATATTTTTCATGTAGTAGTACACTGTGCTTCAATGAAGTCCATTACTGCAGTATTCAAACAAGGCATTTGCATTTGTGTGCACACATTGAATGTGGCAATATAGTTATGGCCAAGTGTGCTTAAAGTGGACCCCAATTAAAAATACAAGATTTCAGAAATAAAATCTATTTCTAAATTATAGTAATAAAGAGCAGCCTTTTTTCAGCTGCATGATGACAAATACAAAATATTATACATTTATTGGAGGAACCCCTCCCCAATTCCTTTCATAATGCTGGGACAGGATCCGGCAGGTGGAGGAGGTATAAAAAAAACAAAAAAAAAAAAAAACATGCTGCTACTGATGAGGTCACGGTAAGTATAAAGCAATATACTTACATTAAATGCCAACCCCGCTACATATTAACAGTTAATTAATTACTTGAAATAGATATTTTACTACTTTTGTTTAACCTTCTTTTCAGTACTTTTTCAATTGCTAAAGTGCTGAAGAGTTATTTTTTTAAGAGGAGATGAAAAATCATCTCATGGAAGAAAACTCAGGAGAAAAAAAAAAGGCTATAATGTGCTATAGGTGATTTTTATAAAATCACATCGCTCAAGTGGGATCACACCCATAGCATTACATCAGCATCATTTCAAAAGCCTTTCAAATCACAAGTGCTTAAAATTGGCTTAGTAAGGCCACATACAGACATCAGACCATAGTCTTTGGAAAATGAGAGATCACAGACCAATCTTACCACCCTTCCTGTAGTATAAGAGCCATACTCTACACAGTCTTTTCTATGGAGCTGAACTCCCCATCAGAAAAAAATCTTTGCAAGATGCTGCACACACAGATGCTGTACAGACACAAAAGATCTGTATCTGCAAAAGATCCGTTCCTGCCAAAAATCCATTCCTGCAAATTGCAATGATAGTCTATGAGATCTGCAGATCATCATACACACATGATTTAACTGACATTCATCTGCAGATCTGCAGATCTGAAAATCCATCCTGGTGGATCTGATCTGCAGATGAATGTCAGTTAAATCATGTGTGTATGATGATCTGCAGATCTCATAGACTATCATTGCAATTTGCAGGAATGGATTTTTGGCAGGAACAGATCTTTTGCAGATACTGATCTTTTGTGTCTGTACAGCATCTGTGTGTGCAGCATCTTGCCAAGATTTTTTCCTGATGTGGAGTTCAGCTCCATAGAAAAGACTGTGTAGAGTATGGCTCTTATACTACAGGAAGGGTGGTAAGATTGGTCTGTGATCTTTCATTTTCCAAAGACCATGGTCTGATGTCTGTATGTGGCCTAAGGTACTGCTAGTGGGTTCCAGGCTTCAGACACACTGCAGAGTGTTTTTTGATCCATCAGCGTTGGTTTTGCAAAGAAAAAAAAAAAAAAAAAAAATAACACTCCCATTGACTTGCATAAAAATCGCAAACAAATGTGATTGTCGCAATTTTGCTGCAGTTTTTATGCAAGTCAATGGGAGTGGGTTTTTAAAAATGCAAACGCAGTGCTGACTGACCAAAAAGCGCTCTGCAATATGCGTCAGGCCTTAAACCTTATCTCAAGCTGTCTCTCACTGTGACTCTTGGCTGTTTAAGCTATTTAGAAAACAGTTCAACCAAGTTGGTCAAAAAGAATCTATTTTGCATTGATAACAACTCAAGTTCTTTTACTCTTCCTGTAAGGGAAAACAAAATGAGACTTTTCTTTGCCACTACTGTTCTTCTATTTGTTATCTGTACTACACATACAATTCATTATCTCATAAGTTTATTTTTGCTTCAGATTTGCTTAAAGCTAGCCATACACTACATGTCACTTTTAAAGGGACACTTAAGCCAGAAAAAAAAATGAGTTTTACTCACCTGGGGCTTCTACCAGCCCCCTGCAGCAGTCCTAAGCCCTCGCAGCCACTCACTAATCCTCTGGTCCCCCGCTGAAAGATTGTTTTGTTTTTGCCGACAGGACTGGCCACGTGTAGCTTCCTCCGCATTCCAGACTGAAATTAGCGCTATTGAAGGTCGCAAAGCATACAAAAATATCTATGCGCTGGTAATGCGGCAACGCATATTTTTGTATGCATAGCGCTAATTGCAGTCGGGAATGTGGAGGAAGCTACGCGTGGCCAGTCCTGTCGGGCCTGTCGGCAAAAACAAAACTAGCTGGCAGCGGGGGACCAGAGGATTAGTGAGTGGCTGCGAGGGCTTAGGACTGCTGCAGGGGGCTGGTAGAAGCCCCAGGTGAGTAAAACTCATTTTTTTTTCTGGCTTAAGTGTCCCTTTAACAGATAAAATATTAAATTCTATTGAACCATCAAACTTTGTTGAAACATTAACCAATGTGGCAATCCGGTCCAGTAAGGATGGCAAGGGATCAAAGGCTGCATAAACGTGCACTGCATTTATTGCTATAAAGCCAGTGGTTGTGGTGATTTTATCAAATTTTTAACATATTCCTGCTGAAATGTGATTACAATTGTGTGCTGCAAAGGGGGTAAACCAATCACAATTCTCCAATGAATATCCAATAAGGACAATATTGGAAAGGAAGAGACTAGCTCTAGATATGGGCGAAGGAATACTGGGTTCACCAGAATGTGTACTCCATGCTTCAGCGTGCTCTCAAAGACAGTCAATGTGGTTGTGGATAAAGGAGAGAAAGAGGCACTGTTGATGCAAAAAGAGGTACCTTTTAATCCACTGTGAAAAGACACACCAGGGTATACAGTGGGGGTAAGGGGGGGGGGGTGGGGGCTGACACCTGTTTTGCTTAAAAGGGTTCATTCTATTGGCCTCTGAAGAAGCTTTTGTTTTAAGCGAAACAGCTGTCAGGCCCCCCCCCCCCCTCCTCACCCCCACTGTATACCCTGATGTGTCTTTTCACCATGGTTTAAAAGGTACCTATTTTTGCAACTACAGTGCCTCTTTTATCCTTTATCCAGAATATCCAATAAGGTGTCCATCACAGAGTATGGCTAGCATTAGCCTAGTTTATCAGGTTAATCTAAATGGACAGCAAAATATGCTTAAGTATTTTTAAGCCCCTGTATCCATATTATGCATAACAAATAATAGTACTACAAACAGCTCACTATATGCAGCTCTGTGAAAATACTATTCAACAGGATTTCAGAAAAACAGAGGGAATGTAATTATTCTGTTTTTTTTTTTTTTCCGTTTACCAAAGCTTTAAATAATGCCATGCATACATTTGTTGGTGCTCTTTGAAAAACGTATTCATGCCACTTAAAAATTGATGAAATGAAAAGCAATTTTCCCATGTATACCTGCATGCTGTTGATAGGTCATCGGGTAAAGCAAAGCAAGTGTGAAAAGAGATAAGGTATTGCTTATAATACAAAAATACTCCAAAGACACATTTGTTAGTAGACCTAAAAAGATAATGAATACATGAACTACAGTGCTTTTCTAACAAGTTGTTTTTTTTAATTAGTAACACATCTCCAATTATGCAGTCATTCAGCTTATTTAATGGAGAAAAGTCACTTGTTTGGGAAGGTCATGTGTCCCACACTGAACAAGTAGTCACAAATTAATGTAGCCGTGCTCCTTCTGCACAGACCTCAGATACAAAAAGCGTTTTAATGCTTGTTAATGAAAGATATTTATAAACAGCAAGATAAGACAGATCCATTCAAATTTTAAAATTGAGAGGATTCATTCAAAAAAAAAAAAAATATTTTTACTAAAAGCTGGTCCACTAAAGATATGTTTAACTTCTTAGACATTGAATGTGGATCGGGGAAAGCTGCAGAGAAAGTTGTCTGGGCAGATCAGAAAAAACAGCCCGGCTTGTTAAAGGTACAAGCTATAAGACCATCTCTAAGTATTCATAAGAAAATGGTTACAAATATCCAACTTAAAGAGAACCCGAGGTGGGATTTTATTATGCTAGTGGGGCACAGAGGCTGGTTGTGCACACTAACACCAGCCTCTGTTGCCCCATGGTGTGCCTCCAAGACCCCCCTGCGCACCGCTATACCCCCCGCAGTGCTGGCGACACGCAGCGTGTCGCCAACACAATGTTTACCTAAGCGCTGTCTGTCAGCGCCGCTCCCCCGCCTCTTCCGTATCGGCGCTACCCGCCTGTGTCCCTTCCCTCCCGCTGATTGGAGGGAAGTGGCGCGGGCGGGTAGCGCCGATACGGAGGAGCGGCGCTGACAGACAGCGCTTAGGTAGCGTGGGAGTGATCGCTGCAGACGGGGCTGGAGGAAGCCCCAGGTATGTATAAAACTTATCTTCATCCGTCTCTGGTACACGTACAGCCCCTTGACCAACCAAGCATCAGAAAACGCAGTGCAATGAATTGCCAACGCAATGCACAACACTTCCGTTCTGCGATTCCATCCACCTCAATGAATAGGAATTGCAAAGCATTTGCAAAAATTTAGTCAGCAACCATGCTCTGCGATCTCACAATGGATTGTAACACACGGATGGGGACAGCAGATAGTGCAGTCTATGCACTTGTAATGTCCCCGTGGATTGTGGCACTTTGTGGTCCCCAATACGTGGCGGAAATTGCATTATTTGGGTAAGGGGCCCCCCAGAATGGGCAAAATGGCATAGGGAGAATGGTAGACAAATAACCAAGGACAACTACCAAAGAGAGAAAAGATGAACTCCTATATCACGGTCCATCAGCCTGACTGCACAGTCTGTCACCTTGTGAATGACAGTGGGCTCTATGGAAGAAGAAGATAGGAGAACTCCATTGTTAAAAGTGAAAAATAAAAGCCTGAAATTTGCTAAACTACATTATGATATGTCAAAATGCTTCTGGTAACATGTCCTGTATACAAATCAGAGCTTTTTTTTTTAACAAGCTAAGTCAACAAATGACAAAAAAAAAAAAAACTTAAAGAAAAAAATATATAATTTCTTTGGAAACATGGATGAGGGTTACGGTAGTTATAATTTGAGGTGACTTGCTGCATCTGACACGTCTTGAACCTGTGTAGAGAATAGAGTTGGCCAATGAGGTATCTTGTATGCAGCTCGATACTGGGCCAGTAAAATGCATTTCCCCGCTGATTTTGATTGGCCCAACACCTAACCGCATAGAACCTTTATTAAATTTGCATGCAAGCTGTAAGTATTAGCATCTCATTAACCATTTTAGTAGCAAACAAAGAAATATCAAGACCAATAAATTCTGTAGCATCAGAAAGCTCTGTTTCAGTCATAACAGGATAAAAACTCAAAACCCACAGCTAAAAGCACCCATAGATGGCCAGGAACAAAGGCTGGACATTTCTTAAAGAGACTCTGTAACAAATTTTTCAGTCTTATTTCTTCTATCCTATAAGTTCCTATGCTTGTTCTAATGTGCTCTGGCTTACTGCAGCTTTTCCTAATTGCACTGTCTCTGTAATAAATCTTATCTACTTTCCTCTGTCGTGTGTCGGGCTAAAGCTTGAGTGTGTGGAATGTGCAGGGCTGCTTGTGATTGGTTAGAAGCGATACACACCCTCTGCAGGCCCCCTGCACACTCTGTATGACTCACACACTCTGTTTATGTGAGCCTATTACAAGCTGGTTAGTTTGTTTGTAAACACTGCCTAAAACTGTTAATTACAAGCCAGGATTGCAGCAGGGAGTGGCAGAATCAGCACAGAGGGGCACAGGAGAAAATAAGGAATAGAATGGTATGCTTTTTAGTGAAAGAATATTAGAGTACAGATTCTCTTTAAGTGACTCTACGAGTCCAGACTTGAATCCAACCGTGATTCTTTGGAAATAACTGAAACATGCAGTCTGGAGAAGTTGCCACACATGATACAATTTGTTCAGGAAGAGTGGGTCACTCTACCTATTGATAGGTGAAGATTCCTTACTGAGGGCTACAGGAATAACTTGTTTGGTGTGAGTGCCTCTAAATGTTGTGCAACTAAATATTTGGCTAACTGTCTCACCATTTTTTGCCCAAGCTATTTTCATTTGGAGAGTAACCTGTAATATTCTAATGGATCAAAACTCTGTTTATTCTGTATTTTAAAAAAAAAATAAAAATCAGGCCAATGTTGACTGCCAACTACTTTTCTCCATTTCAAGTTATTTCAGAAACATCTGTGGATTTTTTTTCCCCGTGGAAGGGTACCAACAAATTTATTTTATAGCTGGATGACATTTCGTTTATGCAATATTGTATTTGCTGTCTTGATCTTGTGTTAGAACATTGTTTTCTAGCCTAACCCAGCCAAATACAAGAAGGAAAACTGATAGAAGACATTACCGTCACAGAGGAACACTTTGTTACAAAGGAGAGGATTTGAATGTCAGCCTGATAATATCTCAACAATCAATTTCTCATTACAGCACAAGCGATCTGTATAAATCATCCCAGCATGCTATTTAACACCTGCACTGCTGAGAGACTTGAGACTCACTAGTTTGCCATAACATAACTAACCCATACGATGTCTCTCTGGCACCGAAAGGTTTAACTGATGATAAATTGGATCAAAGGAAACATGCATAACATTTACGCTACTCAATCTTCTAAAGCTTTAGACCTAGCCTCTAATTAAGTGTAACAACCAAGTAGACCATGCAGAAAACAATTCTAATGCACAAGTACATGTTTTTTTTCCCCCCAAATGCTGGAAGAATAAGTGAAAAAAAAAAAAAAAGTTGAGCAGCGTTAAAAAACGACACTTAACCAAAGACTCTATAATATATTGTCCACCTGACTTTCTATTTCCAATTACATACTGGCTGACTACAGGTCTAATAGAAAAAAAAACTTCTCATACAGCGATGTACTTATTTATAGAGCCCTGGGCACCACTGCTAATACACTGACTACTAACTATAGCAGCTTGCATCCTTCCGCACACAATCTTCCAAATGACAGCAACAGTTATGGCCCTTTTCCACTAGCAATCGCAAATCACAAATCACAAACGTCAGCGATTGCGATTTTTCATTAATTCTGTTATGCGATTGCGATTTTCATTTGCATTTCATTATTGTAAATAAATCGCTCCAGAAAGCGATTGCGATTTGCGATTTCCAAATCAAATCACTGTAGTGGAAAATACTTCTCGTGATTTCTATGATAAAGTAACAACCCTAGCGATTTAAAAATCACTAGCGATTTGCGATTTTGCGATTCAGCAATCGCTCTAGTGGAAAAGGGCCCTAAGAAAGTGGGGGTCAATTTATTAAAAGACCACAATGGCAAAAAAAACAAACAAAAAAAAACAGTAAAATGTAAAACACATATGTACACATACATATAAGATGTACATTTGTCTCAAAGTAAAGTTCACTGTAAATGATTTCTTGGCTAGCAGATACTAAAGGTGGCCACACACGATACAATAAAATGATCCGATTTTACAGTAATTCGATAAAAACGATCGGATCTCCCGAAAAAAATCTGAAGCTTTTTTTTCATTCGACTGAAAAATCTGATCGGATTTCCCGTTTTCTTCAATTTTTATCGATCCGGAATGTCAGATCAATCTTTCTAAAGATTTTATGGTGTGTGTTAGATTGCCAATTTATTAATATACACACCCTAGCAATTTTGTCAGAGTATCCAATCATTTTTATGATGATTGGGGAAAAAAATTGAACATAGGTGTGTGGTACATTGGTCATATTTTTGAAATGTTACAATCAGTCAGAAAAATTGATTGTAATTCTTAAATTGAACAGATATTTAAAAAATTGTATGGTGTGTGGCCACCTTTACAGAAACTTAATTATCTGGCTTTGAAACTCTTACTAACAACATCGGGACTGGTCCATCTCGCCTATTCTTTTGACATACTCCCTTGCAAAAGGACCTATACAAAGATTCCAGCCAGGCTGCCTACTTATGTGTACACTTTTCTGGAGTCTGGACCTGACCCAGTTTAATTCCGTTTATCTATCTATTTATATTGCACAGATAACCAAACTAAGGCAGGACAGTTAGGGGCATATTCGTCAAATTAGAGCAGAATTACCATGTGTAATCCACATTACTTAGGCATTGCTAGGATATCGCATGGTGCTTTACATTCGTTACCAAGGTAAAGTGGGTTGCGTTAACTGCACAACGTGTGCTAGTAGCTAGGGACGTTGCTAGGCCCATTCCTGATAGATTTTATGCTGAAATTTATTGGGTATTGGCCTGTGGTGTATAGGTAGGCAACAGATCTTGCTCTGATTGAATCTGACTGGAGTGAGATCTGTCTCTTGGTCGATCTGCCCATACAACTATTTCTATTGGTTTGGTGCAGCTCTAATCCGTTGCCCCATCTATCCTGTTTGTCCCAAATTCTGCAAAGGCATTACCTTTTGTATTCAAAACTATATAGAAAACAAAGATTGACTTTATGCCTCTAAAGAGCAATATTCTTGTAAATCTGTGAAAGTAGAGAATTGCAGATGTTGAAAAAAAATACCTAGTACAGCGTGGTGAACCTATGGCACATGCGTCAGATGTGGCACTCCGAGTCCTCTGTGGGCCCGCAAGCTGCTGGCCGCCACTATATTGCAGTTAATTTTTTTCATTATTAAAATAAATAATTCGCCCCTTACTCCCTTCTCCCCTCTGAAAACCTCCATTCTAGTAGAGTGCAGAGAGGCAGGCAGGTGAAGGGACTGTGTTTTCACCTGCCACCTCACTGTACATTGATACCTATGTGTTCCCCTCCTAACAATTAACTTATCACTCTGGCAGGGAACAGCAAAAGAGACAGAGGCATGCTTTAGTAATTGGTAACCTCTGCATTTGATACATGGGGTAATTGCTGCATTTTAAAAGTAGAGTGGCCTTTAATGTACGAGTTGTTTTTTCTTAACTAAAACCATAGTTTTTAGTATGAATTGCAGTGTTGGCACGCTATGATAAATTAGTGGATTTTGAGTAGCAGTTTGGGCATTCGGCCTCTAAAAAGTTTGTCATCGTTGACCTAGTAGCTTATTACATTATTGTGTAAGGTATTACAGTAGAATCCCTTTATAGTAAACACCAAGGGACCACAGTTTAATATATCAAAATTGGTCGGAATTGATCATACATTGTATATTCATACAGGAGCATGGTTGGGTCTAGGCCAAAGAGTTTACTATAGCCAGAGATTAACTATATCAGAGTTGAATAGAACAAGATTCGACTGCATTTCACTTTCTTTATAAAGTGCTAACTTATTACGCAGTGCTGTACAGTAGATAGTGGAGATATTGCAACATTTAAGTGAACCCGGGCTAAAGCATGGGCAAAAAAGGTTACACTTACCTAAGAGGGAAGCCTCTGGATCCTCCTCGCTACTACTCACTGTGACTCTCCTAAACATCAGGGCCATGCTCTTCTTTTGACACAAGCGTGGCTGTGCTGCACCCGCAAGAGCACAACCGTGCTGCACCTGCATAAGCAAGGCCGTGCCTGCATACGGCGGCCGTATTCGTGCCACCGCAGTATTGGCTGTAATGTACTTGAAGGACGCGTGGTCCCGATCAGTTTCTGATAAACACGTGTTGGAAATCTTTCAGGGATCTGTGAGTGGCAACGAGAGACTGGAGGAGGCCGTGGGAAGCCTCTACAGGATTCAGAGGCTTCCCTCATATTAGGCATTTTCTTTTTTGACCTGAACTTCGGCTCACAGGGACATTATAGTGTTCAACAGTGGTACACAAAATAGTGATGTAACAATGTAGGGCTATATATATATATATATATATAGCAGATGAGTCACTGAGTCCATATGGTGGAGAAAAAAAACACACAAGGAGGAAGGTGTACAAAAACACTACTCTCATTTCTACCTACTTACCTGTGTGTATTAACATGTAACACAGTAAAAATGTATGGTTATTGACCATGTACCTAAGTTGAGAAGAGACGTCTGGGACTTTTGGTTTGAATGACTAGAATTTTAACCTGTTGTGATTGACAGGTCACCTCTGCATATCTACATTGGCATGGATCCACTGAATTGGAATGAATGGACCTTGTCATTTGTATTTTATACAAGGGGGGTTACAAACAACATGTTACTTTGTTTATATCCTATAACCTGGTAACAATAAAGTCAATTCCTGTGTGGGAAGGTTTAAAATACCATGTGATTGCACACACACATATATATGCAGAAAATACATACACATGCATCTATATTATTCTAGTGATAAGGAAAAATATTTGCAGTTGAATTTTTCATAAGTTTGTGGCACATTTCCCCAGTACAGAGCAAGTTCTATTAATTAAAACTAAAGACGATTTCTCTACAGCAGTATGATCATGCACTTACCAAGATCAAAATCGTACATGCAATATGTCATCAAAATGTCATGAAGTAAAATTAATCCGGGATTATCTTGGCCTTCATAAAACTTGTTTGTTCGGTCTGTGCGGTTCACATCTTTTTCTAATTTGATGGATAAAGAAAATGACATTAAATATTTAAGAGAGGAACGGCTAATTTACAACAAAGCCATATCTGGCTGGCACAGAGTGTTTGGCATACTTCTCTCCGAGAGCTCAGACTGACAGCTCCTCATGATGAATGCAAGGAAGGAATACATTATGGGGCACTTCAGATCATTCAAAGGGCAGTGCTATATTAAGCTGATTTATATTTCACATTAACCGAATACATCTTTATGTAACAATGCTGATTTTTATTCTGGCGATTTCTGCAAGTTTAACAAATCTACAAAGGCTGAATCTGAAAATAGAATATAGCACCAACACAGAGACATGACAGCGAACAGGTTTAATATGCTGTATAAATTAAAGACAGCTGTTTTGCATATAAATTACTACAACGTTGAAAATATTCCCATGTACTTTTTTGTTATAGATAGCTTAGTCTGAAATTTCAATAGGAAATGCAGGTTTGGGTAATACATGCAAACCTAAAACAATTAAGGCAGAACTCCGGGCAGCAATCCAAACACATACAGTGTGCATTCAGAAACTATTCAGATCCTTTCACATTTTGGTATGTAGTGGTCCCATGCTAAACGAATTTAAACTCATTTTTGACATCTATGCGCTACTTTCAGTACCCTGTAATGGCAAAGTAAAGAATTTTAGAAAAACTTGAAATTCTGGCCTCAATTCACTAAGCATTACCGCACAGGGTTGCCAACCCAATTTCTAATTTTTGACGGACAAAAGGCCCAAAAAAGCAGGACACACAAAATTTTGGACGGACAGGGGGCGGAGTCATAAGCACACTTTTAAGTCGAGTTGTGTGGGTAGGGCTAAGCTCTGGGCATTATTCCTTTTGCACTTCTCCATTATTATTTTTTAGTATTTATATAGCACCGACATCCTCTGCAGCACTTTACAGAGTACATAGTCATGTCACTGACTGTCCTCAGGAAGAGCTCACAATCTAATCCTACCATAGTCACAGTATAATGTCCTACCATAATATTTTGTATTTATATAGCACCACCTGACACCTTATGCAGCACATTACAGAGTATATAGTCATGTCACTGACTGTCCTCAGAGGAGCTCACAATCTAATCCTACCATAGTCAGTCTAATATCCTACCATATTATTATTATGTATTTATATAGAAAAACAAAAGTTTGCTTTCCTAAAACAGAAAGAATTTGCGATAATTCAGGTTGGAGTGAGCTCGAGATGTCTCCCAGAGCAACACTGCTGAATATATGCAAATTAACCATTGTACCCTTAGAAGCTAAACATACCTCCAGAACCGCTGGAATGCAATGATGTGTCAGCTTGTTAATTTGTACAGAGCCATAATAATCCAACATGCATACAGACTGTTTCGGATTGTTTGATCCTCATCAGTGCATGGCATGGATTAATTTGGCTCTATGGAGTAGGGCTTGTGAATCCGAGAGGCACAGACTAACCAGCAAGCTCATGGTGACCCAGAACTCATTGGAGTGTGTAAGGGACTACAATGGTCCTAAAAGCCCCCTTACTAAGATGTTAAGAAAAACAAAAAAGTTTGCTTTCCTAAAACAGAAAGAATTTGTGATAATTCAGGTTGGAGTGAGCTCGAGATGTCTCCCAGAGCAACACTGCTGAAAATATGGGAGACATCTCGAGCTCACTCCAACCTGAATTATCGCAAATTCTTTCTGTTTTAGGAAAGCAAACTTTTGTTTTTCTTAACATCTTAGTAAGGGGGCTTTTAGGACCATTGTAGTCCCTTACACACTCCAATGAGTTCTGGGTCACCATGAGCTTGCTGGTTAGTCTGTATTTATATAGCACTGACATCTCCTGCAGCACTTTACAGAGTACATAGTCATGTCACTGACTGTCCTCAGAGGAGCTCACAATCTAATCCTACCATAGTCATAGAGATCATCCCCTGTACATAAATAAAGGCTTGCGGCACCCCCTAAAAACACACGGTATGCGATTACCCTTAACCACTTGCCGACCGCACGCTTATACCGTGCGTCGGCAAAGTGGCAGCTGCAGGACCAGCGACGCAGTTCTGCGTCACCGGCTGCAGGCTAATTAATCAGGAAGCAGCCGCTCGCGCGAGCGGCTGCTTCCTGTCAATTCACGGCGGGGGGCTCCGTGAATAGCCTGCGGGCCGCTGATGGCGGCTCGCAGGCTAAATGTAAACACAAGCGGAAATAATCCGCTTTGTTTACATTGTACGGCGCTGCTGCGCAGCAGCGCTGTAAGGCAGATCGGCGATCCCCGGCCAATCAGCGGCCGGGGATCGCCGCCATGTGACAGGGGACGTCCTGTCACTGGCTGCACAGGACGGATAGCGTCCTGTGCAGCCCCGATCACCGGGGATGAGCAGGTAGGAGAGGGAGGGGGGAATTTCGCCGCGGAGGGGGGCTTTGAGGTGCCCCCCCCCCGCAACAAGCCAGACAGGAGGAGCGATCAGACCCCCCCTGCACATCATCCCCATAGGGGGGAAAAAGGGGAGCGATCTGATCGCTCTGCCTGCCCGCTGATCTGTGCTGGGGGCTGCAGAGCCCACCCAGCACAGATCACAACAAACAGCGCTGGTCCTTAAGGGGGGGTAAAGGGTGGGTCCTCAAGTGGTTAAAGGAGAACTGTAGAGAGAGGTATATGGAGGCTGCCATATTTATTTCCTATTAAGCAATACCAGTTGCCTGGCTATCCTGCTGATCCTCTGCCTGTAATACTATTAGCCATAGCTCCTGAACAAGCATGCAGCAGACCAGGTGTTTGTGTCATTTTTGTCAGGTCTGACGTGATTAGCTGCATGCTTGTTTCTGGTGTGATTCATACTACTGCAGGCAGATAGCTCAGCAGGATAGCCAGGCAACTGGTATTGCTTAAAAGGAAATAAATATGGCAGCCTCCATATGCCTCTCACTACAGTTCTCCTTTAAGGAGAGGCTTGCTTCAAATTATAGTGGTCAAGTGTGCCTGTGTGTGGGGGAGCACTACACTGTGATTAGAGGATAGGCTACAGGAGCTCAGTGATGCCGACCCCAGCTTCTACAGCAAATATAACTTAATAGGAACTTTCTGATCCAGCTGGGGGAGAAACTGCAGAGTAGGAGAGGTGATTTGATTCAGCATCAGAACAGAGAAGCAGTGCACAGCAACCAGTGACAGGATGTCTCTGAGGCAGCACATATGCTCTGCTGCAGAAAGTAAAAGTGCATTGCTCTGACAGTAAATCACCTCTCCTACTCTGACTTACATTATTCCAGTTACCTGCTTCCTAGGGAAGAAGGGAGACTGAGGAAGATGGAGAAAACCTCATACATTCCCTGACTAATTGACACCCTGTCCTGACCGACTCCCTGACCCTTCCTTCATTTATCTGCAGTTCAGCATGCCAGGCCACATTCTTCTTCAGTTCAGATGCACAAACTTTCCGAGCTGCTATGAGTGATGGAGCCATGGAGGAGCCTACCTGAATGACTGAGTCTGAGGGGCGAGGGATGGCTGATGAGGGCGGGAATCTCTGAAACACACACGTTCCAGGCAGAGACGTGGAGAATAGCTGCCTGTCTCCCCGGGGAGAGAAGTCACAGCAGCTCCTCCTGCAGTGCAGTCTCCCTGGAGGAGTCTCTGCACCCACAGAAAGACTGGTGATCAGAGTCCAGGCTCAGCACTGCTGTGCTTGCTTCAGACGGGACCACAATTCAAGTGCGCGCTGAGAAGCGTGTGGGGGGGTGGGCTGGCTGTGAACAGCCTCAATTGGCAGGAGAGAGACGTCATGCAAGGCTGCCTGTCACTGATTGGAGGGAGCTCAGGGAGGGACAGAGCAGCTCTTCTGGCTCAGCTGCTCAGTGATCTGCGGCTTTCTAAAGCGAAGTGCGCATGCGCATCAGGATCACTTAGAAAATGAAACATTTTAAACGGACGCCTGTTGCAAAGTACGGACACTGAGTTTTGGGGGTCATTAGGACGGACTGTCCGTCCAAATACGGACGCTTGGCAACCCTGTTACCGCATTCAGTAATGCTGAAAACTGCTGATTTTAGCAATCACCTTCCCAAATTCCAATTCACCAAATATGCACAGAAAATTATAATTACTAACTAGTGCGGTAAATTACCAACTTGTGCAGTAAATACCTCAAGAAATTGCAATTTACAAAGATTGACGAATTCGGTAAATCAAGCAAAAGTGTTTGGTATTTTTCTTCAGCTCTGACCAGCTGGTAATTCCCTCTCTCCATGCGTTAACATTGACAGACAGCCAATAGGGAGAGCCAGGCAGCCAATAGGGAGAGCCAAGCAGCCCTGCTTCTCGCCCCGATTTGGTTCAACACCCTGGAAGGCGGGACTTCACTCTGGCAGAGCAGGGGAAGGAGACATTCTGATTCTGAGGCTTTTCTGCATCCCTTTAGATGTGAAAATCTGTATACTCTTAAACAGAAGAGCTCCCTCTGGTGGCTGCAGCACATCTAAAGTGATGCCAGGGATGCACTAGACAGAAAATGCTGACTCCTACACTGCGCTTCCTGCCTGACTGCTGACCTGCTACACAGCTGGTGAGTGAGACTTACCGAGCAGGGCTTAGTAAACTGAAGCAGGTTTGTTTGCTAAATTACCAAACTTCTACCTCATGCGGAAAATCTTTAGGGAATTTTGAAAAAAAAAAAAAGAAGTGTAAAGTACCGAAGAGGTATTTTACCGACCAAAATGATTTTACCAAACTGCCCTTAGTGAATTGAGGCCGTTAACCCTAGTAGTCAGACCCTCTGGTAAAGCTACACACAACGTTTCTCAACCAAAGCCGTCATTCTTGATTTTTTGGGCAGCAGGTTTGGAATGATAACCGTACAAACACAGCTGAGTCGAGCAACAAGCACTGCTCTTTGGAGAGGAGAGGGGGAAGAACAAGGAAGCAGCACTCTGCTACATAAACTTCCATTACAATTACTACAGTACATATCCTAGATATAACATGACCATTTTCACACAGCTGGATTTTGGGATTTTCTTCAGGTTTTCTCAAGTCCCACCAAGGTAGTTAAAGTTTACCCGAGTTGAGTTACTTTAAGGACTTGCCACGGGTTTTAGTTGAGATGAAGTCTACAGACTGGCCTCTCATGTACATTGACTTAATTGTCCTTAAATAGCTGTCCCCAAGCCACTCCTTTGTTGTCTTTCCTTTATTTAGGGCACAGGTGTAGAACTATGGTCCTCAATTGCCATATCCATGATAGTGTTTAGGATGGTCTAAGAAATGGAGAACGGTGTTCTACTTGAAAAACACCACATTTCCTGATTAGGGATTATCAATGAGATGCAAATATTTCTGAGTTCATGCAGGATTATGTACATTTGTATGCAAAGGTGTGCAGCTTGAAAATTGACTAATCAATTTAAACCTTGGTAGGACTTGATTGGTCAATTTCCAATCTGCATAAATTTGCATACAAATTTACATAATCCTGCATGAACTGTTTGCACCTCAGAGAACATCCCTATTCCTGATTCAGTCCCATCAATTAATTTGAGCTGTTCCAAATATGGGAGGACCGCGGCCATCAAGGATTGGAGCTCGGCATACCTGGTTCAGGGTCACTGACCTGTTGCAATGTGAACTTCCAACCAATCTTAGATCCAGAGCACTCTGGAGTAGGATGTAATTAAGGATAAACCTGATCTTGCTTAGTGCAGCTTTTCCTCCTTCCTGTTGCTACTGAAAATTAACTCTACAAGATGGTAGTGCCACCACAATTAACCACTTGAACAGTATTGCGCAAGAAATAAACTGAGCCCGGGTTTCCTTCAAACACCACACTTCAAACTGAGAGCAAATAGCTTAAAACACATCACAAGAGAGAATTTTTTTTGCTAACTTCATTTTAGTAACTCCAGGTAAGCCTTTTTTTTTTTTTAAATTGAGGAAAGGCTTCTTTCTAGTCACTCACCTATAAAGTCCAGATTACAGTTATGCTTGACCTTCTGTAAGATTCTGCCATCTCTACAAAGGTTCTGTGGAGCTCAGCCAGAAAGTACACAAGGCTGCTTAGCCTCCCTTCTTGCCAGATTCTTCCTCCCAAACTTCTCAATTTGACTTATAATTATGGTCTCGAAACGCACGCACGCACGCACACACACGATTTAAACAGCACCCTTTTCAATTTAAATATATAGAAGTAATAAATACCACACCTGAAAGTTTCTTTGCTCCACCAAACGAATCAAACACAGTATGTTACGAATATGGAATTAATGAAAATACTGCAAATACATTTTATAAACATAGTATCAGGTTTACCAGCTGAATATATCAATTTCTGCAAATACCTATTAAACTCCTGTAATCTCGAAGTCTTGAATTGCGCTTTTCTTGCTCTTCACTGACCGACTTCCACTGCAGTTTCATGCGAAAGTACTCATCTCTGTAGAAAAGAAATGGGGAGAGAGAATGCCAATTACAACAGCTCCCGGAGAATGCCTCGGCCAAGCATACCAAACAATAAAAAATCCAAAATAAGTTTGCTCAGGTAAAGAATCCTACATTAGGTGTTAATGCATTTATGGAAAATAAATTATATTATCAGTTTATGCTGTTCTCTCCCTGAGGAAAGCAAAATAAAACATGAGACAATACCGTGAAATGGCACTTTAATTACCATGTAGAAGGGAGCCCTAATAAAAATGTCAAGCGAAAAAGATTATTCCCCATCTTCGTTATACACGGCAATGTCGGGAAAAAAAGGTTAATCGAATTAAGGGAGAAACTGGAGGTTTTATTCTACTTTAAATGACTTTCTCCTGTCTCCTATCTGATCACGCTGTCCAGCGCTGAATAAAACTATTTAATGTAATGAGCCATAAATGTAGAAAAGGGCTGTCTATCTGCAAGCTGAGGAATATACACTCTTAGAATGTGAATGCAACGGCTGAATGGTCCTTTTTCATTCTATGAAAAGAGCCGATAAGCCTAAACTTGGCTTGAAAACGTGAGACAATTGGGTATTTTCAACTACATTCTCCCACAGAAGGAGGAAAAGTTGATACACATATTCATTATCCATCTAATCACAAGATAAAAAATAAATGAGACGTTTATGCTATGGTGCCTCCTAGTGGTCAAAGTGGAGAACAGCTTCTAGACTTAATCTGTAATGAATAAAAGCTAGAAGCAAGATGATTAAACCACATGCTAATTGCTCTCCATGTTGCTTTATGACATATTGGGAAAGGGATCTAGTTTGGCCAAAGAACCAGAACAGCACTGATTTATTAATATTCCCTAGCTATGGAAAACAGCAGAGAACACGTTATTTAGCAATCCCAACCTTTATTTTTTTTATTTATAAACAAAAAGAAAAGTGATTAAAAAAACTGCAACCTCTGCCTAAGTTATGGCAGACCCCTACAAGGATTGCCAAAAGGTTAGCAAATTAGTGGCCGTGTGACTGCATTCACAAGGATACACTTGCAGTGGGAGATTTTATAAAAAGCTTTATCCGTACAAACAGTTGTCAGGGCAGGTGTGTGCATCGGTTGCGATGGGAGATTGCAGTGGTAAAGTTCGTAGGCTTTATGCACACTTGTACGCTTTTGCATATGCATCTCCTGACATGTACTATGGCATGGTAGTGTGCAACAAAGCACACACATTGGCAGTTTGCAATACAGGCAAACCCTGAAGAAGCTGCCAGAGGGACATGCGCAATGCGTTGATGGGCGGGGATTGTATCCCTGCACTGGCCGGTGAGCAAAGATACAACTAAAATTAAAGAACGTATAAAATAAATTTGTATCTACTGATCCCCATGACTGCATTCTAGTCGGGAACATCAGTCCATTGCAAGTTTTCTTCTAAATAGTTATATTCTGATAAACATGGATATTCGATGTGGTGGCTAAAGGTGCCAACTAATGATACAATCTTCCTTGTACAACCTTACCACATCTACATAATATGAGGGACTACCTAAAGTATCAATTCAAAACATATTCAATCAGCATACCTTTCTACTACATAGATTTGGCATGATTGTAAAATCATGATTATATCATTGATGGGCAGCATAAGTTCCGAGAAAGCAACTTAACAAGCACCCCAAACTCAGAGGAGTAACCACACATCATCGTGCTGCACAACAAGTCATATGACAGCCCTAGTCCTAACTGAGTAATACTTCTTGTCGTATAATGGTCCCAACAATGTACAGTTCCCACAGTTCATGGCTAGAGAAGGATTCATCCTCCATCCATCACACTGTCACAGAAGCAGAAATTGCAGGGAAATTATGTTGGGCAGCAAGTGAATAAAAATATTAGGATCTGCTTCAGATTCTTGTGACCACCAGGGGAGCAACCCCATACTTATCAGTGTTAAGGAAAGATGCTGCAATATTCATCAAAAGTTCCCTGTAGGCTCTGCATCTATAAAGGTGGCCATATAAAAGAAACACATCTGACTGATCGAAAAAAATTCCACAAAATTCACGATCGACCTAAGGTCTGAGGGATTTGGACCTACAAGCACGTCGACCTGTTTGGTGAGTGCAACCTGCATCTTGGCTGTTCCAGATTCAGCAGAACAGAATTTTGGTTGATTGGTGGTGGATCGGGAGCACGTCGCTAGCGGCATTCGATTCAATAAGTGACTAAGCTACTGTCACCTGTCCACAACGTGATGTGGGTATCTTCTCTCCCTGATGGCTGCTTCTTCATGTCTTCACTTTCGCAGCCCCTGGGTACACATGTGCCCAAAGACTTGGCAGTAAAGAAGGAGCTGCTGGGGACCGCAAAGACTGGCACTGAGTGGTGGACAGGTGAAAGTCAGCTACACCGCCTGGGGGTGGAACTCTTTGTGTAGTGTGTGGAGGGATCATCACGTTTAGGGGGGATTCTGACTTGGAGGCATTCAGTCATAATCCCACAGATGGTAGCTTCGCCCCATTGGCTCCTCAGCCAAGCACTAGTGTGTGGAGGGAATCAAGCAGATAGATCCCTCTCTGATCAGTTAATGATTAATGATTGGGGGATCTATCTGTTGGACAGATCAACCAGTGTATTGCCATCTTAAAGTATACCAGAGACTAAATAAAATGAAAGTTTTATACATACCTGGGGCTTCCTCCAGCCCCATGCGCAAGGATTGCTCCCACGCCGCCGTCCTCAGCCTTCTGGTGCGCTCTCTACACAGCCGCAGACTGGCCTGCAACTGGCAGAAGTTACCGAACCCGGTCCCAGCGATAAAGAAGGCTGAGGACGGTGGCGTGGGAGTGATCTATGCGCATGGGGCTGGAGGAAGCCTCAGGTATGTAGAAAACTGTTATTTCATTGATAGATATATATATATATATATATATATATATATATATATATATATATATATATACACACATATATACACATATACATATATACACATACACACACACTACAAAAATCTAAACGAAAAAAAAAACTTTCTAGAACTCTTTCTTTATGTTATGCAAGCAGAAAATGTTTGCAGAGGAACAGCAGCCTTTTCCAGTCAGGAAAGGTTGTCTGATCAGATGTGCTTAGCAGAAGAGATGTGGCTAATGGAGAGTGAGCTACACAGTAACAGGAAGGCAGCTTACAGCCCTGGAGCAAACAAGCTAAGCAGAAAGTGTCCTGCAGAAATGAATGCAGTATGCAATGTACATCTAGCTGGGAAGTGGAGCGCAAGGTAAACAGAATGGTGACACAGAAGTCTCCCCAACTCATCATGGCATTATTAAGCACTGCTGTTCCTAGACTTCATCAAATCAGACAGCTAGATGTAAGTGCCAAATACAGTGCCCACCTGAAGAATTCATACACAGTACAGGGTCTCATTCTAGATTCTAAGTACAACTGCTCTGATATTTATCTCTCAAATGTCCTACATTCTGGCTCTGATCCATAAAACGAATATCTCAGGGCCAGCTATAAGCAGCAGTAAACAGCAATTGTAGTCAACATATAGAACTGCACAACAATCAACAGAGCAAAAACATCTGCATTACACAGCTTGATAAAATACTTAAAAAAGCGTTGAAATTACCCAATAATTTTGATAATAGAACAGCCATTACGATCATGAACGATATAATACTTGCATCCATCGGTCATGCCCCCCCTACACAAGATAACAAGTGCTTTTCTCCTGCCTACCATATTCATAAAGCAAATACTGCCCTTCTGCCCTCTAAGTTAACTTCATTCAACTGGTCAAACAGGAAGAAGCACTTTCCTGAGATTTAGGGCCTCCTTTTGACTTCTTATCCTCTTCCGGCAACGTGCGGCTGCCTATACTGGGGGAGGGGGTAACTGGCTGCCTATTCGGAGAATCATCTGGCTACCAATACTAGAAGGTTTAGGTTAGGTTAGAAGTATGCAACAGAAGTTTGATGCATTGCACTAGAAGTCTACAAACTATTTTTTGTAACCTACTAATGCAATAAATCAAACTTTTGATGCATACTGGTATGCTAACCTAACCAACATCTTCTTGTATGACAATCGGCAGCACGGCCTGCCATCCTGGTTATGCACCCAGGATACCCATGAACGGTGTGCCACTTTGACCCACTAACCTGCATAGCTACCTATATTGGGTGGGTGATTCAGCTGCCTATAACTGGGGGTCATCTGGCTTCCTGTGCTGATATGGTGCTGTATATGCAACACAAGTGTCTGTGGGACACACACACACACACACACACACAAAAATATAACACATTTTTGTTTCATGAAATATGTTTAAAAAAAATAAAAAAAATCAATAAAAAATAAAATATTTTTTTGTTGTGGTTTTTTTTTGTCAATGAATTACTGTACATTTACTGACAAAAATGTTACTGTTTGTAAAAGCCCCACTTCTGCTGAATCCAACGATACCAGATATGTATTGATATCCCACTTTTCCTGTCCTGCAATAAGTGCAGCCAGTACAGGTAGCCATATATAGGTGCGGCCAGTATATGTTGCCAGGAAAAGATGCCCCAATACAGATACCAGATATAGGTGCAACCAGTATAGGTAGCCAGGTATAGGTACCACTAGTACAGGTACCAGATATAGGTGCCTAAGTATAGGTAGCCAGGAATAGGAGAGCCCCAGTATAGGTAGCAGGTATAGGTGCCCCAGTATAGGTAGTAGGTATACGTGCTCCAATATAGGTAGCAGGTATAGGTGCCCACAGTATAGTTAGCAGGTATACTTGCCCCAGTATAGATATTAGGTAGAAGTGCCACTGTGGGGAAGGAGGCCTGCATCATCCTCCCTCCCCATGGGCCCCGCTCTTGTGGCCCCATGCAGAGCTGGAGCGCAGCGTTCTGGTGTGTAACTCTCCTGCTCGTTCGCTACATGCGATGTGTCCCCGCCGGCAGCAGGCTCCTCTCTGGCCGTCCGATCTCTGTATGACATGTAGTAATCACGCCTTATACAGGGAAACAATAGTAGAGAGAAGACGGCTGCTGACGGGGACACCGCATGGAGCGATCGGGTGAGTTAATTACACACCACATCGCTGCTCTGGCTCTGCTGGGAAGCACAGGAGGAGGGTCCATGGTGAGGAAAGGAGGAATGATATCGCCCCCCCCCCCCCCCCTCCCAACTGCTTTCCCGGGTACAAAATGCCATATAGCGTACTAGGTACATTGTGGGCAGCTGGAGCCCTTGCCTGCCAAACTGTACATAGTACGTGCTTGGCAGTTAAAGGAGTAAGCCACCAGCAAGCAAGAAAATACTCTGAATAATTTTGACAGTGGTTTTTCAACAACTTTTTAGTACTTTTTCGATTTAAGAGTACTTTTGGATTTAAGTTATTTTAAAGAGAATAGGAAAATATGAAAAAATGATCTAGGAGAAAACTCAGGAGAAAAAGTTAATTGCATATGGGCCCTGGTATCTAAAAAGTTCACCATCACTGCTAGAGGATGTTATGGAATCCTTTAACTTAAAAACTTTTGTTTGCTACAAAATTTGCAAACAGATTCTCTTTTGGTGCCCACTAATGATACAACATTGTACAATCTTACCAAATCAGGGTAGTAGAAGGGTAAACACAAGTAGAACAGTAGAACAGATACTTTAGGTCGTCCCTCATATTACAAAGAAGTGGTAAGATTGTACAATCAAAATTGTATCATTAAAATCTTTGAAATCTTCAGATGACTTGCTTTGGAAAGTTTCTTAATATTTCAGAGGACAACTGTAACATGAGGGATATGGAGGCTGCCATATTTACCGTAATTTCTTTTAAGCAATACCAGTTGCCTGGCTGCCCTGCTGATCCTCTGCCGCTAATGCTTTCAGCCATAGACCCTGAAAAAGCATGCAGCAGATCAGGCGTTTCTGACATTATTGTCAGATATGACAAGATTAGCTGCATGCTTGTTTCTGGAGTGATTCAGACACTACAGCAGCCAAATAGACTAGCAGGACCACCAGGAAACTGGTATTGTTTAAAAGGAAATAAGTATGGCAGCATCTATAATCTGCTCACTACAGTTGCCCTTTAAATTGTACTCAAGGGGAGGTAAAATTAAAACGATACTTACCTAAGGAGAGGGACGCCTCTGGATCCTACAGAGGCTTCCACATCATCCTGGCCACCACTGCTGCCATCATTTTTTTATCTTAATATGCTTTAACAATCTTAACAATAGCCCCAAAAGTTATCTGTGTAAAAATGGTCGACCCGCACCAGCAACATAATTTTAAAGTACATCCAAGATGAAATGTTAAGGATACAATCTACTTACTTAGGGCTTATTCCAGCTCCTAGCAGTCTACCTAGTCCCTCAGTGTACTTCCACTGTCTTCCAGTGGGCTGCTAGCCACGCCAAAAGATTGCCAACCAGAGCTGTGGTCGCGCGGGCAATTGTGCATGCGTGTCCAGTCCGCATACCTCTCGCGCACCTGGAGCTGGGAGGATTCTGACCTTGCATAGTCCAAATCTTTGTGATCTGCACAGGACACTCCTGACCAAAGGAGTGCGATCAAGAGAGGCGCACGAATGCTGCTGTCCAATAGCCCATGACCACAGCTGTGATCGGTGATCTTTTGAAGAGGCTAGGATAACACTGGTGGGCTGCAAAACTACACAGGACGGCCAGATAGATGGCTAGGGGCCGGAGAAGTATCAGGCTAGTAGATCTAATCTTTAAAACTAACTCGAGGTGGAGATGAAAATTTAAAAAAAGAACAATGCTACCTGATTTGGGGGCTGGGCGGATCAGGTAGTCACCATCCACGCCGCTCCGATGCACGGCAGTCCTTTAGTTTCATTTTCATGACCCCTGGGGTCACGACGCTGGAAGAGCTGCTCTCATAGAGCAGCGTGCAGGGAGGCGGGACAGGGGAGAGAGATGCCCAATGGCAGCTTTGGAAGACCTGCAGGACCATCCCTAGAGGGCATTTAAGCAGGGAATCCCTCTCCTCCCTTACCCTCCGGAATAGCGACAATTGCGTGTCACTAATTTTGGGGGTGATAGCGCGGTGGTGGGGGGAAGAGAGTGGTGGTGGTGGGGGGGGGGCACAGAGGCATGTCCTGCAGCAGGGAACATGCCTCTGTGTCCCATCTGCCCCCCCCCCCCCCTTCGCCCTCCCACAAACCACCTCGGGTACTCTAACATTTCGGATGTCCTTTAATCCTATACAGTACAGTGTTCACCCAAAGTACTGCAAGAAGCTTTTTGAGGGCTGAAATAACATTATGCAGCAAACTCATATTGCGATGTTATTTTTTTTACATAAAAAAAACAAACAAACATTCTTGCACATTTTCCAGTAGGAAATGTATTGCTAAGGAGGTAAATTTATCTCATCTAGTCTGTTAACTCAGTGTTACCTTATCTACAAAGAACAGAAGATCTCATTTCAGATTTCAATTTATTTGCCACCGCTTGGTGAAATCTGCTGAGATTCTCTGAATTTCATCAGTTTAGACTTCTATCAACACCACCGACAGTGAGGCTGTAACCAGGGGTGTATTTTACACTGTACACTTTAATTGGTGATTCCTCCCCATGTTTTAATAAAGAAGGATTAGTCTCCGATGAAACATTTCCATTCAACTCAGAAATCATCGGTGAAGGTAGGTTTCATTTATTAATTTTACAAATCACATATGAAGTTGCCAAATTACTTGATCACATACGTTTTCCTCCTCTGAATTGCTGCCCTTTCATCTCTCGAGCTGTTCCACGGAAAATATCCCAATAGAAACTTCCAAGCCTCCTTCCTCAATGCATGGCAGAGCCCCTGTGGCAAAAGAAACCTAACTGCAATTAATCAGTCACTTCCAATTCAATAATATTTTTGAGAGTATGTGATGTGCTGTCTAGTTTAAACTTCCTATGCTCAATAAATAGCACAGCTATTCCATTACTTGCCTAGAAAGATTCCAGTTTTTTCATCACATTTCAAAACTCCTATCCTTTAATGCAGCGTTCCCTAACCCTGTCCTCAAGGCCCAACAGTGAATGTTTTGCGGGAAAACACAAACATTCACAGGTGGGGTAATTAGTATCTCAGGAATGCTTATTACCTTTGTGGATCTCCACAAAACATACACTGTTGGGGGAGTCCTAAGAAAAGGGTTGGGGATCACTGCTCTAATGGTAAAAAAAAAAAAAAAAAAAAAAAAAAACAGCCTGTCTCAACCAGGAAGGGCACTGCAATCTTTAAAGGACACCTGAAGTGAGAAGAATATGGAGGCTGCCATATTTAGTCATTTTGAATTATACCAGTTGTCTGGTATCCTGCTGATCTCTTTGGCATCAGTAGTATCTGAATCACACATCTGTAACAAGCATGTGGTTAATCCAGTCAGATTTCAGTCAGAAACATCTGATCTTCATGCTTGTTCATGGTCTGTGGCTGAAAATATTAGAGGCTGAGGACCAGCAGGACTGTCAGGCAATTTGCATTGTTTAAAAGGAAATACATTTGTCAGTCCATATTACTCCCAGTTCGGGTGTCCTTTAACCACTTCAGCCTTCAGTCCTTTTCACTTTATGCATCCGAGCAATGTTCACCTTCCATTCATTAGCCTATAACTTTATCACTACTTATCACAATGAACTGATCTATATCTTGTTTTTTCCGCTACCAATTAGGCTTTCTTTGGGGGGTACATTTTGCTAAGAGCCACTTTACTGTAAATGCATTTTAACAGGAAGAATAAGAAAAAAAACGGAAAAAATTCATTATTTCTCCGTTTTCAGCCATTATAGTTTTAAAATAATACATGCCTCCATAATTAAAACTCACGTATTGTATTTGCCCAAATGTTCCGGTTATTACACTGTTAAAATTATGTCCCTATCACAATGTATGGTGACAATATTTTATTTGGAAATAAAAGTGCATTTTTTCCGTTATGCATCTATCACTATTTACAAGTTTAAAATAAAAAAAAATATAGAAATATTTCATCTTTACATTGATATTTAAAAAATTTAGACCCTTAAGTAAATATTTACTTTTTTTATTATTGTAATTTTTTTTTTATATTAAACATTTTATATGGGTATTTTTTGGGAGGGTGGGATGTAAACATTACTTTTATAATGTAAATGTGTGTTAAGTTTTATTTTTTTACTTTTAGTTGTAGTTTTACTTTTTTTGGCCACAAGATGGCGGCCATGAGTGTTTACATGACGCCACTCTAAGCGTAACATACGCTTAGAGGGACGCATGGGGGACGTAACAGCCAGAAAAAGTGGAGCTTCTGAGAGAAGCTGTCGCTTTTTCTGCGGGGGAGAGGAATCAGTGATTGGGCACCATAGCCCGATTCACTGATTCGTGGGCTAACGATCCGCGGCCGGGATCATTTATCACTAGATTCGTGGGCTAACGATCCGCGGCCGGGAGTGCGCGGACGAGCACATGGCCTCCTGGGCGTAGCTGGTACGTCCAGGAGGCCAAAGTAGTTAAAGTAAAGAAAGTGTAAATCAGATCCGGTATCTATATCTATATTTTTTCATTCATTCTTCATTCTACAGTGGCAATGTTCCACTTTTAGAAGTAGAGGGGCTGGATAGTTTTGTCCCTTCGAGATCATTATTCAAAATGACTACCGTATCCTCGAATATAATTCGACATCATGTATGTGACCCTCTTAAGCTGGATTTTTTTATTGACTCAAGCATAAGGGCCTGTTTCCACTACACGCAGATTCTGCATGCAGAAAACTGACTCCAATGAATGCCTATGGGCCTGTTTCCACTGAACGCGATTTTTCTGATGCAGATTTCCCATAGGCAATTATTGGAGTCAGTTTTCTGCATGCAGAATCTGCGTGTAGTGGAAACAGGCCCTAAGTCTACCCAGCAAAGTTAATAGCTGCACTTGGGGCCCAGGAGGGGTTAATGACTGCAAATCATACAGTTTTGCAGCTATTAACCCCTCCTTTCCCTTAAGTACAGCCATTAACTCCTCCAGGCCCCCAAGTGCAGCAATTATTCACCCCCTTCCTGCAGCCCATTATTTCCCCCTGCCCCTTTCCTTGTTAATTCTTGTGGCCAGGACTTTCAGACCTGTGTTTTCTTGGCATTTCCTTTAACAAGAAAGTATCACTTACCACAGGGTAAATTGCTGCAAATAGGAATGTCCCCATTAGTACACGCATTACTCAGTGTTGCTTGTGACTCATATATAAGTCGACCCCTATACTCTTATTTAGTAAGTTAGACCTAAATTTGTAGCCTTATAGTCGAGTATATACAGTACATTTATCCCTTTTTCCTTTCAACTGGTATTGTCCCAGGAACGTTTTCTCTTTTTTGAAAAATCAAAAACAGCACTGCGTGCTTGGATCCAGCTGAAGTGGCAGCTTTCAGAGTGCTGACTTAGGGAGCCTGTTTGTGTCTGACTGACAACATAATGGATGTTTGAAATTGTTGATATGTGCCTATTTCACTTATGGACTCAAAGGGCTGTGTGCCTAAAATTCAGTCTGTGTAGCTGCTGCGTGATGTGCTCTAACTTGTTTTGCAACATTTAACAAAATATTTGACACAGAAAGATTTCTACTTTTAAAGCATATCAAATTCTAGGCATGTAAGAATAATTCAAAACATTCTATAATTTATTAAAATACATAAGTACTTCATCTAAAACAGAGGTATGTATGTGTATTGGTGTGTGTCCTCATGCCCATTTACATAAATTATACATATTATAAAACTATATCTAATCCAACATGGTGCATTTAACAGAAGCAGTTATGCTTACACCATCAAACCCCAGCTAGAGTAGCTTTTTAGATCTAATCCATGAAAGAGCAAAACATTAAGCAAGGCTGAAAATCCATAAAGCGGTATTTTTAATAAGAAATGTTGTACAGAGTCTTTTCTGCAAAGATTGCTGCTGTCTTGGTTGCGTTCGCTGCTCTGAACATATAAGGATGTGCTCATGTGCTAAAGAGATTACAAGGATTGCTTTGGTGATAGAAGAAACTCAGTGAGTGGAGAATGTGAATGTTTTACAATTGACATTTTGGAGGCAGCAAATGTACATTACTCTGTGTTTGTAAAATGGACCAAATGGATTTCTTGGAAATGTGCATTTGTGAACTCAAGTGATTAAGATTATGTTATCGCTACCAAATACAAAAGGTTCCTACTTATCAAGTTCAAAGAGGCGCTGTCAAATGCTAAACTACAAAAGTGACTAGCCACAGCAAAAAAGCAATGTACTGAGCAGTGGAGAGAAATGAAATGTTGACAAGAAGTGATGAAAGTAGCACGGCTAAGGGAAATAACCAAGCAGAATATTGAAATGGAGTTACACATAACTACCCCGGTTAAGCAGTTGATTTACTCTGTGATAAACGCCAAGCAAGAAGACATGGGATGTATGGAGCTAGTGATAAATGATCTTTAAATAACATTACCCAGATATTTGTTCTTTTATGGTGGTTTCACAAACCTTTATTGTTTAGCAATTTATTTTACATATTTACTACACCGATTTACAGGGAAATTATGAAATACAGAACACAATGAATAAAAAAAGTGAAGAGTAAATAGTACTAAAGTCTCAATTTATACACTTTTGATTGTTCTGCCTTTTCATATCCTACAGGCGGTCCCCTACTTACAAACAGGTTCTGTTCTTGGAGTTTGTAAGTTGAGTTCAGTGCTACACTGAACTTTTAAAAGATCTAATTCATAAGATTCAAAGTGAAATTAAAAAAGACAAACAGGCAAAATTTGCAAAAGATTTAGCTAATTGGGATATTGATGAAGCATTGGATCCCTCCATAAGACTTTCTAAGAAAAGGAATCGAAATCAAAGACGTCGAGATAGAAGATCCTCAGGAGAGGGGTCAGGAGGTGAAACTGACACCTCTGCAGCGTCAGGAACTAGCACTAGGAGGGGAGTTACTTTTTTAGGAGAGGATCACCCAGAAAGATGACCAAGGTGAAGAGGATGGGGAACTGCCCGCAGAGGACGAGGAGGCAGATACAAGAGAGGGAGGGGAAGGAGGGAAGAGATTAGATACGAAGAGGAGGAAGAGGTCTACCAGGAGAGACAGAGCAGAGAGGAAGAAGGTGGCATGAAAACACGGAGCAGGAACAGTCAAAAAACCAAGTAAAAAATAATTCAAATATGGTCATAAATCTTTCCAGTTTCCAGATAAATGACAACCATTTGTCAATTTTAAATAAGAGGCTGTCATTTTCTCCTCAAATAGGTGGTGATCCCTTTGAGGTTTTTAAGGCTATAACTTTGTTTTTGCGCAAAGTGGCCTTTAGGCTGTGGCATCAGGAAGGGGATAATACTGTGGAGGAAATAGATGGGGGAGACTATCTTGACTCCCAATTGGATGTTGATGATCAAGCCATACTGACAGATCTAATTGAACTCTATGAGAGACAGGAAAGTAGCACTAGGGACGATGAAAGTTGTGTAGGTGAAAATCTGGATGAGCCCTATAGCCTTTCCTCTGAACCCTCCTCTGACTCACTCCACCCAACAAAGTTACGTAAAAAAAAAAAAAAATCGACAAAAATGAACCCTATGTCTAATAATAAATACATTTCAGTATTCTTGGAAACTATAAAACAAGACCTGGATAAATATGGTTGGACCAAAAAAATGACAAACCTAACCTGACAAAAAATGAGAGACAAGCCCTTATGGAAAAGGGTTTAGTAATTAAACCAGGAGACAAGGGTGGTAACATAGTCCTCCTCAATGAGGACTATGTTGCGGAAGCAAAGAGACAATTAAACGACACAATGACCTATCATAAGTTGGATGGAAATCCCTTTGCCTGTATTGCCCAGAGGGTCAATGACCTTGTGGATGATGCATGGCACAATCAAGTGATCACAGAGACAGAGTGGGAATACATGAAGGTAGGGTCTTTCAACATTCCAACGTTTTATATCATCCCTAAAATTCACAAAAATCCCACAAAACCGCCAGGACGGCCTATAGTGGCCGGCATAAGAGGACCAACAGAAAGATTGGGCAAATATGTAGATGAACGTCTAAAGCCACTGGTAACTAAGCTTGCTTCTTTTGTGCTGGATACCAAAAGCCTGTTGGGGGAATTGGATAAATTTACTTGCCCCCCTGGGTCCCTCCTTGTTGGGATCGACGTGGAATCACTGTACACGTCGATTCCCCACGGGGAGTGACTCAGGGCAGTTGCCTTTTTTCTTGAGGCCTTCTACCCGGAGGCAGATAGGTTTAACCAGTTTGTGACTGAAGCTATGGAATTAATACTTAACTACAATTGCTTCTCCTTTGATTGTGGATTTTATAGGCAGATCAGGGGCATGTCCATGGGGGCGACGTGTGCTCTAGCATATGCCTGCCTCCATCTAGGCCTTTGGGAACACCAGGAGGTCTATAGGGATGGAGGTTACCGAGCACACGCCGCCCTCTGGCTTTGCTACATAGATGACGTGCTCTTGGTCTGGACCGGCACTAGGGAAGAGTTGAATAGATTCCTTGAAAGACTCAATGAAAATGATAAGAATATAAAATTAACTTATACGGTCAGTGACCAGTTTCTCACATTTCTAGACATAAAAGTGACAGTACAGAACAATAGGCTAGTGACCTCTACCTACAGAAAACCGACTGCAGGAAACAGCCTGCTGCATGCCTCTAGCTACCATCCTTCACCTCTAATTAGAGGTATACCCTACGGGCAATTTGTACGTCTTCGTCGCAACTGTTCAACAGATGAATTGTTTAGAAGTGAGGCCCGCGAAATGTACCAAAGATTTTGCGAAAGAGGCTATTCACATCGCATACTCAGAGGGGCTCTCAAAAGGGCCTGGAATTTGAATAGAAATTCTCTTATCCAGCCTCTGTCAAAGGTAAATGTCAATGAGGAAGATATGGATCGCATTGGGAAGATCTAAGAGAAATGCTAATAAAGAATTGGGGGATCCTTACCTCATCCCCAGAAATGGCACAAATTATAGGCCCTAGACCTCTACTAATGGCGCGATGCGCACAAAATCTTAAAGACAAACTGGTACGTAGTGAATATGTAAGAGACAGTACCACATGGCTTAATAAAATGATTCCCAATGGTACCTATAAATGCCGCAGGTGCAAACTATGTCCGTTCATCGATAGACAGAACAATAAGACATTTACCAACAGTTACGAAACTAGAACATATGAGACGAGATCCCACATAAACTGTCAAACTAAAAGGGTAATCTATATGATAGAATGCCCATGTAAACTTAAATATGTGGGGAAAACTAAAAGAATGTTAAATGAGAGTTTTAGAGCATTTGCGCCATATAGAGGAGGGTGACAAGGAAAAAAGCTATTTGGCAACGCACTATGCTGAGGTCCATGGAAGTAGCCTAGAGGGTACAACAGTCAAGGGGCTATACAAGCTGGAGGTGTCCACTAGGAGAGGCGATTATGAGGACCTGCTTTACTGTAAAGAGGCCATGTGGATTTATAAGCTTGATACGCTATATCCACAGGGCCTCAACAGGGAACTAGACTTGAAAGCGTATTTGCGCCTAGAGGCATACAAATAGAGATCATCCAAACCCACTATAGTTCCCTTTAAGGAACGTGTGGATGAGAGGTATGATTGCTCTGTACAGGCTGATTTAAAAAGATTTAGGAGGGCTCTTATTCAATGGTCCTTTGTTAGAGGTATACTTTTTAATACTTACAATAGAGAGAAAAAGAAGAAAAAATGTCCTTATACAGGAAAAATGAACGGTCCCTGATACGTCTCTAAGTAAAACTTTATTGCTCTAATGCCACCCGGTGACAACACTGGAAATTGCCTTCCACAATGTTCTGGATAGAACGGATCTCTGGCCCTATCAGAATGGAGATGGGAGGAGACAGTGCAAGGCTAAATAGAAGTGTAAAGAGGAGTGACGACACACCCTGAGGAAACGCCCCAAGAGGCGTGAAATGCGTCGGTGGGCGGAGCTACGTCACGTCTGGCCAGGCCTGTAACCTCCACGCACCCCTGCCAAACACGCTGGAGACACGGAAGACTGAGTGAGGGGGAAGGTGAGAGCGGAGACCCGGCGAACAAGCAGGCTGGGACGCCAGCCGCTCAAGGTTCCGCACACCGTCGCTCAGCGCAAACCGCTCCGTAAGCGGCAAACTCACCACAACTAAAAGGCTGATCGGAGATGACAGCAGCGAGAAGCAGTGGTGAGATATCAATGTGCTTTGCTTATTGAATACAATACAGGATAAATACAACTGCCAATGCCTACCTGCATAGATCTGAAGGACTGCTTGCCTTTCTGCTCTAAAGCTAAAGCATGTACTAATAGCTGCCTAGCACTACAAAATTAATTGACTTCTGTCACTTATACAGGTAAAGCAGCACGTATATGTTAACGGCTCACTCCTGCTAAAGACTGCCTATCAATCCTATCCACACCTATACTGAGCAGCAAAAAGGACTATAAAAGTGGTACCACTGTATAGATATAGTAATAATTTAGGTTGAGTGTGGCGAATGTGCGTAGGTATGGTTTACCATTCAATATAAGCTGGCCAGCAAAGTGATATATGTAGCCCCGCAGTGTGTTCTTTGGTTTTATTTGGTTTTTCCCTTTTCCCTCCCACCCCATCAATATCCCAGATTTTAATATTTGTTAACCTATTTAATAAACTTTTGATATATTTTGCATATACACATAAGACCATTTATCCTTATTTAACCACTTAAGCCCGAAGGGTTGAAATTTTTTTACATCCGAGCAACTTTCACCTCCCATTAATTTGCCAATAACTTTATCACTACTCATCACAATTAATTGATCTATATCTTGTTTTTTCCGCCACCAATTAGGCTTTCTGTGGGTGGTACATTTTGCTAAGAGCCACTTCACTGTAAATGCATTTTAACAGGAAGAATAAGAAAAAACCGAAAAAAATTCATTATTTCTCAGTTTTCAGCCATTATAGATTTAAAATAATACATGCCTCCATAATTAAAACTCACGTATTGTATTTGCCCATATGCCCCGGGTATTACACCGTTAAAATTATGTCCCTATCACAATGTATGTAATATTTTATTTGGAAATAAAGGTGCATTTTTTCAATTTGCGTCCATCACTATTTAGAAGCTCATAATCATAATTCATATTGATATACTTCTTTGACATGCATATTTAAAAAGTTCAGACCCTTAGGTAACTATTTATGTTTTGTTTTTTTTTTTTTATTATTGTAATTTTTTTTTTTTTTTATTTAAACTTGTATGTGGGTATTTTTTGGTGTGGGAGGTAAACAGGGAATTGTAAATGTTTGTAAATGTATTTTATTCAGGTGTAAGTGTTTTTGGTGTAGTTAGCTATTTGGCCACAAGATGGCCACAATCAAAAAGTCCTGGGAGCGATCGTTCTCGCTCCCAAGCAGAAGAAAGGAGACCAGAGCTCAGAAAAGCCGCAGCGTCTGAAGAGACGCTATCGGCTTTTCTCCGGGGGGGGGGGGGGGGGAGTGGGGGGGCGATCAGCGAAAGGGATTTATAACCCTTTTCACTGATCGGTGGGCTAGCGGCCAGCAGCGGGGGCGCGCATGGGGGGGCCCGCGGGAGCGCGCGACCCGCGGGAGTGCGCGCAGCCTAACTGGACGAAAATTTTCGTCCAGTTAGGCTTAAGTGGTTAAATTCATTTTGACTGGTTGTGTATTGAAGTGCAGCACTGGCTTACTGCGTACACTACTAGTGGATTTCTATCCACAGAAACCAGACGCCACAGCGTGCACTGCGGTGCAGATCCAGGAGGTTTAGTCACCTCAATTATTAGGAGTTCAGTGCTACACATAGTAAATTGTGGATAAATGATTTACTTTCAGAGGACTCTGGATTTGGGCATATAGCATAAACAATGTTTTTGTGGTTTTAGAATGTGCTTTTAAATTTGTTTTAAACTACTTACAACAGTTTATACAATACTGTAAACATGTAACAACTCAAGTAATAAAAACCATTAATGCATATTTTGTAGATGGAGCCAATTTTGTTTGCATGTATGAAAAATGTATCACCAAAAATCAAGAAGCAAAGATTGGCACTAGGAGCTTAGCCCGCTGGGATCAAAGTAGACTGTTCTGGGATCTCATACCCTCAGTAACTTGCTAACCCCCACTGCTACCACGCTGACTGTACATACTGGTGATTAAAGGTATACCTTAACCTCCTTGGCGGTATGAAAAATACCGCCAGGAGGGAGCGCAGCAGTTTTTTTAAAAAAAATTTTTTTTTTAATCATGTAGCGAGCCGAGGGCTCGCTACATGATAGCCGCTGCTGAGCGGCACCCCCCCGCCCGCTTCGATCGCCTTCGGCGATCTCCGATCAGGAAATCCCGTTCATAGAACGGGATTTCCTGGAGGGCTTCCCCCGTCGCCATGGCGACGGGGCGGGATGACGTCACCGACGTCACTGACGTCGGGACGTCATTGGGAGTCCCGGGCCACCCCTCGGCGCTGCCTGGCACTGATTGGCCAGGCAGCGCTGGGGTCTGGAGGGGGGGGGGGGCCCGCGCCGCAGCAGATAGCGGCGATCGGGCAGGGGCCGGCGGCGATCAGAGTGCTGGCGCAGCTAGCAAAGTGCTAGCTGCGTCCAGCAAAAAAAAAATTATTAAAATCGGCCCAGCAGGGCCTGAGCGGCACCCTCCGGCGGCTTACCCCGTGTCACACACGGGGTTACCGCCAAGGAGGTTAATAGCAACTGGGGCCCATATGCAATTAACCTTTTCTATCGAGTTTTCTTCTAGGAGATCATTTTTCATCTTCTATTTAAAATAACTTTCTAGCTGTTTTCAACTGAAAAAAGGAAGTAGAAAAGTAAGAAAAAATATTTTGAGTATATTCTTACTTTCTGGTGGCTTAAAGGGCATTTTATTGACAAGTTTAAAATTATCACCTAGGAGATAACTCAGAAGAAAAAGTTAATTGCATATGCTCCAGTGCCTCGACTTCTCTTGCTATGCAAAAAAATGTATGAAAAATGTGCAAGTAGGGGACAGCAGACAGAGAGGATCCGCAAACCAGGTAAGATAGGTAAAATGCCGGTATTGTTTTATTAACACAAAAAGACAAAACAGTCCTAGGATCAACTGATGCGTGTCGGGCTTACAATCAACTATGACTAAGGGCAGATTGTAAGCCCAACATTTGTCAGTTGATCCTGTGGATGAATTGTCAATAAAAAACAATACCAGCATTTTACCTACCTTACCTGGTTTGCGGATCCTCTCCGTTTGTATAGGTGGATTGACCTGGCTGACCAGATCCTGCACCCGTGGGTGAAAGTTTATGGGGGTACCAAAGCATTTTAAACCATTTTTTTAATCTAAGTAGGGCACTGCCTGTATATCCAAGTTATATCATTCCTTCCCTGCCCTTATTTATCATGGGCTAAGACTTATTTTCTGTTTTAAAGGAGCACCAACCAGACGTTTTGTTTCTATTTCCAAGAAATGCAACCAAATGTCTGTACATTTTCAAGAAACCTATTCTTAAAGAGAACCCGAGGTGGGATTTAATTATGTTACTGGGGCACAGAGGCTGGTTGTGCACACTAAGACCAGCCTCCATGTCCCCCTGGCGCGCCACTATACCCCCGCAGTGCCACAATGTTTACCTATGCTCTGTCAGTCAGCGCCGCTCCCCCGCCTCCTCCGCATCGGCGCTACCCGCCCGTGTCCCTTCCCTCCCGCTGATAGGAGGGAAGTAGATAAATAACTATAAGCAATGTGCTCATGCCAATCTCTACAACAGAGAGCATTATAATTTAACGGGCACATTGCAAAAGTGGAATACAGAATGGGAGGTAAGCAAGGAGGCAATTACAAAAACACTTTGAGACCAAGCCTCCTGCAAAATAAATCCCCTTTCAACTGCTCATGCAAAACTTATGTATGGGTTCCATGAGATCCTCAAATTATTTGGAGGGTCCCTTGAGGGTAAAAGGATTAAGAAAGCCTGGTTTAGATAAATTCACACCAACATATCTAAAAGTGTAACAATTACTTTAAAAATAGTTTTTTTGCCTAACACCATTTCCAATACAACTACAACACATGAAAAAAAAATCTGTTATATCCTCACTATACTGAAAAGTTTTCACATTTAAGAGCACTCAAAAGGCACTACACTTCAAGGTTGCTATGTATGTATGCATGTATGTCTATATAAATGATACGTTTGTTAATTCATCATACATGACTGTCAAAATTTATTTTCACAGCTGACAATTTTAAATTATTGAGCAGATCTTAGCCATAATTCATTTACAGAAGACCCAAAATATCTTGGAATGAAAAGCCCTAATCAAGTAGGAGAAAAAAAACCCTTTTAGTTGCATACAAAAGGGGTGTTACTAAATACTGACTTACTAAGGTGTCCAAACTTTTGTACCGTATATACTGGCGTATAAGACGACTTTTTAACCCCTAAAAATCTTCTGAAAAGTCGGGGGTCGTCTTATACGCCGGATGTCAGTCAGGAGGGTGCCGGGTGCCATGCAGAGTTGTAAATACCGTACTTATGGTGCAGTCCCCTGGTTAATAGATCGCATTCTCCGCCTAATTGCTCCTTGCGAGCAGCCGCTCGCACGGGTGCAGTGCCTCTTCCGGGGTCACCTGACTGGTGATGCGTGCGCTCCACTGATGACGCTCATAGAAGAGATTGCCGGGCTCTTCCATGAGCGTCATCAGTGGAGCGCACGCATCACCAGTCAGGTGACCCCGGAAGAGGCACTGCACCCGTGCGAGCGGCTGCTCGCAAGGAGCAATTAGGCGGAGAATGCGATCTATTAACCAGGGGACTGCACCATAAGTACGGTATTTACAACTCTGCCTGGCACCCGGCATGCTCGCTCACAGACAGGGGTAGTCTTATACGGCGAGTATACCCCAAACTGTATATTGTAAGAGGAAAAGTTGGGGGGTCGTCTTATACGCCCAGTCGCCTTATACGCCAGTATATATACGGTACATGTCAAAACAAACTGTTTTGTTTCTATCTTTTAAACCTTTTTAATTAAAAACTGTGCAGTAAAATTTAAAAATATGTTCCCTGAAGTAGTAGCCAATTTTGTCACCATATCCAAGATGGCCACCTCAAGCTTCAGGTTTCATAGTAGAACCTGGAAATACATTCCACAGAGGGTCTTACTAGACCCTTTATGGAGCCTTCCAAAGCTAAACACCTGAAGAAAGAATCCTGAACCTTGGCAATATTCAGTTTTCTTCACTGTGCAACAAAATGTGGGACCCAGGATGTCCATTCTGGTCTGACTTTTTTTAATCAATTTCTATTTAGATAAAAAGAAACAAATGGTCACCAAATCAAAGATGGCAGGCTCCAAATATAAGATTTCCACGCAGATGCTATAAAGAATAAAGATGTGATTAAGAACTTAAAATATTAGATATACTAGAAAAAATACATTTCAGAGATCACACAGGTGCGAATAAATGTTAAATTAACATTAAAAGCACATATTATACAGAACTGAAATAATGAATTACCCCTTTAAATATGATGCTTTTTAAGTGGTCAACATTATGAATTCTTCCTTCTGAATCCATCTGGCTTTCCCATTCAGAAGTGGAAACCGGTTCTCTCCTATGGACTTCAGGCCGTGTTCCAACGTCAATCTAAAATAAGATTTCTCAATTTACAAATGTAGTGTACTATCCATACAACTAAATTAATCAGAGGGATGTAAGGTGTCTCAAACAAGGAAGGTTGGAAAAACTGGACTTATTTAGTTTGGAAAAAAGATGACTTGATTGACATTGATTAAAGTATAAATACATCAGAGGGCAATATATAAGCTTGGCAGATGAGCTTTTTGTCCCTAAGGGATCCCCATTTGTAAGAAAAAGTATTTGTCAACTATTTAGAATGGTGTTCTTTACAGCAAGATTGGTTGAAATGTGGAATATCTTACTTTAGGAAATTTGTATGGCAAATTCTATATCTCGGTTTAAAGTGGGCTTGGGTGATCTCCTAGCTTTTTCATTTTAAGGCTAATTGGCTAAAGCCTTATAAGGGTTCAACTGGGTTACATGTGGGTCTAGGACAGCGATGTACCAATTTTTATCGTTTCTGGTTGAACATGATGGACAGACTTTTTTTTTTCAATCAAACTAACCATGCTTATCATATATTTGGGTGTTAACATGAAACAGTCTACAGTATAAATGGAGAAAAAAAGATGGGAGATATTTACTAATAAAGAGAGGTAGATGAGTATAGTCAGATACTGAGATTATCTTTCACACTGAGTAAGGAGGATGCCTGGTCCATTTCTTATAATAATTGGGCAGCTTTCTTTAAAGGGAACCAGAGATGAACGATCCACACAAAATAAACATATCAGTTGATAGCTTGTAAAGAATAAATGCTCTACCCGATAATTTCGCCACTCTGGTGTGCCTTTTTGAGTGCTTTTTATCCATTATTGCTCCAGGAAATATCCAATATGGCCGCCGGCTCATATTCCTTCTGTTTCCAGGTTATGAGGTGTTCTGGATGTGCTGTCTAGGCTATATGAGACTATAGAAAAGCAGGGCTGCTGTAGGCTTTCATCTGTCTGCTTTCAACTTCATATTCTGGTGGTATGCTGTGTGGCTGCCTGTAGGAAGTCTCTCATAGTAATGAAACTGCATACAGATAATGACTGGCTGCACAGACAGAGCACACAGATCACACAGCCACACTTGTCTGTTAGACAGAGATTTTTCCTGCAGCAGCAGCTCCTCCTAGATCATCACAGCTCTCAGCATGTAAAGCATGAAATTTGAGCCAGGAGGGGGAAGGCTTGGGCTTGAAAACACTCCACAGAAGAGTGACTCAGCTATAATGATTCCAGGTCAAACCTCGACTGAATAGTCGGTGGATTCTTATCACAGTTGATAACAGATAGATTAGACTGAGAAGAATACAACTAAAAGCAGGGTAGGTGTTTACTGTCATGTTCCCACTGATAAATGTAATAAAATACATGAGGGTGCTTCATCTCTGGTTCTCTTTAATGGGGACTCAAAGTACAGTATATTAGATTAGATGCATGTACCGAATAAATTAGAACAGGTGCATAAGAATTAAACAGTTAGGTACATACTGTATGCACAAAATTGCATGTAAATCAAACAACAGATAAAAGACTGGTGTAATCATGAATTCATGTACAATCCAATATTACTATAGAACAATCACAAAATATTAAAGACTTTAGAGGTTGAACTGCTCTATTAAAACTTATTTGACAACAAAAAAGCAGTGCTGATCCGCCTGCTATATTCTTTCTTTTAGATAATGACATCAATAAATTTAGCTAGAACAATGAGAGATAAACAGTTAAACTCCCTATTATACAGACACTTGAAAATCACTTTACTGGATGCCTGTATATTCTGTTTATTGGTACTATTAAATGGAAGATTACACGGACGACAATTCTTAACAAAAAGTGAAAACTATCATCTGATTTATGGCAGTGCAAGGTAATAAGTCAGCAGGAAAGATGTTACTGCCTTCTCCAACAGATGAGATATTAAAGACATATACTATCTGACTTGACAACCTGAACAGCTCCCTGCTATTTAAGACTCTATTTACAATAGGTGTTTGCAGCTTCAAATCCCATATTACCTTTCCTTCACGCAAAACAGAACGCTGACAGCACAGCAGCCTTGAAAGTAAAGCAACCCATCACTTATAAGACGGATTATTCATCCTGGTACCGGTTTCATTTGCCAAATAAACATATAGAACTACACTAAACTTACTTTTACAATACACATATAGGAAATGTTCAGTTTTGATACCATTATACATACTTCTTTCACAATAACTCCAAATGACATGAAGAGTTGCCTTGGTTGACCTTTGCTGACTTTATTTGCGGATTATCTATTGTCTAGAAGATGACAACAGGCAACATAAATTCACAGACTGACCTCAGGGGAAAACAAGACTACTTTTGTTTGAAATCCTAAACGGATTGCTTCTCTTCTCCCTGAGGTAATCTAGTCAAAGTCGGAATTCACTGCACCTACCTCCAGAGGTAGAAGAAAGAATTGCACTTGATCAAGTCAGTTATAAATCTAAAGAAAACCTTTAGAGCGGGTTTCCACTAGCAAGGCTGTCTATCTCAAAGACAGACGTCGGCACGCAGATTATGCATCCAAATCCATGTAGCTGTGCCACACGTGGCTATGGGGATTAGGACACATTGTCCAGAAATCTGAAGTAGTGCTTCAGAGTTTTTTCACATGCACAAATTCAGAAGCAGCTCATTGATTTCAATAGGCTGAGATTCCGGACCCGCATTTGTGCCCGTGAATTTAGGCACAAACAGCCCCAGTGGAAATGGCGCCTTATTGCTAGCTTTACAAGGCAGACCCAATAGCCTATAGATTCTGCCTTTGCAAAAATTCTGCCCTCTACAAACTAATTGAGCTCCCTGTTTATTTAGGTTAATTTCTCAACTGCAGATACACTAATCAGAGCTTTGTGTGTGGCAACAAACAGCTAAGAGACAGAGAGAGCTGGCAGCTAGATTTTACCAAGCGAGGAGGGTATTACTCATCATTGAGAAGCAACCTTCCTAATGAAAAAGGAGCTAGGAACCTTGGGACCCTTTGACTCTTACCAAGTCACAGAAGTAGTGATAGTCCTATGGGGCTACCACATTGAGCAGTGAGGCGGGTCCCGTCATGATAATGCAAGAGTCATCCTTGTTTCACCCGGAAATGAGGCGTACTTTCAGGGAAAAATATAAAAAATATGCCTCCCCGTATGGTTGCCCCACAGCGGTAACACGCAGTACGACATTTCGGGGCCACTTCAGTACAACGAAGTGTGAAAAGGTCCTTAGAAAAAAAACTCATTTTTAGAGAAAAGTATTTTTTTTTCCCATAGTGCCCTTTTAAGCTGTGCTACCATGTTAAAGGTTAAGCGGTACATCCTACCTAATAATAGGCAAGTGTCTTTGTGTCTGTCCATGTGTCAGTGCTTCTTATCATTGCGCATGTGCAGGGACAAGATGCAGAGACACTGCCGAGACCCAGAAGGTGTGTGTGTGTGTGTGCGTGTGCGTGTGTGTGTTTTTTACTGAAGTTTAGTGTTAACAGCATAGTATTTTATTTGTAAACCATCTAAAAAATTTTTTTTTTACAAAATACATGAATAAGAGATGCTATATGTTAAAAATTGGGAAGCTCTATGGATACTACATCGATAGCCAAGACCTGCAAACTTGTTAATCATGCATGCAAATTATCATTCAAATACCATAAACTTTACAGCCCTAGATAAATACCTTTCAACAAAGTATACTTATCAACTCAAAGAAAGTGACTTTTGCAGTTCATACATTCAAAAGCATTGGATAATGCCTGGTTATACATTTTGTATGCTAAAGCTTTGCAGATCAACAAGATGGAAATGTTCCAAAAGCTTGTGGTCCTGAACACAAGTAATTCACTTCTACTCTACAGTACTGTTTAAATTGTGCAGATGGAATCCAGAGACAGGGGAACTTTACTTGCATACAATGTATAACAAAGGTATGCACTTGCACATCATTTGTATCGATTTCATTTTGAGTTGCAATTGCCAATAGTTGAAAAAATGTAGTTTTGTGGAATTGCAATCCTCCAGGGAAGATGCCTCTAGCATATGAGATCGGAGTGCAAATGTCCACTCTAATTAAGGTAATAGTTGAATACTGAATCCCACACTACGTTGTAAATCATGCAGAGAATATGCAAAGGTTAAATAGAAAAGTCCTGCCAGGAGAGCCAAGCCCCTTATGCAGATATTCATATGGAAAATGTACTGGTCAAGGGCACCGCCTTTGACATGGGAGACCAGGATTCAAATCCTGGCTACGGTCAGTAGCTCTTCAGTAAGGAGTTCAAGGCAAGACTCCCTAACACTGCAGGGTGGCCTCTTGAGCGCATTCCAGTGGTTGCAGCTCTAGAGCACTTTGAGTCCGACAGGAGAAAAGCGCTATACAAATGTATGGATGATTATTACTATTTTCAGCATTGGAGTAGAGAAGCCAAAGATTCTGGTATCAGTGATTATTGACAATTCAAATGCTATGCAAATTTTGTATGGCATCTCTACTTACAATTTAAGGGATGATCAAAAAATTAGCAACCTACCGTGGTTTGCAAAAGTATTCAGCCCCCTTGAAGTTTTCCACATTTTGTCATATTACTGCCAAAAACCTGAATCAATCAATTTCATTGGAATTCCACGTGAAAGACCAATACAAAGTGGTGTACATGCGAGAAGTGGAACATGATTCCAAACATTTTTGGAATACATGAGTCATACATGATTCCAAACATTTAAAAAAAGAAAAAAAAAAACTATTAAGTGGGGTGTGCGCAATTATTCAGCCTCCCAACTTCAAGGGGGCCTAATACTTTTGCAAACCACTGTATAATCAAGCTCTGCAAGACCTTGCTGTCAAATATTTTGCTGATCTATCTAGTGTAGTGATGCAAAACCTAGCCTTTTTCAGTACAGACCTGAAATTAAAGGGATACTGTAGGGGGGTCGGGGGAAAATGAGCTGAACTTACCCGGGGCTTCTAACGGTCCCCCGCAGACATCCTGTGTTGGCGCAGCCACTCACCGATACTCCGGCCCCGCCTCCAGTTCACTTCTGGAATTTCTGGCTTTAAAGTCAGAAAACCACTGCGCCTGCACGCCAGTGTCCTCGCTCCCGCTGATGTCACCAGGAGTGTACTGCGCAGTCACAGACCATACTGGGCCTGCGCTGTGCGCTCCTGATGAAATCAGCGGGATCGAGGACACGGCAACGCAGGCGCAGTGGTTTTCAGACTTTCAAGTCTGAAATTCCAGAAGTGAACCGGAGGCGGGGCCCGAGCATCGGTGAGTGGCTGCACCAACACAGGATGTCTGCGGGGGACCCTTAGAAGCCCCGGGTAAGTTCAACTCATTTTCCCCTGACCCCCCTACAGTATCCCTTTAAGTCTTCTGAAATGCGTACAAAATGTAAAGACAACATGTAAAGAGAGGTTTTCCCCATCTTAAAGCGAAATTACAGACCGGTATGTTTAGTCATTCACTCATCTACAGTAGCAGCAACATTGTTAATGTTTTGTAACCAGTTTTCTGTACTATAAATATTGTAAATAGTATATCAATACCCTGTACAGTCCTGGCCAAAAGTTTTAAGACAAAGTTTGACAAAAAGTTTGCTGCTAAACTGCTTTTAGAACTTTGTTTCAGTTGTTTATGTGATGTACTGAAATACAATTATAAGCACGTCATACATTTCAAAGACTTTTATTGACAATTACATGAGATTTATGCAAAGAGTCAGTATTTGCAGTGTTGGCCCTTCTTTTTCAGGACCTCTGCAATTCGACTGGGCATGCTCTCAATCAATTTCTGGGCCAAATCTTAACTGCTAGCAACCCATTCTTTCATAATGACTTCTTTGAGTTTCTCAGAATGAGTTGGTTTTGGTTTGTCCACCTGCCTCTTGAGGAATGACCACAAGTTCTCAATGGGATTAAGATCTGGGGAGTTTCCAGGCCATGGACCCAAAATTTCAATGTTTTGGTCCCTGAGCCACTTTTGCCTTATGACACAGTGCTCCATTGTGCTGGAAAATGCATTGTTCTTTACCAAAATGTTGGATTGTTGGAAGAAGTTGCTGTTGGAGGGTGTTTTGGTACCATTCTTTATTTATGGCTGTGTTTTTTGTCAAAATTGTGAGTGAGCCCACTCCCTTGGATGAAAAGCAACCCCACACATGAATGGTCTCAGGATGCTTTACGGTTGGCATGACACAGGACTGATGTTAGCGCTCACCTTTTCTTCTCCTGACTTTTTTCAGATGCTCCAAACAATCGGAAAGGGGCTTCATCGGAGAATATGACTTTTCCCCAGTTCTCAGCAGTCCATTCACCATACTTTCTGCAGAAGATCAATCTGTCTCTGAGGTTTTTTGGGAGAGAAGTGGCTTCTTTGCTGCCCTTGTTGACACCAGACCATCTTCCAAAAGTCTTCGCCTCACTACGCGTGCAGATGCGCTCACACCTGCCTGCTACCATTCCTGAGCAACCTCTGCACTGGTTGCACTCCAATCCCGCAGCTGAATACTCTTTAGGAGACGATCCTGGCGCTTGCTGGACTTTCTTGGGCGGCCTGAAGCCTTCTTAACAAGAATTGAACCTCTTTCCTTGAAGTTCTTGATAATCCTATAAATTCTTGATTTAGGTGCAATCTTAGTAGCCACAATATCCTTGCCTGTGAAGCCATTTTTATGCAACGCAATGATGGCTGCATGCGTTTCTTTGCCGGTCACCATGGTTAACAATGGAAGATTAATGATTTCAAGCATCATCCTCCTTTTAACATGTCAAGTCTGCCATTCTAACCAATCAGCCTGACATAATGATCTCCAGCCTTTTGCTCGTCAACATTCTCACCTGAATTAACAAGACGATTACTGAAATGATCTCAGCAGGTCCTTTAATGACAGCAATGAAATGCAATGGAAAGGTTTTTTTGGGATTCAGTTAATTTCCATGGCAAAAAAGGACTATGCAATACATCTGAACACTCTTCGTAACATTTTGGAGTATATGCAAATTGCTATTATAAAAACGTAAGCACCAACTTTTCTAATTTCCAATATTTTTGACACTCTCAAAACTTTTGGCCAGGACTGTACAGGATGAATAGATACTAGTGTTGATAAATCAATGCTTCGCAATGGGCTTATTCTAGAAGACAAAAAAAAAAAAAAAAATCACCCACTACCTAACTCCATGTGTTACTGTACTGAGCAAATAATTGTTTACCCTATATGTTATTATGGTATGACTAACATTTGAGCAGAAAGGAAATTTTGACTATAGTTCCACTGTAAGTGGAGTTACAATTTAATTTCAAATGTATGTTGCTAAAATGAATGTGCAGTGCTACGGAAGAGCAGGTAAAATTACTCAATTTTTCAGTTGTTATATAAATATATGAGTTGTTTGTTGCTTTAGATAAGACATGAAATCAACAAAATAAACATTAGTTTGATGGCAGGCTCTAAAAAAATAAATAAAATAAATAGGACAAGCCATACGCAATGCAGCTTGTTATGTCGTCTAGGGAAGTGGAGATAAATTGACTGCAAATATTCAACAGTGCCTTGTGGCATCAGACTGGGCTAAATAACTAAAAATCCTGCGTGGGGAATATTTGCGACAGTCTCGTGTCCCGATACATCATCCTCACTAGTTGAAAGCGAATATATGTATGACTCAGGGCAGCTTTATAATTTGCTTCACTGTATTTTACAGCATACAGCGAGACAAAAATTAAAACCATCAATACTTACACGGGTTATTACTTCAAATCCTGATTCTTCCTGTTGATTTATTTTTAAATCCTGAATTGTATCACCAAGGAAGTCAGCCATTTCCTGCGGTGGTCTACGATTTGTTGATGGATCAGTGCCTCGTAGAGTGTCAACCAAGTAATTTGTAACTTTGGAAAAGTTTACCAACGTGGCAGTATATGGGTCCTTCTTAAATTTCTAAACGCAAAACAGAGTTCATGAACAAACAGCAATGATATAAACACGAATTTTAAGTACTTACATAGCAACAGCAAAATAAATAAATTCTATATTCTAAAATAAAGTTTGTTTCTGTTATTGTGGCCTCATCAAGTGAAGCTCTGTAGAAACACCTGTATTAGGCCCAGTGCACACCGAGTGGTTTTAGCAGTGATCCGCCAACCACATCCGACTGTGAAAACTCGTTTGCGGTTTGCAGAAGCGTTTCTGCCTCAATGTAAAGTATAGGAAAAACGCACATTGCTCTGGAAACCGCTACATCAGAGCGGTTTTCCAGGCGTTTTTGTTACAGAAGCTGTTCAGTAACAGCTTTTACTGTAACAAAATTTGTAATCTGCTACACAAAAACGCTCCCAACAACGCTAGGCATGTTTAGAAAGCGTCTCTAAACATGCCTTGAATCGCTCTGAAATCTGCTCCAAAAACCGCTAGCGTTTTGGTGTGCACGAGGCCTTAATGAGACTCTGTAACAAAATGTTCAGCCTTATTTCTTCTATCCTATAAGTTCCTATACCTGTTCTAATGTGGATTACTGCAGCCTTTCCTAGTTGCACAATGGCTGTATTATCTCTGTTATATAATTTAATCCTCTTTCCTCTGATGACTTTGTCGGGCTCAGGGCACTCAGGCAAGAATGTGCTGCTCTGCTTATTATAGGCAGAAGCTATACACACCCTCTCCACGCCCCCTGCAGGCTCTGTATGAGTCACAGACTGAGCTCCTCTCAGCCTATCACATGCCATGTCTTGTTTGTAAACACTGCCTAAAACTGGCAATTACAAGCCAGGATTGCAGCAGGGAGTGGCAGAAACAGCACAGAGGGGCCCAGGAGAACATAATGAAAGGAATGGTATGCTTTTTATTGTAAGGATTTTAGAGTACAGATTCTCTTTAAAGTGTGCCTGTAGTGAAAAAGTGCCCTTAATAGATATGTCCCTTAGGAGAGGGAAGTCTCTGGATAATCCAGAGGCTTCCCCCCGTCCCCCCTCCACCTTGCTGTTTCAGTGCTCGGACCCTATGAACCTAGTTGACAAAGGCTTGTCCTGTCGGTGTACCAGCACAGGTGCAAAACGGCTCACATCTGCGCTGTAGCACAGAGCTGCTCTTGCTAGACTCCCCCCCCCCCCCCACCCAGTCAGTGTGCCTGAGCAGTGCAGCTGTGCTCATTTACGGATGGGTGCATGTTCACAAACTTTCAGAGCATCAGGGAAGCTGCAATGGACTGCAGGAGGATGCAGGAAGAATCTGAGGCAAGAATCTTACTTTTTTTTTTCTATTCTCCCAGGTTTGCATTAACTAATTTTTCTCTGGGAATATTTCTTGTTGAGCAACAAAAGGAACCAGTGGCCAGTACCCTGGCCATAGTTGATCTTGGTAGGCGTACTCTACAATGAGTATGTTTACTACTTACAGTGCCAAGTAACTATTCACTATAATACCATTTTGTGCAGTTAAAAAAAAAAAAAAAATGAACACCATTGGAAGGACTTTATATCCATATACAGAGCTCGAGATTTATTGTACAGCACCATACTTAGTTAACTGATACTTTAGAATACTGTGCATACCTTTTATGTTAACTAACCTTTGGCTTTCTGTTATTCAGACCTCAGAGACCTACCCTAGATCCAGTTGAGGAGAAGTGGTCTTTAAACATTGCTGTTCCTGCTACAACACACTCAGACAGGCAAAATGGGTTCTGGAAATTAGGGCCCACCATGTGCCACTATAGGCCGTAACATGAATTGCGGCTAGAGCGGCGCTAAGACAGTAATTTGGGAGGAACTCAAACTACTATAAAAAAAAAATAAGCATACAGCTTAGATATTTCTAACAAAAATCTGACAAGAGTAGTTGCATGCTTGTTTGAGGTGTGTGGTTCAGACACTACGGCAGCCAAAGAGATCAGCAGGACTGCCAGGCAATTGTTATTTAAAAGGAAATTAATATGGCAGCCTCCATAAACCTCTCACTTCAGGTTCCCTAAAATACAAGTATAATTTCTCTGTCTCCAACAATATGGGGCACTGAAATAAGGGAAGCTATGTATAAAAAGTGTTCTCATTTACTCATGTCAAATATGAAATGTATGAAAATAAAGTCTGGAATGTGTACTTTATTCATGTCACAATTGTTTGTTTCAAAATTGTAAGCTGAGGAACAGAGGGGTTGTTTTTATCCCAAACATTTTGGAGTACACATAAATATATGAATAGCAGAGTGTTCTCCAACAATTGCTGAAAGTGCAACATGCTTCACAGAAAACTTACAAAACATGGATGTCAAATAACTAATTTTCTGTGTAAGTGGTTTTACATAGATGTTGTGTGGCACTTTTTATATAAATATATATTTATTAACCTGTAGCAAGGTGTCTGTTGGTTCCTCATGGAGGTTTTCAAAAGACTGGGAAAGACTTCGGTTTTGGCTCTCCACCAAAAGAATCCTGCCATCCTGTTCCGACCTATGAATGAAAAACAGATGTAAAGTCTACACAAACACATTTATAATAGCTGTACTTTTGCAGATACCTATGGCTATCTGCTGCCACCAAAGGTAAAACAAAAAACTAAATTGGACCTCCTACATAGGAGGTAAACAACAGTAAATAAAGCAACCCAAAGCGAGTATAAAAGAAAAGAACGAGTTAGATCCTCATTTATATAGAGGAAAGGCTCTGGACCCTCCTATTCCCTTCCCGATCCACACCCTCGTTCCACTATTAGGTACAGTTATAAAATGGGTGTGGCCATGCACCAGAACGTGAGTGTGGTCATGTTGTGGAGCCGATTTTGCATGAACTTTGCAGCGGTCTTAGTAGGCTTGCCCAGCAAAATGTTGGATGAAGCCCCCTCTCCATTAACCACTTCAGGATTCTGCGTATGCATAAGTACGCCCCTGAATCCTGAAGCGGTTTTCATGGAGCGGCCGTTCCATGTCAGTTCACGGAGGGTGTCTCCGTGAACACCCTGCGAGCCTCCGATCGCGGCTCGCAGGGTAAATGTAAACACGCAGGGAAGATCTTCTCCGCTGTTTACATACATACGGCGCTGCCGTAGAGGAGATCGGCGATCGCCGGCCTCTGATTGGCCGGGGATCGCCGGCATCTGATAGGCTGAAGCCTATCTGAGGCAGCGCAGGACGGATTTCCGTCCTGCGCAGCCCATAGTGAAGAGGGGAGGGAGGGAAGGAGGCAGAGGGAGGAATAGCGCTGCGGAGGGGGGCTTTGAGGAGCCCCCCGCTAGGCACAACAGTGCGGCGGCGATCAGGCACCCCCAGCAGGACATCCCCCTAGTGGGGAAAAAAAGGGGGCGGGGAGTCTGATCGCCCTGACTGCTATCTGATCTGTGCTGCGGGCTGAAGCACAGATCAGGCTGAAATCCGGAAGTGGTTAATACAAAAAAAAAAAACAACATAATAATAATATGCAGCATATCACAAACAGGCAGCCCTGCTGTTTTATTTGGCTGCAGTAGTGTCTGACTCACACACCTGAAACAAGCATGCAGCGAATCTTGTCAGATCTGACACGAATGTCAGAAACACCTGATCTGTTGCATGCTTGTTCAGGGTCTATGGATACAAGTATTAATGGCAGAGGATCAGCAGGATAGCCAGGCAACTGGTATTGTTTAAAAGGAAATATGGCAGCTTCCATACCCCCCTAATTACAGTCCTCCCCCCCCCCTCCTCCCCATAGCATTCCCACAGCTCATAGCAAGTCCACCATTGATGCACCACAGCTCCCAGCATGCCTTCCATTAATTCCCAGAATGCCCCCAAAGTAAACCACAGCTCACAACAATTCCATTTCTTCCCAGAATTCCTTGCTGGTCATGATGGTTTGTTCCTGCAAACTTACCTGGAGTCTCAGCCTTTGCTAATTGTTTGCTAAGATCATCTTAGAGTAATTCCTTGGGAGTGCACTAGCATTCCTTCTAGCGTAGTCAGGTTGTATTATCTGTTTTGCCTTGTACTGTCTTTCTGTTGCGATTGTCTTGTCGCCAGCGGCGGTCGATAGGAAATAGTTCTGACGGTTTGGATTGCTTTCGCCCTAGCGGTAGTGGCGGTGGTTCCTTCTGTATTCTGCCTTAGGGGTGCAAGCCAGAGCTGCAGTTGCTACTGGTAGCCCCATCTGTCTATCTGTCTGTATTTCATTTGCCCTATCGGTAGTGGCGGTGGTTCCTTCTGTACTCTGTCTGGGAGTGTAGGCCAGAGCTGCGGTTGCTACTGGTTACTCCTTCTGTCTGTCTTGTCTGGAACGAACGCTTGCTGTAGGCTCGGTGAGGTAACCGTTTAGCAAGCGTTCGCGTTCTCTATTTGTTTCCGTGTTACATTGGTTAGTTAGGGTTGGCGTGCTTTGTCTCTGTTGCGCTTTTCGTGCGGAGACCGTGCCATTAGCGTGTTTTGTCGCTGTTGCGCTTTTCGCATGGCGACCGCGCTTAGCGAGTACGTTTGTTATTTTCTTTGGCGTTCTGATCATTGTTATTTGCTGTGTCTTTCTTCCTACACTTGTGCTCTGTCTTTATTCGGTCTTGTGTCACTGTTGGCAATCGCCACTCTTGCGATTGTGTTCCCACTTGATTTCCGTTGTATTTTCACCGTCGCCGGGGGGGCGACTAGATTGGTGGACACATACATTCTGTCGCTGTGCTCACTCTCTCTCTCTGAGGGCTATCTTGCCCTGCATTGTTGCAATTCGTACAATTCCCATCTGGCATCTGTGGCAGTGCAGAGGGGTTGTTCCTCTGCACTTCACAGCTCCATCTGCCGGTGGGAATTCCCTCTACAAGTGCATTACACCAAAGCTGGGTTCTGTTTCATACGCTTGTGGAGGATCTCCGCAGATTCAGCGCACATCTTGTGCGCTGACCTCGGAAATAATTCCCCAATCGTTACAAGGAGAAAGAGATTGATGAGTAAACTACACATGAGGTAAGTGTGACCTGTGTATGGTTATTTTGACTTATTTTCAGTTCAGGTTCTCTTTAAGGAATCAAGGTCAAGCAAGATAACTATGCCCAAATATTTTAGAACTCCACCTTATGTATCTTCATTGTATCCTCACAGACGAGCCAGAGTAAAAACTTTTTTTATAAAGAGGGCGGAGGCAGGACTCATCCCAATTGATTACAAGGACTGAAAATTTTCTAAAATCAGAGGGTTTCCATGGCCCCCTGTGAACTAACGTGGAGAGTCACCCAAGAATAGTAGAGTGTAGTCAGCATAGCATGCAATCTTTTCTTCTACCATAACAAAGCACCCCTGATCGCTTTATCACTCCAAACAAGTTCCACCAAGGGATCAATGGCAATCGCAAGGCACTCCCCATCCAATACTATCGCCTTTATTATATTTTGTTTTCCTAAGAATGAGTACAGATTTCTAGCACCACTGCCCTTAACCCCAGTCAAGCAGCATTCCAGACTTTTACCAAACTGGGCTTTACAAGATGTGCAGCACTGGGCTTTCGGAATGGTAGGGCCTAATGTGACATCCTGATTCACAATGACCTTCATGTGGACCTGGCGCAGATCTTAGAGTGCTTGTTATTAAATCATCAATATTAGTTTAAAGTCATAGTTGGTCATGTCATGTTCTCAGGAACTCAGGTTCCTAATTACTGAAAATACTGTACTTTAAGTTGCTAGCACGTTGGCTTTACAGATTTTACAAAATGATAGATCTATGATACCAATAATTACTCTTCTGGAAATAGATGGTGCACCATAGAGCAAATTTAAGGTAAGATAATTTACATCAAAAGGGTATACAATAAAGGTGAAGAGAGCTATAAAAAAAAAAAAAAAAAAAAAACTTAAGTGATAAATGATTAGTACGTTACTGATCTTAATGCATTTAATATCACTTCAACCTACCGCAGACGGTCACTGTAAAAATTTTATCTCGTTGACTGGTGTGAAATGTACTGAAGAGGTAAGAAATTGCCTCTTTTCCTAACAAATCTTGTAGGTATTGTAGAAAAAGGTTAATTATACACCACCTCCACTCCAGTACTATTCTTAGTTCAGTCCTCCACAAGTGGTATTAGCTTTTTATTTTGTTTAACTTTAAAGATCCCAAGAAGAGCAACCATCCAGATTCCTGCATTGGTCTAGAGTTAGACAACCAAGCAGGACAGTTATTTTCCCATAGGCAATCCCACCTTTGTGAGTATGAATCACATGCTGCACACATTTAAAAACAACTAATGATATAGCACAACTAGGCTCCCCATCTCTCTGCTTAACCTTAGCTAACCCTGGGTATCTGCTGCAGGAGTCACTGACGTCCTTCTTTCTGTCTCATATCAGAGATCTCTTATCATCAGAGACCTCTAATGCCAGCCCAGAGCACTTGGAAGCATGGATCAACAGCGTAGACTCTGAAGGTTGTAATCACAGGATTTACTAATAGAAAGGTCAAGTATCTATTCTGATTGTAAAAGGGTTATATACTTCCACTTCAGCATGGTCAAACTGACCCAACATAGGAGCCTGATAAGTAACGCAATATATTATCAAAAATCTGTAACATTCAAGCTTTTACTTTGTGTCTACACCAATAATGAGCAAGCTGCAGTGTATTGACCTCTGCCTAAAAAGTGTGCTTCTAAACGTTCCAAGTTCTATTAAAATACTGTATTCCCTCTTTCCTCTCCCCTTTTGACATGTCCATTAGTACTATCCATTATCCTTCCTGTGCAGTTCCTTATTATTAGATGTACTGCAGTACATACTATAAGAAAACAGCTAAGATAGCTTGGAGGCTTTTGTTTTTCAGTAAACACAGAGGATGACCTCCTACTTTAACATAAGGTAAAATCAATAATGCACAAATAAGGCATAATTGATCACAACCACACAAATTGTAAAAGTACATTAACACGTTAAAGCTAGCGTATTTACAATTCCAGCATACCTAAAATTGCTTCTAACTACAACCTTTAAGAATAACTTCAGAGGACGGCATATCCTTTGTGCAATCTATACAGAACATCACAGCTCTTGGCAAGCAAAAAGAAAAAAAAAAAAGGAAACTTATTATTTGCCTGAGAGAAAAAAGGTAAAGGCTTGGTAGATAAAGGCAGAGAAGGCCTCAGAAGACTACCTGCATAAAACAATATGTTTATTCTGGTACACAGCTTTATTCCACTGGCCACATGCTAGTCTCTGAACTAAATGCAATCATCCTGATATAATCAGCAATTGTTCTGCTAGGGGCAAAGAATGAATTTTCTTATTGCACTTGTGCTGGGACTACCTTGAGTGTTATTAAAGGGTGAGATAGGATCTTTAATAAGTTTTATCTCTTCATTTCAACACAACAGGACGGGGCAGCATTATGAGGAGAGAGGAAATCAAACAAGACTACAATGCAAAAAGGCGTCACTGTACAAGTTTTAGCAACTGGAAGCCTTTGGCACATTTCTGCCCAATCCGGAAGACAGTGTAAAGGTACCTGTACACATGCAAGTGATGCTACACACAGGCAAAATATGCACAGGTTCCCTGGAGAGGCATCATTATTATTTCCTACTTTCAGAGGTACTCATTATTGTACAAAGATGTGTTCTAGCTTGTTGGAATATGACAGACTAGCAGGTGGTGATGAGCCATCTGCTTGTCTACAACACTTTAGAAACTATTGGTCCTGTATGGCAATTAATCAAACTCTGGCCATTAACAACCATACTTTAACTATATTTAGCCAATAAGTTTCTGATAGTTAACATACAATATGTAGGTGCCGATTCTTAAAAGTCTCCAGCATTCACATGTCCAATCATTTACAAGCAAGACTCCTACGCTGAATTAGACTATTCATTTTGCCTCAAAAGTTTGATGTTCTCCAATTAACTCAATGGTGTGCCTGATGTAAGGGCCCGTTCACACTACACGCGTTTCCAGACGCGTTTTGGAAACGCGTGCGGGTGGCCCGACACGCACGACATCAGACAGTGCATAGAGTGCACTGTCTGATGTTCACACTGCATGCATTCCGGACCTGTGCGGTCCGGGAACGCATGCTGCACACAGATTTAGCAAAAACGCGCGGCTGTCCCATTCACTTTTCAGTGATGGGATCAGCCCCGCAACGCTTACAAACGCGGATGGCGTGCGTTCGTACGCGTTGCGTTCCGCATGCGTGGCCATCCGCGTTTGTAATGTGAACCGGCCCTAAGGCATCAAAATAATGCAGCAATGAGATTACTCATGGATAAATTTGTGTAGTTGCTGTTCAGATTCCCCTGTGCTGACACACGAAAATTCTATTCTTAACCTCTTGAGGACTGCTGTGTTAAACCCCCCTAAAGACCAGGCACATTTTCGTTAAATAGGCCACTGCAGCTTTAAGGCCAAGCTGCAGGACCACAAAACACAGCACACAAGTGATTCCTCCCCCCTTTTCTCCCCACCAACAGAGCTCTCTGTTGGTAGGGTCTGATCGCCCCCCAGTGTTTGTTTATTTGTGTTTTTTTTTTTCTTAAATAAAAACGATGTTTTTTTTGCCCTGTTGTATAGCCCCCTCCCTCCCTCCCCCCGCCGGCCAATCCCTGTGATCACTGTCATAGGCTTAAGCCTATGACAGCCGATCACCTCCGTGGCTCAGGAGGGGACAGCCGTGTCACACGGCTGTCCCCAGTACAGCGCTGCTGCTGATCGCTGTACGGGTAATTAGACGGCGATTACGCAATCTAACAGTCTCCCGAGCGGCAATAGCTGCTCGGAGACTGAAGAGGGGGCGGAGCTCCGCCCTCCGAGAATGAGATGCGCGCACAGCGTGTACGCGATCTCATTCAAAACAGAGCCCCAGGACTTTACGCCAATTGGCGTTCGGCGGTCCTGGGGCTGCCGCCGCGGCCACGCCCATCGGCATGACACGGTCGGCAAAAGGTTAAGTGACCATTTAGGGAGTTGTATGGGTTTCAGTTAATGAGCTAATGGGAAGTTATGATCAGTGTGAGCGAAAATTGGGGTAATAAAGTTTGGACTTAGAAGAACAGTTACAACAGGCTTAGGCATTAGTGTGAGCGTGCGTGTGCGTGTGCGTATCATGTGCAGCTGATAGGCAGTATGTTTACTGTTGGTAACCTGCTGCCGTGAAACTGATGGAGACCTGCAGGCAATCGGCATGAGCACTACGGTGGTGTTAAAGGACAACTGTGCAAGAGGGCTATGGAGGCTGCCATATTTATTTCATTTAAAGCAATGCTAGTTGCCTGGTTATCCTGCTAATCTTCTGCCTCTAATATTTTTAGTCCTCTAGAATTACCTCCTTGCATTCACGTATACAAAACTTCTCACATGCCTCACCCCTCTTCTGGAATGCCCTTCCACAGCACATCTGTCACTCTCCAACCTTTGAAATCTTTAAACACTCCCTCAAAGCTCACTTTTTCCGACAATTATATGCTTTAACTTAGGCCATTCCCCTCCAACCTCTCAAGTTGTACTCCTTACTAGATAACCTAAACAAGCAAGGTGCCTTTATGTATACTGAATACTTCCCCACCTCTTGTTTCCCCCCATTCATTTAGAGTGTAAGCTCACAAGGGCAGGGCTTTCCAACCCTTTTGGTGTCTTGGATTTTGTTGTTTATTTTATAGCTTGCATCCTGTTATACATTTTATTCATCATATCATTGTAACCACTAGTTCTATATTTTGTACCAATGCCCATATTTGATGTATATCAGGGTCTGTATCATTATGTTTTCCTACTTTGCACAGCGCCACGGAATATGTTGGTGCTTTATTAATCAATAATACTTATTATAATAATAGACCCTGAACAAGTATATGCAGATTAGGAGTTTGACATTTTTGTAAGATCTGAGAAGGGCAGCTGCATATGCTTACTTTTGGTGCGATTCAGACACTAATTCAGCAAAATAGACCATACAGGGCTGCCAGGCAACTGGTATTGCTTAAATGGAAAAAAAAAATATGTCAGCCTCCATATCCCGCTCCTTACAGATGTCCTTTAAAAGACACCTGAAGTGAAAGGGATATGAAGGCTGCAACCCACTAATCAAAAACATTAACTACTTTAGCCTTTTGGACGTATAATATAGGTCCAAAAGGCCGCATGTGCGCTTCTAGGTCGCGGTTCGTAAGCCAGGGAATCAATGAATCGAGACATGGCGCCCGATCATTGATCCCTTTCCCCAGCAGAAAAAGCGACGGCTTCTATCGGAAGCCTCGCTCTTTCTGCCTCTTATGTCCCCCCTACTTCCCTCTAAGGGTACATGTTACACTTAGAGTGACGTAATGTAAATAAACTCATGGTTGCCATCTTGAGGCCACATAGTAAAACTACATAAAAAAAAAAACACATTTACATTAAAAATGTACTATTTACATCACACCCTCCCAAAAATACCCAAATAAAATGTTTAATTAAAAAAAAACAAAAAAACAACAACAAAACATTACAATAAAAAAAAACGTAAATATTTACCTAAGGGTCTAAACTTTTTAAATATCCATGTGAAGATGAAATATTTCTAGTTTTTTAATTATATGCTTGTAAATAGTGATGGAATGGAACAAATGCACTTATTTTCAAATAAAATCGCCATACATTGTGATAGGGACATAATTTAAACGGTGTAATACCCGGGACTATTAGGCAAATACAATACATGGGTTTTAATTATGGAGGCATGTATTATTTTAAAACTATAATGGCCGAAAACTGATAAATGATTTTTTTCTTATTCTTCCTGTTAAAATGCATTTACGGTAAAGTAGCTCTTAGCAAAATGTACCACCCAAAGAAAGCCTAATTGGTGGCGGAAAAAAACAAGATATAGATCAGTTCATTGTGATAAGTAGTGATAAAGTTATAGGCGAATGAATGGGAGGTGAAAATTGCTTGGATGCATAAAGTAAAACACGACTGAGGGCTGAAGTGGTTAAACAATGATGGAGGAGTAGCTAGGTCGCATTGTTGTATTTTCAGTCTAATGCTGTGGGTGCAATGTGGTCAAAGTTTTTTCTTAGTTTGGTTCCTCTTTAAGGAGTAGATGAGGTGTGGTGTATTTTCTTTGCAGCAGTGGTCTACTGCCTTTGTGCTGCTGGGAAAAGAAAGAAATTGTGTGAATGAGTATCTGGAAGGGTCATAAATAGTGCTGCTGATGACAGTGATTCTTATTTGTACAATACAGGGGCTGCAAATGGTGTATGAGAGTGTTGTCTGTGGTCCTGCTGGGGAAGGAGGCGTCATATGAGCTCCTGTCAAGGGCACCGTGCTGTGTAGGTTGGTGGTAAGCACTGATGGTGAGGGAGTGTGTGTAGACAAACTATTGTGCTGTGTGCCCGGGGTTCATCGGAACAGTCAACCCTGCTTCCAAAGGTGTCACTACTTAGGGGCATGCTCCATCCCCCTGGCTTTGCTTGGACAGCCTACCCATCTTATGTGACCTAGTGGCAGCATGCTACATAATACAATTCTGAGTTGTATTTATTTTTTAAATGGGACCATTATGATCTCAAATAACAGGTACATTAGATTATTTTAAATCACAGTTATTTATAAGTATGCTGCCTCCTTAGGCAGGACATTGCATGTGTATGGTATCTGTATTGTCAAGTCTAGTAACAGTTAAACATGCCTACAAAGTAACAAGAGCAAGAAACACCCAAGGAATTACGAGATACTTACTCGCACAGAACCACATATTTCTCAAGGCACTCAAGCAGAAGTTCGCTTCCTCCTTGATGAAAGTGGAGAGCTGGAAGGAGAACATCATCCTTCAAGCAGAAAACAAAATAAGACCACCCCATGCCTTCTTTGTTCTGTTTAATTGACTTGAGGTCAGTCAAGCTGAACAGGAATGACCATTTGCTCTGGATATTTACTGGACTCTGGACACCTAACAAAGTTTACAGACATAAAAAAAAAAAAAAAAAAAAGATAAAGTTAAAAATGTCATATATATTAGGTAAAAAAACAAACAAAAAAAAAACACCACCACCAAAATCTTTCACATTTCCCCCAACAATCTTATTTTTTTACATGCTAAATCAGTAGCTCTATAACCTAGGTAGATGGAAGTTCAGCTTACAAAATGTAGGTATGTTTGGGGTCACTAAAAGTCAAATAATACAGAATTTCTTTGAGGGGGACTTCCTTAAAAATGAGAATGAAGCTTTTTCATTAACACCCTACATCACCCTCCTGGTTTCCTCAGTTTTATTAAAACTGTGTATTACTATTACTCTCTGTGTGTATTTCCAAAGGGAATCACAGATTCCCTTTGGAAAAGTCAGTCACATGATCAACAGATTTGTGCACAACGTATGCAGCTGTCAGCAGAGTGGGAGTTTCTTCCTCTGCAGCTAGCCAGCACCAGACTACGCCCAGCTGTGGAAAGGGTCAGCCCCGTGTTCACAGAAAAAGACTATATTCCCCATCTCATGGAGTAATGATGGGATGGAGAAGGAGTCTGGACAGACTGAGTTTAGACCAGTCTAGCTGAATAGGACAGGAATGCCATCCTAGCCAGCCAGGTAATACATTATAAATAATGCAAATAAGGCTTAACAGTGACACTGAAGCGAGAAGAAAAAAAAAAAACTTCTGATAAGATTAATTTTATGTGCAGTACAGCTAAGAAATAGATTATTTGTAGCAAAGGAATGATTCTCATATAGTTTCCAGTAAAGGAAGAGTTAAAATAAAGTTCAGTTGTAGTTTATGCAAAGGAGTTTTTCTGAGCTCTCTGACCCAACTTGGGTCTCTACAGTGCTATTTTCTGAAGCACTTATACATCAAAGAAACTGCGAACAACAGCTTCCGATAAGATTTTAATACATGGAAGTTCAAATGGTCATTAGCTCTGCTCTGTTTCATAGTTTAAAATGTAAACTGCAAATATTAGAGAATGATGCAAAATTATATATTAAAAAAAGCTATATAACAGAAAATAAAAATATGAGACTATTTTCTTTGCTACTAATGATCTATTAATTTTCTGTACTACACATACAATTCATTATATCATAAGTTTTTTTTTAGATTTTTAGATTCAGTGCCACTTTAAATGCAATTCAAACAAATGTGTGCATTGTAAATTATGCTATATTCTACATAATATGCAACACAAGCCTGAAGTAGAGATGAAACGGATGTCCAGTAAATCTTTTTTAATGCACCTAGTCAGTAGTCTTTTCACCATCCACTTTCTGCAATACAGACTTCAATAACCATGGACCACAATTTCCTGAAGAGCTCTGTCTGTGCTCTGCTACTTGCAGTCTAAACTACAACACAAGTCGGGCAGAGCAGCAGCAACCTCAACCACTGAGCCTGACAAACCTAACCAGCTGCTCTGTTTAATGTCGTCTGACTAAAATATATACAACCTTGAATTTTATCTACAGAAGCTTCATATGAGAAGGTAACATTTCATCACTCTGCTTAATAAGCTAGCAGAAAGTTTATTTAAATCTATGACTGGAGCTGGGCTTTAACAAATTAAAAGTTAAATATAAAAAAGTATAAAGAAAGAAAAACAGAAGTAAAAAACTACAAAATACAAGATGATTGTCAATAGTGACTGTTCAGATGTCATGAACTGCTCCAGTTATGTGGATATGTAGTATCTGACAGCAAGCATGTAATGTGAGACGACCATTTAGGAGACACATTTCAAAGCATACAAAAAACACAGGATTCTTTACTTTAAAGAATGTGTATATGTAAAATAATTTAGCAAACTTTCTGATTTTAATACCAATTAATGTATTCATCTTGGCGCATGACCAAGGTTTAGGTAGTCATGCCAAATAGAGGAATGGAGAAAAGAAGACTTCAAGTTGTAGGTGGCATTTCAAAGTATGGAGAAGGGTTAAAGGAATACTATTAAAGTATCTCAATTTCTGGCAGCAGCATTAATCAATATGGCAATAACAGTCAGAATGAACACAGCATATGTATTTGCTGTGCAGTGTGTTTTTTTTTTTTTTTTTTTTTTAATATACCTTGCAGACAGCGTCCCCTGAACAAACTGACGGAGCCGGGTTATTGGGGCAGACCATTATGCTAGAGGTGATGCCTCTTGCTGAGTGCAGCTGTGGATTATACTATTTTTATGCTCCCCCACATCAGTGCAAGTTATGTAGCGTGTTACTATGAGGAGGGAGAGACAACAGCTCTCCCTCCCTCTAAGTCAGCCCAGCCAATAAAATGCTTACTTGCCCCCTTCTGTTTGCATGTGAAGGGAAACTTCTGTGTGCAGCGGCTCAGCGCACAGAAGATTCCCTTCACACTAGTGATGTCCGGTTCATGAGTGATTGGCTCATTTGAGCCGGTTCTTTCCTTTGAGTTGAGTGAGCCGACTCATCACACTGAACCGAATCAGTTCAGTGGATGAGAAAGGAATACTTTATCATCCACTGAACTGATACGGTTCAGTGTCTTTCTCATCCACTGAACTGATTCGGTTCAGTGTGATGAGTCGGATCACTCGACTAACTGGAAAGAACCGGCTCAAATGAGCCAATCACTCATGAATCATACATCACAAGTGTGAAGGGAATCTTCTGTGCGCTGAGACGCTGCACACAGAAGATTCCCTTCACATGGAAACAAGCTCATAGCAAACAGAAGGGGGCAAGTAAGCATGTTATTGGCCGGGCTGACTTGGAGTGAGAGGGAGGTAGAGCTGTTGTCCCTCTCTCTTCATAGTAACACGCTGCATAACTTGCACTGATGTGGGGGAGCATAAAAATAGTATAATCCACAGCTGCACTCAGCAAGAGGCATCACCTCTAGCATTATGGTCTGCCCCAATAACCCGTCGCCGTCAGTTTGTTCAGGGGACGCTGTCTGCAAGGTATATTAAAAAAAAAAAAAGACACACTGCACAGCAAAAACATATGCTCTGCTCATTCTGACTGTTATTGCCATATTGATTAATGCTGCTGCCGGAAATTGAGATACTTTAATAGTATTCCTTTAAATGCAGGGAAACTATGAGTACACACGCACACGGATTATAAAAGACTAAAAGTCTACGGTTAGGTCCACTTTAAGTATCCACTAGTTATTGTAATATGTTGCTGTGGACATACATAAGGTATAGGTTAGTTAAAGTGCACCTGAGATAAAGGAAACAAAAGTATTTTTACTCACCTGGGGCTTCTTCCAGCCCACTGTAGTCTGTCAACTCCTATGTCCTCCCAGGTCCCCTTCGTTGTGCCGCGGTCAGAGACTCCGCTTAGTTGAGAACTACTACTGCACATGGGCTTTCCCAGCCATGTGCTTCCCCGATCATGCTCCCATGGCCAGGAGCATTTTGCGCATGCACAGTTTGTTAACCACTTTAAGACCTAGGGCTTTCTACCCCTTAAGGACCGGCCACTTTTTTTCCATTCAGACCACTGCAGCTTTCACGGTTTATTGCTCGCTCATACAACCTACCACCTAAATGAATTTTGGCTCCTTTTCTTGTCACTAATAAAGCTTTCTTTTGGTGCTATTTGATTGCTCCTGCGATTTTTACTTTTTATTATATTCATCAAAAAAGACATGAATTTTGGCAAAAAAATGATTTTTTTAACTTTCTGTGCTGACATTTTTCAAATAAAGTAAAATTTCTGTATACATGCAGGGACAAACATGTTTTGGATTAAAAAAAAACCCATTCAGTGTATATTTATTGGTTTGGGTAAAAGTTATAGCGTTTACAAACTATGGTGCAAAAAGTGAATTTTCCCATTTTCAAGCATCTATGACTTTTCTGACCCCCTGTCATGTTTCATGAGGGGCTAGAATTCCAGGATAGTATAAATACCCCCCAAATGACCCCATTTTGGAAAGAAGACATCCCAAAGTATTCACTGAGAGGCATAGTGAGTTCATAGAAGATATTATTTTTTGTCACAAGTAAGCGGAAAATGACACTTTGTGACAAAAAAAAAAAAAAAGTTTCCATTTCTTCTAACTTGCGACAAAAAAAAAATGAAATCTGCCACGGACTCACCATGCCCCTCTCTGAATACCTTGAAGGGTCTACTTTCCAAAATGGGGTCATTTGTGGGGTGTGTTTACTGTCCTGACATTTTGGGGGGTGCTAAATTGTAAGCACCCCTGTAAAGCCTAAAGGTGCTCATTGGACTTTGGACCCCTTAGCGCATTTAAGCTGCAAAAAAGTGCCACACGTGGTATTGACGTACTCAGGAGAAGTAGAATAATGTGTTTTGGGGTGTATTTTTACACATACCCATGCTGGGTGGGAGAAATATCTCTGTAAATGACAATTTGTTAATTTTTTTTTTACACACAATTGTACATTTACAGAGATCTTTCTCCCACTCAGCATGGGTATGTGTAAAAATACACCCCAAAACACATTGTACTACTTCTCCCGAGTACGGCGATACCACATGTGTGGCACTTTTTTTGCACCCTAACTGCGCTAAGGGGCCCAAAGTCCAATGAGTACCTTTAGGATTTCACAGGTCATTTTGAGACATTTTGTTTCAAGACTACTCCTCACGGTTTAGGGCCCCTAAAATGCCAGGACAGTATAGGAACCCCACAAATGACCCCATTTTAGAAAGAAGACACCCCAAAGTATTCCGTTAGTAGTACGGTGAGTTCATAGAAGATTTTATTTTTTGTCACAAGTTAGCAGAAAATGACACTTTGTGAAAAAAACCAATAAAAATCAATTTTCGCTAACTTGTGACAAAAAATAAAATCTTCTATGAACTCACCGTACTACTAACAGAATACCTTGGGGTGTCTTCTTTCTAAAATGGGGTCATTTGTGGGGTTTCTATACTGTTCTGGCATTTTAGGGGCCCTAAACCGTGAGGAGTAGTCTTGAAACAAAATGTCTCAAAATGACCTGTGAAATCCTAAAGGTACTCATTGGACTTTGGGCCCCTTAGCGCAGTTAGGATGCAAAAACGTGCCACACATGTGGTATCGCCGTACTCGGGAGAAGTAGTACAATGTGTTTTGGGGTGTATTTTTACACATACCCATGCTGGGTGGGAGAAAACTCTGTAAATGGACAATTGTGTGTAAAAAAATCAAAAGATTGTCATTTACAGAGGTATTTCTCCCACCCAGCATGGGTATGTGTAAAAATACACCCCTAAACACATTATACTACATCTCCCGAGTACGGCGATACCACATGATTGGCACTTTTTTGCAGCCTAACTGCGCTAAGGGGCCCAAAGTCCAATGAGTACCTTTAGGATTTCACAGGTCATTTTTGTTTCAAGACTACTCCTGACGGTTTAGGGCCCCTAAAATGCCAGGGCAGTATAGGAACCCCACTAATGACCCCATTTTAGAAAGAAGACACCCCAAGGTATTCCGTTAGGAGTATGGTGAGTTCATAGAAGTTTTTATTTTTTTGTCACAAGTTAGCGGAAATTGATTTTAATTGTTTTTTTTTTCACAAAGTGTCATTTTCCGCTAACTTGTGACAAAAAATAAAATCTTCTATGAACTCACCATACTCCTAACGGAATATGTTTGGGTGTCTTCTTTCTAGAATGGGGTCATTTGTGGGGTTCCTATACTGCCCTGGCATTTTAGGGGCCCTAAACCGTGAGGAGTAGTCTTGAAACAAAAATGACCTGTGAAATCCTAAAGGTACTCATTGGACTTTGGGCCCCTTAGCGCAGTTAGGCTGCAAAAAAATGCCACACATGTGCTATCGCCGTACTCGGGAGATGTAGTATAATGTGTTTTGGGGTGTATTTTTACACATACCCATGCTGGGTGGGAGAAATACCTCTGTAAATGACAATTGTTTGATTTTTTTTACACACAATTGTCCATTTACAGAGAGATTTCTCCCACCCAGCATGGGTATGTGTAAAAATACACCCCAAAACACATTATACTACTTCTCCTGAGTACGGCGATACCACATGTGTGACACTTTTTTGCAGCCTAGGTGCGCTAAGGGGCCCAACGTCCTAATCACAGGTCATTTTGAGGCATTTGTTTTCTAGACTACTCCTCACGGTTTAGGGCCCCTAAAATGCCAGGGCAGTATAGGAACCCCACAAGTGACCCCATTTTAGAAAGAAGACACCCCAAGGTATTCCGTTAGGTGTATGGCGAGTTCATAGAAGATTTTATTTTTTGTCACAAGTTAGTGAAAAATGACACTTTGTGAAAAAAAAACAAAAATCAATTTCCGCTAACTTTTGACAAAATAAAATCTTCTATGAACTCGTCATACACCTAACAGAATACATTGGGGTGTCTCTTTTCTAAAATGGGGTCCGTTTCTGGGGTTCCTATACCGCCCTGGCATTTTACGGGCCCAAAACCGTGAGTAGTCTGGAAACCAAATGTCTCAAAATGACTGTTCAGGGGTATAAGCATCTGCAAATTTTGATGACAGGTGGTCTATGAGGGGGCGAATTTTGTGGAACCGGTCATATGCAGGGTGGCCTTTTAGATGACAGGTTGTATTGGGCCTGATCTGATGGATAGGAGTGCTAGGGGGGTGACAGGAGGTGATTGATGGGTGTCTCAGGGGGTGGTTAGAGGGGAAAAAAGATGCAATAAATGCACTGGGGAGGTGATCGGAAGGGGGTCTGAGGGGGATCTGAGGGTTTGGCCGAGTGATCAGGAGCCCACACGGGGCAAATTAGGGCCTGATCTGATGGGTAGGTGTGCTAGGGGGTGACAGGAGGTGATTGATGGGTGTCTCAAGGTGTGATTAGAGGGGGGAATAGATGCAAGCAATGCACTGGCGAGGTGATCAGGGCTGGGGCCTGAGGGCATTCTGAGGGTGTGGGCGGGTGATTGAGTGCCCTAGGGGCAGATAGGGGTCTAATCTGATAGGTAGCAGTGACAAGGGGTGATTGATGGGTAATTAGTGGGTGTTTAGGGTAGAGAACAGATATAAACACTGCACTTGGGAGGTGATCTGACATCGGATCTGCGGGCGAACTATTGGTGTGGGTGGGTGATCAGATTGCCCGCAAGGGGCAGGTTAGGGGCTGATTGATGAGTGGCAGTGACAGGGGGTGATTGATGGGTGGCAGTGCCAGGGGGTGATTGATGGGTGATTGACAGGTGATTGACAGGTGATCAGTGGGTTATTACAGGGAAGAACAGATGTAACTAATGCACTGGCGAATTGATAAGGGGGGGTCTGAGGGCAATCTGAGCATGTAGGCGGGTGATTGGGTGCCCGCAAGGGGCAGATTAGGGTCTGATCTGATGGGTAACAGAGACAGGTGGTGATAGGGGGTGATTGATGGGTAATTAGTGGGTAATTAGTGGGTGTTTAGAGGAGACAATAGATGTAAACACTGCGCTTGGGTGGTGATCTGATGTCGGATCTGCGGGCGATCTAATGGTGTGGGTGGGTGATCAGATTGCCCGCAAGGGGCAGGTTAGGGGCTGATTGATGGGTGGCAGTGACAGGGGGTGATTGACGGGTGATTGACAGGTGATCAGGGGAGATAGATGCATACAGTACACAGGGGGGGGGGGTCTGGGGAGACTCTGAGGGGTGGGGGGGGGGTTATCAGGAGGGGGCAGTGGGCAGGGGGGGGGGAGATAAAAAAAAAATAGCGTTGACAGATAGTGACAGGGAGTGATTGATGGGTGATTAGGGGGGTGATTGGGTGCAAACAGTGGTGTGGGGGGTGGGCAGGGGGGGGGTCTGAGGGGTGCTGTGGGCGATCTGGGGCGGGGGGGGGGAAATCAGTGTGCTTGGGTGCAGACTAGGGTGGCTGCAGCCTGCCCTGGTGGTCCCTCGGACATTGGGACCACCAGGGCAGGAGGCAGCCTGTATAATACACTTTGTAAACATTACAAAGCGTATTATACACTTTGTATGCGGCGATCGCGGGGTTAACATCCCGCCGGCGCTTCCGTATAGCCGGCGGGATGTTGCGGCGGGCGAGCGGTGACAGGCGCCGGCGGAGGATCGCGTCACGGATGACGCGATCGCTCCGCCCATGCCCTTAAATGGACCGCCGCCTCTGTGGGTGAGCCGGTCCTTAAGGGCTCCACTTCCCGGCCGCCTCTGTGCGTTAGGCGGTCGGGAAGTGGTTAAAGGATACCCTAGGCCTAGACAATATCTTTTTTTTTTTTTTTTTTTTTTTAAATCAAGGCTCCAAGCATGTATGGGCATAAGTCCCCAATCCAATCACTCCACCCACTCATGTCCATCACCCTCCATTCTGTTGTAATATCTCTGTTACGTAGTGCGCATGTACAAAGTGCTCCCGGCCACGGGAACCACGATCAAAAACGTGTGTCGCAGGACCAGTGCTTGTGCAGTAGCGTGTGGTCAGGCCAGGACTTACAGAGCTATTATAACACGGAGAGGGACAGATGTTAATATGAGAGCCTCTATTTTCAAAAAGGAATTCACCTCAGGGATCCTCTAAGAGTTGCAATTGCGCAGAACGCTCCCAGGCCATCAGAGTGCATTGGAGGAGGCGTGCAGCCTGGCACAGCGCATACCAAATAGCCCCCAAAACGAGCTGGATTCCGCACTTCACAACAATGAAGCAGATTGGAGCTGACAGACTAAAGGGGGCTGGAAGAGGCCCCAGGTAAGTAAAAATCCTCTTGCTCCCTTTGTCTCAGGTTTACTTCATTGTTTTGTGGCTGCATATGTAGGAAGGAAGGGGATTTATCATCTAGGGAACTAGTTAGGGGCAGAGAAAAGGGTCTGGTTCTCACAAACCAATGTTCTATTCTCATCAATCAAATAGCCAATTAGATGGTCCAGACACAGTATGTGTACTGATCTAAAATGACTGGTAAAGTATTGTTTGATCAGACCCCGAGAGACCAAATTAACTGGTATATGTCAATCAACAGGGCACAGGTTGAATATAATAAAAACTAGCTCTAACCTTAAAGATACTGTGAAATTTAAAATTGAAGTAGAATCTGTGCCAGCCTCCCCGACACACCGCATCACTAACGCCAATAAGCAGTGTGAAACCAGCCTCATATAAGATTTATCACAAATAGCAAAATAAGCGAATGACAAAAAAAAAATGTTCTAATCAAAATGTTTGGCAACATCATGTCAATTTATAGAAGTCAGCAAAATAACACAAACCTCCATTAGTATGGTTCTTTTTCTTGAATGAAACTGTATTGACCATATCCCACTCCGCTTCATAGCTGTTGTGATGTTCATTGCCAGCCAATCTCTCTTTTGGACTCTGCTTCCATTCTACAACTGAGCTAGAATCCTACAAAAACACAAAGGATGTTTGTTACAGAGGTTTCCGAAGTATGCCTAGAAGATCAACTTGTATTTTAATTAAGGGTCGTTCATCAGAAGGTTTTAAGCACTCGCAAAATCTGCACCAGCTGATAGAAGAATGAAAAGGTTGGAACATGTTTGCAGATTAATTTGTATAGAAGAAACAGATTTAGGGCTTTATAGGGAAAATGTGTACGGTATATTAGCATCAGGCAAGTGTCAGAAATGCCCTGCATTAACAATCCAAAAGTGTACTCCTAGACGGTAGATGTGGGTACCCACCCTACTTACAGTACTTCCAATTAAATAGAGAGAGTGGGTAGATATTTTTCCTCTCTCACACACACCCCCCACCCCACCCTCTTTCCCCCATGCACTGCCAGCAGATACAGTGTTTTTCTGCAGCTTATAAAAGGATGTCTAGTCTCCCTTTTCTGTGGGTACATACAGTGGGTTGCAAAAGTATTCGGCCCCCTTGAAGTTTTCCACATTTTGTCATATTACTGCCACAAACATGAATCAATTTTATTGGAATTCCACATGAAAGACCAACACAAAGTGGTGTACACATGAGAAGTGGAATGAAAATCATACATGATTCCAAACATTTTTTACAAATAAATAACTGCAAAGTGGTGTGTGCATAATTATTCGGCCCCCTTTGATCTGAGTGCAGTCAGTTGCCTATAGACATTGCCTGATGAGTGCTAATGACTAAATAGAGTGCACCTGTGTGTAATCTAATGTCAGTACAAATACAGCTGCTCTGTGAGGGCCTCAGAGGTTGTCTAAGAGAATATTGGGAGCAACAACACCGTGAAGTCCAAAGTACACACAAGACAGGTCAGGGATCATGTTATTGAGAAATTTAAAGCAGGCTTAGGCTAGAAAAAAAGATTTTCAAAGCCTTGAACATCCCAAGGAGCACTGTTCAAGCGATCATTCAGAAATGGAAGGAGTATGGCACAACTGTAAACCTACCAAGACAAGGCCATCCACCTAAACTCACAGGCCGAACAAGGAGAGCGCTGATCAGAAATGCAGTCAAGAGGCCCATGGTGACTCTGGACGAGCTGCAGAGATCTACAGCTCAGGTGGGAGACTCTGTCCATAGGACATGCACTGTACAAAGTTGGCCTTTATGGAAGAGTGGCAAGAAGAAAGGCATTGTTAACAGAAAGCATAAGAAGTCCCGTTTGCAGTTTGCCACAAGCCATGTGGGGGACACAGTAAACATGTGGAAGAAGGTGCTCTGGTCAGATGAGACCAAAATGGAACTTTTTGGCCAAAATGCAAAACGCTATGTGTGGCAGAAAACTAACATTGCACATCACTCTGAACATACCATCCCCACTGTCAAACGTGGTGGTGGCAGCATCATGCTCAGGGGGTGCTTCTCTTCAGCAGGGACAGGGAAGCTGGTCAGAGTTGATGGGAAGATGGATGGAGCCAAATACAGGGCAAACTTGGAAGAAAACCTCTTGGAGTCTGCAAAAGACTTGAGACTGGGGCGGAGGTTCACCTCCCAGCAGGACAATGACCCTAAACATAAAGCCAGGGCAACAATGAAATGGTTTAAAACAAAACATATCTATGTGTTAGAATGGCCCGGTCAAAGTCCAAATCTAAATCCAATTGAGAATCTGTGGCAAGATCTGAAAACTGCTGTTCACAAACGCTGTCCATCTAATCTGACTGAGCTGGAGCTGTTTTGCAAAGAAGAATGGGCAAGGATTTCAGTCTCTAGATGTGCAAAGCTGGTAGACATACCCTAAAAGACTGGCAGCTGTAATTGCGCAAAAGGTGGTTCTACAAAGTATTGACTCAGGGGGCCGAATAATTACACACACCCCACTTTGCAGTTATTTATTTGTAAAAAATGTTTGGAATGATGTATGATTTTCGATCCACTTCTCACATGTACACCACTTTGCATGGGTCTTTCACGTGGAATTCCAATAAAATGGATTCATGTTTGTGGCAATAATGTGACAAAATGTGGAAAACTTCAAGGGGGCCGAATACTTTTGCAACCCACTGTATACTGGATCCCTTATAGATTCCTCAAGTGAGCTCTGAAATCTATTGAGCAAATGAAAGTATTTCCACATACTTTGGTGGATTTAGGCATAAAAAGAGGGTAAAATCGCACGCATACAACTCAATTATAATCATTCAGATTTAAGAACAGAGAGGTAATGTGTGATAAATGATAAAATCCTTCTTTACATCTGTATTTCAAGGACTAATTATTTTTAGTCCCTTGTGTTACAAAATATATGTAAACCCTCCATCCACTAAATGCCCATACACACACCTGACTGAAGTCGGCTGCGGTGGCAGATAATGACCGCCTCAGCCGATAATCATGCGTTTGTATGCCAGCCTGCAACCCCTACCTGCAAGTAATCCGGACGGATCTACTCGCCCCCAGCGGCGCAGCTCCCAATATTCATGCTGCTTCCCTGCCAATCTCTGTTGAAGGCAGGTTTATTATACTGGACAAAGATGCTCCACAATATTGCCTGAGGAAGGGAATATGCCCGCAAAAAACGCATCGCAAGTGGAGTTATTGTGGCTTACTTCGCAAATAAAGAGATATTGTTTGAATTTACACTATTATTGTCTTGATTGCTGGTGGTAAGTCCACCACTATCTCCATTTAAAAAAAATGTTTTTGATGTTTTTACTCTCATTAGCACCTCTGTACCATCGATCCCTATATTCTTTCTCAATGAATGTTCATTTAATCTTTTTTTTTTTACTAAGTTTGATCATGAAAGGCCATTGCTTTTCAAAAACTTTCACTTAGTTTCATGCTTTTATCAAAACAAATGTGTAATCTAGCAAAACAAAATCTAAGGGCTTATTCACACTAGTAAATGCTTTGAAATGCATTAAAATGCACACAAAAAACGGATTAATTTGTCAGTGAGTTTTCATGCATTTCATCATGCGTTTCCACGCATTTCTGAGTTTAACTGCATTGTGAAGTGACAGAGGGAAAGGAAATCAGCTGATTCAGCTGGACTTATGTGCTTGATCCATGTGCTGAAACGCACATAGCATGCATTACTATGAGTACTAATCACTCCCAACGAGTTGAAATGCACTGCTCAGCAACTCAGTGCTGCACTGCGAATGTTAAAATGTAAGTCTATGGACTTTCATGTTACTATGGTTAATGCACACTATGCGCAGTGCCTCAAAACTCACTGCAACTCACATAACGTAAAGCCCTAAAGGTGGCCATACATCAGACGATTTGGCCGCCGATCGACTATCCAATTTGATTATTATGATCGAATTGGATGAAAATCTGTGCTGCCAAGGGCATCCCCGACTGACAAAGCGACCAATTCTGGGGTGGAAATTGGTCACATTATTGATTGCGCATGATACAAGATGTTGGGCGTGTGTGCGACAGTACGGCGGCCAATTTTGGAACAAGCAACAAAACAACGAAACCCCCACTGCTGCATTATATAAATGTGCCCCCCCTCCCCGGTGTATGCATTTATACATTACCGGTCTGGTGTCAGACTTCACGCGGTGTTCATCCACCTCACTGGGTTCCACATAGACTCATACATGATAGCGGCGCATAGTGTCTAATGTCAAACGCTATGCGCCGCTAGCGTGTACGCGGCTGTTAGAACCCGGCCAGATGGACACCGGATAGGTAATATATATTGCCCCCACCGGGGGGGGTTGGAGTTTGGGGAGGTTGGATGGGGTCACATCTATACATTAGGGGAACAGCAGCAGGCTCAGCCGATTCCCTGAAGATTTCATGCTGAAATTGGATGGGAATCGGCCTGTAGTATATTGGCTGCTTTGACAAAGAGACAAATTTATCTTTAATCAGATTCAACTAGAGATACATTTGTCTCTGTCGAATCTGCCCTTAATCGTCTGGCCTATAGCTACCTTTACAGTTTATAGTAAAATTCCAGGTGTGGAATTCGTGGCTCTATCTTATCACTGTGTGGCAAACATACTTGTTCTGCTTTTGGCAGGAAGCTCTGCTTTTCCTCACTAGGTGGCAGCACTATTTCACATACAAGATGAATTATATTTTGTATACAATGATAACTAAACGTGAACTTGTGAAGTCAATGTGAATAAGCCTTACTTTAGATCCCGACATTGATGCTCAATACATTATTGATGACTTAAAGAGAACCCGAGGTGTGTTTTAATAATCCTATTAGCACACAGAGGCTGGGTCTGCATATAATGCCCAGCCTCTGTTGCTATACTGTTTCGCCCAGGCCCAGGGCCGGGCCGAGGCAGAGGCTGGAGAGGCTCCAGCCTCAGGGCGCAGTGTAGGAGGGGGCGCACAATTCATTCAGTTGTCATTCCCAATTGTGTTTGAAGCAGAGAGAAATAGGAAAAGGGGATACATGGCAGTGACTGCAAGTCAGATAACTAGAGATTAAGGTATTGGGGAGGTTGGGGGCCCTGGGGCGCCTCTTAGTCTAGTAGCAATCAGTGTGTGACGGCTGGGGCGGAGGGATGGAGGGGCGCACTTTGGTGTCTCAGCCTTGGGTGCTGAAGGACCTTGTCCCAGCTCTGCCCAGGCCCCCCCTGCACTCTGCTGTCACCCATAAATCACACAGCCGTGCTAGCGACACGCAGCGTGTCGATAGCAGGCTGTTTACATCTGCACAGTCACTCTCGCCGCTCCCCCGCCTCCTCTATATCTCTGCTCCCTGCCTGCATCCCTTCCCTCAAATCAGCGGGGAGGGAAGGGATGCAGGCGGGGAGCAGCGACAGAGGAGGCGGGGGAGAGGCGCTGAATGGCAGTGCAGATGTAAACAGCCTGCTAGCGATGTCGCTGGCACGGTTGTGTGATTTATGGGGGCACAGCAGAGCGCAGGAGGGGCCTGGGGGAAACAGTATAGCAACAGAGGCTGGGCAGTATATGCAGACCCAGCCTCTGTGTGCTGATAGCATTCTTAGAACCCACCTCGGGTTCTCTTTAAGGCAAATGTAGTGAGACCTTCATTCAGAATCTAAAAGTTTTAAACAAGCAGTACACCTAAGCCAACAGGTATGGCTGGGATCCACACCACAGGCCCTTTGCGGCAATCACGATTTCACGGTGATTCCCAGAGCAATCTCACTTTGGGTACTGTAGCCACTGATGCGATCGCTCCACCACTGCTCACAAAATGCTGCAAGCTCTGTGATCACAAGGCTGCTTAGTGGGATCACCCCCATAGGGGTTCACAGGCATAGCGCTCAATTGGCAAGCACTGAAAAAGTGCTCCTAGTGGTCCCAGCCCATACTAATATTGGGCTCAGAAAATGCTTAAACTTGTTCTGGGCAATCCATCATAGGAGCGGATATTTAAAAAATTATAAATAGGATATTTTACACAATTAAAATTAAAGATTCGTTAAATTTGTACTGTTTTGTGAATGTAGAGGATTTTTGGGACTACACAAGTTAGCCATTTCATCTATGCATCTGAGTTTATTATACAGCATGTATTTTTCCTGCCAAGTTCCGTACTTGCCTCTTCTGCATACATTTTCACAACCACATATCACCCACAAGACACAGGCTTCTCATATCAAACTGACTCTGCAGATATGAGATGTGCACTTTCAAAACCCCTTAGGGCCCTTTTACACGTAAGGCGTTTAGTGCGTGTTTTTCCCCTGTAATGTAACAAAAACCTATTTGTTACAATCCCCACACGCTGCCATATGCAAAAAAGATTGCTGCACTCTTTATTGCAGATGCTAGCGTGTAGGGATTGTAACAAATAGGTTTTTGTTACATTTCAGGGAAAAAACACACACCAAAATGCATGCCCAACGCAGTGGATAACCTGCAAAAGGGTCCTTAGCTCTCTCCAGTAGGGTCAATTTACTTGCCATTAACCTGGGACCAAATTATATTTCTGTGATTTGTATGCAACCCACTTTGTAAAGGGATTATAAGCCAAAACGAGCACACCACTAAGAAGTAGTTATGGTCACAAGTTACAGTCATATGAAATAGTGAAACCCATGGGAATTTTAAACTATTTCAACATCAAGTCATTTAGGTAATGAGTAACAGTACAAGATTTCCTTGCAAGCTTGCAACTTGTATAGTTAGTCATTAACCTATTTTGGTTCCTGGACGTAGTTTCTACGTCCAGGAACCATGCGCGCTACCGCGCGCTCCCGCGGACGATCGCGCGTGTGCACGCGCACTCCCCGCCGCGGATTCGGTAGCCAGGGAATCAATGTATCGGGCTATGGTGCCCGATCATTGATTCCTCTCCCCCGCTGAAAAAGCGACAGCTTCTCTCGGAAGCTGCGCCTTTTCTGGCCGTTCCCTTCCCGATGCGTCACTGTAAGCGTGTTACGCTTAGAGTGACGTCATGTAAACAAACTCATGGCCGCCATCTTGTGGCCAAAAAGTAATACTACACCTGTAAGAAAAAAAAAATTAAAATGAACACACATTTACATTATAAATCTATTGTTTACCTCCCACCCTCCCAAAACTACCCAAATAAAATGTTTACTATAAAAAAAAAAAAACCCATTACAATAAAAAAAAATGTAAATATTTACCTAAGGGTCTAAACTTTTTAAATATCAATGTAAAGATGAAATATTTCTATATTTTTTTTATTTTAAACTTGTAAATAGTGATAGATGCATAACGGAAAAAATGCACCTTTATTTCCAAATAAAATATTGTCGCCATACATTGTGATAGGGACATAATTTTAACGGTGTAATAACCGGGACATATGGGCAAATACAATACGTGAGTTTTAAATTATGGAGGCATGTATTATTTTAAAACTATAATGGCTGAAAACTGAGAAATAATGAATTTTTTCCGTTTTTTCTTATTCTTCCTGTTAAAATGCATTTACAGTAAAGTGGCTCTTAGCAAAATGTACCCCCCAAAGAAAGCCTAATTGGTGGCAGAAAAAACAAGATATAGATCAGTGCATTGTGACAAGTAGTGATAAAGTTATAGGCTAATGAATGGGAGGTAAACATTTCTCACGTGAAAACGACGGAACCTGAATGGGTTAAAGGAATTGTCCAGGCAAAAAAAAAAGGGAGTTTCACTTACCTGGGGCTTCTACCAGCCCCATGCAGCCATCCTGTGCCCTCATAGTCACTCACTGCTGCTCCAGTCCCCCGCTGGCAGCTGGTTTAGTTTTGCGCATTACAACACTAACGTGTAAAAATGTATGTGTTAATGTTCCTGCACTAGCGGGAATGCGTAAAAATGTACGCAATGCGGTCCCCGACCTCCGAGGTCGGCAAAAACTAAACTAGCTTCCAGCGGGGGACTGGAGCAGCAGTGAGTGACTGCGAGGGACCAGGATGGCTGCATGGGGCTGGTAAAAGCCCCAGGTAAGTGAAACTAATTTTTATTTTTTTTTGTCTGGACAATTCCTTTAAGATCTAGTTCACAGTGCATCAGTTGCGTTGCAGAATAATTCTGCAAGTCAACTCACTGCCCATACAATTCTACGGGGCTGTTCATTGTGCTGTGTTCACAATTATATTGCATGCGTTATAACTGACCACTGTGAATCCAGCCTCAACTAATTTTTTTTTACCGACATATAACCTCACTTTTTTCCACAAACAGTAATTTCAGTTTGGAAAATATTGTGAATTTAAACATGGCCATACTCGTAATTTTCCGACATTTCGTTATCATCCTGCTCAATTTTCATGTGTCTTCATTGCACAAAATTTGATGCAGTATTATGAACAAACCCGTCAAACACACAACCGTGCATAACTTAATGTGCTAATTACTTAGGGTAAAGCTTTTTGTGTTGCTGCATCTGAATCCGTTAATTCAAAAGCATGTGCTGATATTCATACTTGAGTAATGTTTCAAAGGTAATCTTAGAATTTTGCAGTTACATGTAAGGCAGGGTAAACCTGTGTTGGGTTAGTCTATTTTGCTGCAAGGGGTCGCAAAAGTAATACAAGTCTATGGAGACTTTCACACTTATTGTAGTCTCTTGTGGTGCGGCAGAAGTATCCAATCTGATGCAAGGGAAACAGCACGGTGCTTGGGGTAATTTAAGTCTATGGGCGGCGGACGTAGTGTAAACGAGGGAGTGCAGCACGCATGCATGGACTGACGGGAATCGCAGTGATGTACCAACAGGAAGTAAGTCACTTAGCAGCGCCATGCATATGACCTGTCCGCACACAATGCCACAGGGTCATAGGTTTGTCATTTTGTCACTTTTTGAGTTGTGGTGGGATGCGGCAGGAGCATCATCACATCCCCACCACAATGCAAAAATAGGTGTAAAACCGGCCTCAAACTTTACTTGGCTTGGTTTAAACGCATTTATTATGCAACTGCCCACTGTACTACCGTATTTTTCGGACTATAAGACGCACTTTTTCTTCCCTGAAAGTGGGGGGAAAAAGTCAGTGCGTCTTATAGTCCGAAGGTACCATAAATGCCCCCTCTGTCCTACTTTGCAATGTGTGTCACCGAGTCTACCCTTGGTGTCCCGTGTGCCATCTGCCTTCCTGTGTATCTAGTCTCCTTGTTTTCCTTTGTTTTTCTCACCGCACGTCCCCCCCCCCCTCCCCTTCTGGCATGGTATATTCCGGTGCGATCAATGATGTCTCCCGGACCTTTATGCAGCCATCCAGTCCCGCGCTGCAGCTCCAGCTGATCCTGCCGTCTCTGCCTCCATGCGGCTAATCGAGGGAGCGCTGCAAGCCATGTAACGAGGTCTTCGGGACCTCCGTGCAGCTATCCAGTCCCCCTCGCCGCGGCTCCAGCTGATACTGCCCTGCTATGTGGCCAATCAGGGGGAAGCGCTGCAAGCCAATCTCTGGGGAGCCGATGGTCTCGGAGGCGGGACAATGGCTCCATTATTGGGCCAATCATTGCACTTGCTCAGTAGCAGCGAGTGCAGTGATTGGCCCACTGGCGGAGCCATTGTCCCGCCTCCGAGACCATCGGATCCCCCGTGATTGGCTTACAGCGCTTCCCCCTGATTGGCCACATAGCAGGGCAGTATCAGCTGGAGCCGCGGCGAGGGGGACTGGATACTAGCTGCACGGAGGTCCCGAAGACCTCGTTACATGGCTTGCAGCGCTCCCTCGATTAGCCGCATGGAGGCAGAGACGGCAGGATCAGCTGGAGCTGCAGCGCGGGACTGGATGGCTGCATAAAGGTCCGGGAGACATCATTGATCGCACCGGAATATACCATGCCAGAAGGGGAGGGGGGGGGGACGAAGACCTCGTTAAACGGCTTGCAGCGTTCCCTCGATTGGCCGCGTGGCACCTGAAGGCTTGAAACCTGTATCCTGAGGTTTCTCCGGACGCTACCGGCCGTGATAGTGGTGTGACCTGACCGCTACTTGGGTGACATGGAGCTAGGGAAGGCCGAGCCAGGGCCACTTCTGCGACCGCCAATGGAGGACACAGGAGGTGAGGGGGGCAGATGGCACATGGGACACTGGACGGAGGGGGCACAGAGGGTTTATGGCACAGAGGGGACACACACAGGAGGACAGATGGCACAGTGGGGTGACAGGAGGGCACAGGGTGGCAGATGGCACACTGGGGACACCAGACAGGGGACACAGGAGGGCACAGGGAGGCAGATGACAATGGAGGACACTGGGGACACAGGAGGTGAGGGGGGCAGATGGCTCATGGGACACCAGACAGAGGGGGCACAGAGGGTTGATGGCACAGAGAGGACACACCCAGGAGGACAAATGGCACAGAGGTGACAGGAGGGCACAGGGTGGCAGATGGCACACTGGGGACACCAGACAGGGGACACAGGAGGGCACAGGGTGGCAGATGGCACACTGGGGACACCACACAGGGGACACAGGAGGGCACAGGGTGGCAGATGGCACACTGGGGACACCAGACAGGGGACACAGGAGGGCACAGGGAGGAAGATGACACAGGAGGACACCAGAGACACAGAAAAGGAGACAGTGGCAAAGGACAGAGAGGACACAGTGACATACGGTAGTAGGACAAGGAGAAAAGGAGGACACAGGGGGACAGAGGCAATCATCAGGAGGACAGAGGAGGTCATGTTGGGGGCAAAGGAGGACCCAGGAGGAACAAAGCATGACAAGAAATACAAAGAAGGCACAGGGTGGGCATAATAACTGGGGGATGGAGGGGTGAAGATCCACAAGATGCCCCTGCACCATGGATGCACCAGGTTTACTATATTTTTTTTTCTCCTGGTTTTTGTCCTCTAAACCTGGGTGCGTCTTATGGTCAGGAGCGTCTTATAGTCCGAAAAATACGGTACTTAAACAACTTTTGTTGTTATGTCTTCGTCTTTATCTTTAGGATCTAAATTTTAAATCCTAACTGACAAAAAAGCCACAATAAATAGTATTAAACATACTCCACAGTTTGCTGCAACATATGTCATCATACAGATATTTGATCGTCATTTTAATAATATTGGTAGACAAAAGTGATATGCTTTAACAAATACCCTGCAGAATCCACATTATGCCGATCATGGTTCTATTTGCATAACCAATGCATAGTCTGAGGAGGGACAAAGTGGAGAGTCTGGACAGAGCTGCAGGTCGGCCCATGCTATAGTTGAATTTCAGCATCTTTTTCAGTTGGCTGAATTAGGAAGAGGAATATTTTGCAGGATGAAAATAACAGTAAAACAAGGTTAAAGCGATATACTCATTCTGCATTTTGCACGGCTATAGCGATTCATTTGTGGCTTTGCAGCAGCATGGGTGCGGTGTCTAATTCGGAAACACAGTGGAAATAAGCCCTCATTCTTTTCTTTTTTTTACATGAATATATGTAGCAATAAAAATACCTTTACAGCACACAGGATATTTGATGAATCCAGAGTCTCTTCAAGGGGTCTCCAATCAACTATAACTTCTACATCCTGTAATACAAAGTAGCGATAACAATATTATTGATGGCATGTTTTCTGTAACTTCTTCCCTACATCCTAAAACAAAAAGAGCTTCCTTGGCTTAGTAGGGAAAGGGGCACTGGATCAAAATGCCAGCTAGCTTTTCCCTAAAACATTTCCTCCAGTGTGTATCAAATCACTTATTTACCAAACCAAAACTATGAGTTGATTTTGTTTCCTTGTGGTGACGGATATGAGACTACAGCTGATAATCCAGATAAAGGGAAGATCTGATAAAGAAAGCGTATGCGATTTGTAGTATTTCAGCAACCTGTCAAAACAGGTTTCTCTGCATTTCTGATCTAGTCAAATGGATATCCTTCAGTCCAGAAAAACAGGGCAGCTGCAGCAGACTGTACTTTAAGGCCTCCTTTACACTTGCATTGCAAGTGTGCATTGCGCTACCCTGTAATGTAATGGCTATGTAAGTCAATGGGCCTTTTACACTTACCATGCTGCATTGCACCACAATCCCAAAGCACAGCCTGCAGTGTTACAGCAAGCACCGAGCTTTGGGGTAATGGAAGTCTATGAGTGACACAGTGAACGATGGAGCACGGCGATTAGCGGCCCGCATGTGCAGACTGGCGGGAATCCCAGTGACGTTCTTCTTGCCCAGTAGGGAGTACGTCACTTAACGGGGACAACTCTATGCATATGACCCTGTTAGTGCACTCTGCCACAGGATCATACGATTGTCGTTTTTTGTGTTGCGGTGGGAATAGTGTTGGAATGAGACTCCCTCATGACACTGCAGGAAATGGTGTGCTACCGATGTAAGAGTCTTACCATCTCTATGGTCCCTCTCAGCCAGTCTAATACTGTATCAGATAGGTGCTGCTGAACATGGGTCTTCAGAGCATTTTTAGCCCACATATAACTTGGAACATGAGCATTTCAAAGCGTAGATGACCCCTCTGGATTTACAGTTGATAAATTGTTCCAGTTGGTACTGCTTAAAATTAGAGTGAAGAATGCTTGCCTGTCTCCTCATAAGGGGGCATATGTGAGCCCATCATGTGAAATCCCCCTCCAATTGATTTGAAGTGGCTGGAACAAGGCTCGTCGCAAAGAACCAGATCAGAAGTTAAAATTGGCCAGGCACCATTAAGTGCTTTATAAATATGTGACCAACCATTATTAAACATTGTACAGTGAAAAATTGACTGAGCGGGATGCTGTTGTACAGCGATGAAAAGACATTGGTAGCACACCATTTCCTGCAATACCATGAGAGGTCTCATTCCAAAACCATTGTTATGGGTTTGGAACAAGTCAAACTGACCATACCAAGGAGTGATCTTGTGAGTAAACTACTCCAAAAGGAAGCCAGATGGATGTATACATTTTCATGGCTCCCCAACAGTGCATGTTTTGCAAGCAACCTCACCTATGCACAGGTGGGGTAATTAATGTCTTGGCTAGGTGGGGTCCATGTAGCTGAAACACTAATTTCCCCACCTGTGCATAGGTGAGGTTACCTGCAAAACATGCACCATTGGGGAGTCACAAGGACAGGTTTGAGAAACACTGATCTATACATTAAATACTAAAGCCCCCCCATTGCTTAAATGAAGATATTTACTTCTCTGGTTACTTATAGCCACAACGCATGTGATCAACTTTTATAAGTATATACATATTGTGCATTAAGGTTAACACGTATCTGTCTTTTTTCAAAAGAAAAGTTGTAACTATCAATTACTGATTTTCTAAAGAACAGGGAAAAGACTGGCAGCGCTCAATCAGGCTGCAACTGAAATGAAACCAACAGAGGCATACACCTCCCCCAGGGACTTAAACTACACATCTCAAATACAAATCAGATGCAAAACTATGCACTAATTCCTAATCTAAATAAATTGAATGCAAACTGATATACATGGATGCTCAGCTAGCTAGCCATAAGTAGACTTACATTTTTGTACAACAGGGGATATTGGCAGCACTTCCAAATACAGGCTGCATCCAAATTGACCAGCTGCATAGATGTGCAGAGCCCCCACACGGGTGATTACACAAGTTGCATTCACAACAGATGCAGCAAAGGAGGACATTGGCTTCAAGGACAGCCTGTGCACAAATTGTTCAATGCTAGACTCCTCCACGACAATGACGTGTCCTCTCGGAAGAGACCTAACCACTATCTAAACCAAACTGACAGTTAAAGCGTAGTATGAATCTTAGGCTGCTAGCCACAAATGGTCTACACATTTTCTAATTAACAGAGAAAAGATTGGCAGCACTCAATGCAACTGAAATGAAACTAACAGAGGCGTGCACCGCACCTCAGGGACTTTAAGTGAACCAGTGCTGCACTAAATGCAAAAATCAATACTTACCCGGGGCTTCCTCCAGCAGCATAAGCCCCATCGGAGTCCCTCGCCGTCCTCCTGTGGTCTGCAGTTCAGCTGTGATCAGCCCTGGTGACAGGTTCAGTCGCATCAGTCCGAGTCTACTACGTATGCGCGTGGAGGTCCACGCATGTGCAGAAGACCCAGACTGAACCCTTTAAATTACAAACCTTGAATACAAATCAGATGCAAAACTATGCACTAAACCCCAATTTAAATAAACTGAATGCAAACTCATACACATGGATGCAGCTAGCCATAAGCAGACTTACATTTTTGTACAACAGGAGATATTGGCAGCGCTTCCAAATACAAATCTGTGTGCTGTGATTTGAGATGTGGGATACACATATATTCACTTGTTGCCATTGCTGTGCTTCGATTGTGGATGCTGACAGACTCTTACGTGACGCTGTCAAATTCTTTTCTGCACGCTTGCAGAAACACATCTGACTGACATGCCAGCAGAAGCCTGTGTGAATCGCCCCCCAAGGGCCAAGTATGTATTATTATTATTTATTGTATTTATAAAGCGCCTACGTAAATAGGATAACTTTCTGATCATCACTACTAGCCACTTTTAACTCCAGTGAGGCTGGCTGGACTACCCTCCACGAAGAACAGGTAAGGAAGGTAAGCCTGGCTCATACAATGGACATGACTGAAAAGAAAGGAAAACTGATCACAACACATACCTTTTCTATTACACGTAGTACTCCTGGAATAAGGCTGTCTTGATCTTCCATTTTCCCACAAGAAGAATGTATAAATACTCCTTCTTGGTCATAGACCATCTGATATAAAGAAAGAGAAAATATAAAAACTTTTAGATCTATTATAATCTGCTGCAGATGACTGCAGATTGTATGCCCTATTACAGGGTTTATAAACAGATTGGCTAAAAGTGTATACATATCTTTACAATTAAAATGGAACTTAAAAAAATTAAAATAAAAAATGTCAGAGAAAGACGCATACTCCTCTGCAGCAGTGTAACACTTACAAGTGCTCCACTGTGGTTTTTTTTTAATTATTGTTAATTTAGTACATACTGTATATTGTGTTCACAACCCCTGCAGCACTTTGCTGTGTATATATTGTCTTTCCACTAACTGTTCCTCAGAGGAGCTCACAATCTAATCACTACCAAAGTTATATGTCCATCATAGTCTCGGGACACATTTAAGGGGGCAAGACAATTAACTTATCTGTAAGTTTTGGGGATGTAGTAGGAGAAAACCGGAGTGCCAGAGGAAACCCACGGCCATGCAGACATGGGGAGAATGTACGAACTCCATGCAGATATTGCCCTGACTGGGATTTGAACCAGGGATCCAGTGCTGCAAGGCAAGAGCGCCATCTACTATACCAATGCAAATCGGGAATGTAGATAGTTCCCTGTTGGTGCGATCTGGCAATCCTCCTTAGGCAGCTCTCACTATCCACTAGAGAAAGTAAAAACATGCAAAAGAGAGAGCGCTCTGAGTGACAAATAAATAAGAGCATCCACCCTGCCAAGGACAGGTCTCACCTGTTCAGAAATGGCTGCTCGTAGGACACAGCCTCTTTAGGGGCCAGGGACCAGGCTCACGATCCAGCTCCAGGCGGGGAATCCGGAGGGCCACCAGGGAGTCACGGTCTCAGTTTGGACACTTCCAGGGAGGCTGTAGGCAGGCCAAACGTTAGATCCTGGCGCACACTCACCTTGCGAGACCAAACGGGAGTGAGCGGCGTCTATGCGATGTCAGTAGCGTACTGAGTAGTATTGTGCGGCTAGCAGATATAACCGCTGACTTGCCGCAAATAAAATAGAGAGTGGTGAGGTAGTAAGGTATAAAAGGGGGGCTTATTTATTAGTAAAAACAACGCGTTTCTCAGAGAAAACGTTCTCTGTTTCATCAGGCTAATATAAAACAAGATGGCGGCATCTCTTTTTATAGGAAATGCTAAACATTGGTTCTTTGGGATTGGCCAATCCACATTACATGGGCAGTACTATGCAAAATAGTGTGAGGTCATAAAGGTGGTGCTAATGATGTAACTTCCACTAGGTGGAGTATGTAAATAAGAAGGAGGAGTTAGAAAACTGCTCCTTTATCACAATACTATAAAGATCACTGAATAAAACAATTGAAAGTTGTATATGTAGCAGTAACATTTTTTAGAAAGGATCTTCTTAATTTAAATTACTCGATCTTAAGAGGAAAGTAATATTGAAATTTCCCAATAATCAGTCACCATAATGGGGTACCATTAATTGTTCCCTAGGGTATATATATAGATAAAGAAAGGGAACTGGTATAATGTGAATTCGCTCACAATTTCACATGGTTACAAACAATAGAGATGGGAAGTTCGGATCTTTTCAATGATCCGGATGATTCGAATCGGATCATTGAAAAGATCCGGATCTTTGATCCGAATCTCGGATCATTTTACTACCGAAGCATTCGGGGGTGAAATGACTAGCAGGACAGGAGAAGGGGAGGGGGGTGGACACACAGAGAAGGGGAGAAGATGGACAGAGGGCAGGGAGTGGACAGAGAAGGGAGGAGGGACGAGCAGAGAGCAGAAATGTTTGTTTGCACACTATACCCACATGCTGCAATCATATGCTTTACATGTATTTCACCTATATGCTCAAGCTCATCTGTGTACTTTGAATGCAAACTTCGCACAGTGAAAGAAAGCATTCCACAAAGCATTCCCAGAAGTAAAGTGCAGCTGATCATATTGCGCTGCAATCAGTGCCTGCAAAGTTACTGAGCTGTGCTGAGCTAAGCCAAAAGCTTCCAATGTGTTCACTGTGCACAACTACGGAACACACAGCCTGTAATCAGCAGCACGTTATAGCCAGTATGTGTGCTCTACACATATCTGGCAGTGGCACCCATGTCCCCTCTCTCTCATCTACCTGTCTCCCTGCAAGGCTGGCTCCCATCCAACAGAGCGATCCATCTCAGCTCTGCTTCCAGGACCCCGCTGCCCGCTGAGAGGGGGCGTGTCGCTCCTGGCCCCGCCCCTTTTGCGATCCGAATCACTCATTTTGATGATTCGGATGATTCGACTCACAAAATAGATTCGGATCAAAGATCCGAATTGTTCATGATCCGGACAACACTAACAAACAAAACAGGCATCATGCACACAGATCCAAATACGTATGTATATGTAGCATGTGGGTTTGCCTACTAATGGCTGTACCCCACAGCCACACATACCTGTCGTTCACAATCAAATCTTCCATTATATACTTTGTAAATAAGGAGGAGAGGGGGGAAAGAAAAAAGAACGGGAGAGGGCCACCCCCACGCGAACCCCCGCACCGCACGACCGCGAATCCCCGCGCGAAGCCGACATCGCTCCCGCGCGAAAAAGGCCGCGCCAAGAGCCAGCACCCCCCCGCGAATCAAGCCCACAATGTCACAGCTAGTCTATACCTCCTAATGTATTTCCTCTAAGCATTTATTAAGGCCATCTGGTTCTAGTGTCCCCAATTTGAGTATCCAATATGATTCCCTCCTACATAAGGTGCGAAATCTTTCATGTTTATTGGCCATAGGAATTTGTTCTATAATTGTAGCTTTTAGAAGGTTATAATTTTTTCCATGAACCAATAAAAAGTGATTTAAAACACTATGCTTGCTCTCCCCCTTTTCTATGTTAGATCTATGTTTACTGAGCCGAGTGGGAAGTCCTTCCTATGTAGAACAAATTGCAAGGACAGGTTAGTAGATAGATGACGTAGGTGCTCTGGCACGTTACATAAGATTTGATTGTATAGTGTGTAGATCCTGAGGTAGCGAAGGTCTTAGCTCCATCTACTATTGTCTTAGGGATGTCGGTTTCGCGCGGGGATTCGCGTTTGCGCGCGGGGTTGTCGTTTCGCGCGGGGGTTCGCGTGGGGGTGGCCGTGCTGGGAGTTGGCGCTCTTTTGTGGGTCAGGCCCCATATATTCCTTAATAGGGATATAGGAGATTAATGCATACACTTTATATTTGATGACAATCAATCTCACTGTTCTGGTTCCTATTTTATCCCCCCCCCCCCTCCCCTTTTTTTCTCTTCTATCCCCCTCTCCCTTTCTTTGTTTCTTTCCCCCCTCCCCTCCTTATTTACAAAGTATATAATGGAAGATTTGATTGTGAACAACAGGTAGGTGTGGCTGTGGGGTACAGCCATTGGTAGGCAAACCCACATGCTACATATACATACATATGTGGATCTGTGTGCATGATGCCTGTTTTGTTTGTAACCATGTGAAATTGTGAGCGAATTCACATTACACCACTTCCCTTTCTTTATCTATATATACCCTAGGGAACAATTAATGGTACCCCAATATGGTGACTGATTATTGGGAAATTTCAATATTACTTTCCTCTTAAGATCGAGTAATTTAAATTAAGAAGGTCCTTTCTAAAAAATGTTACTGCTACATATACAACTTTCAATTGTTTTATTCAGTGATCTTTATAGTATTGTGATAAAGGAGCAGTTTTCTAACTCCTCCTTCTTATTTACATACTCCACCTAGTGGAAGTTACATCATTAGCACCACCTTTATGACCTCACACTATTTTGCATAGTACTGCCCATGTAATGTGGATTGGCCAATCCCAAAGAACCAATGTTTAGCATTTCCTATAAAAAGAGATGTCGCCATCTTGTTTTATATTAGCCTGATGAAACAGAGAATGTTTTCTCTGAGAAACGCGTTTTTACTAATAAATAAGCCCCCCTTTTATACCTTACTACCTCACCACTCTCTATTTTATTTGCGGCAAGTCAGCGGTTATATCTGCTAGCCGCATAATACTACTCAGTACACTACTGACATCGCATAGACGCCGCTCACTCCCGTTTGGTCTCGCAAGGTGAGCGTGCGCCAGGATCTAACGTTTGGCCTGCCTACAGCCTCCCTGGAAGTGTCCAAACTGAGACCGTGACTCCCTGGTGGCCCTCCGGATTCCCCGCCTGGAGCTGGATCGTGAGCCTGGTCCCTGGCCCCTAAAGAGGCTGTGTCCTACGAGCAGCCATTTCTGAACAGGTGAGACCTGTCCTTGGCAGGGTCGATGCTCTTATTTGTCACTCAGAGCGCTCTCTCTTTTGCATGTTTTTACTATCTACTATACCAAGGGTGCTTAAAGGGACCAAAAAAGCCATCTTACTAAAATCGTTATGCAAAACAGAAATTTGCCTTCTTACAGCAGAAGGTATTTGCGATTATTCAGATTGGAGTGAGCATATGATGTCTCCCACAATGCATAACTACTGAATATGAAAATTATCCCCTTCCCATCCCTGATGGATAAACACATGTCAAGAACCACTGGAGTGCCATGATGTGTCAGCTTGTTAATTGTACAGAGCCACAATATAACACCGTGCCGCCGTGGTACTAGGGTTGCTTTCCTTTCTCTGCTGCCAAAGTCCACCCACAGCATAAAGATCATTACTGGCATATTTACTTCCAGACACTGACCCAAAAAGTTTGCATAGTTGAGCGGGTTAGTAGCTGGTAGAAAACACTGCAACAGCAATCGTTACAAGGACACACAGAGTGGAAGGCTGTGAAATCCAGGCATCAGGGCAGCTGTTAGCTCGCATTAATTCTGCAGCTGCAACAGGCTTCTGCCATTAGCTCTGCTAAGAAACACGTGGAAATGGATCTAAGCTTTCTTTCTGAAATCCTGCGATGTGCAGCAATGTACACACACCTAGATTTACTGCTCCATTATAAATGTGTGCCTTAAGTGCTCCTCATTTTCTTATTTCCCATAATGTTGTTGTTAATCACAGCCATTATAATCCTTATGTGGAGAGATGCACTAAATATTTCAAAGGTAACTTTTGAAAGTGTCTTAGCTTCTAAAAAATATCCAAGAATATGAAGTGGCATTAAAAGTTTGTTACCTGCCATTATCGGCTGCTACCAGTTCCTCCACTTTCAAAATATTGCTCATTATTTCTGCTCAGATATCTATTTATGGTTGAGTAGTGGATTTCTAGTTACGGGAAAGTGCTGCTCTAGCAGTCGTCAAAATCTAGGAATAGCTATTCTGGTTTTAAAGATTGGACTCCTACAGTAATAGTTCTTCCATTTCTGAACTACTGTGCAGTTCAAATAGGATCATCACTGTATAAATCCAAATTATTTTCTCTCATAATCCCACTACATGTGCAGGTGAGCACACTTCTCTTTCTGATAACTGCAGCATAAATCAGAGAAGGTATGAAAAGCTGTCTGGAGATACTATCTGGATATAAATAAATAGATTGGTTTCATATTTACAGTTTGTCTGAGTTGTTAAAGCTGAGAGGAATGATGAGTATATTAGCGGGTCATCTCATCCTTTAATGGAACTAGAATAATTTGTGTATGTACCTTCCACTTTCCATTCCCCCGGGTTTCCTGTCATATTACACATCACTTTGTGAGGGAAGGGCAAGTGCTGTAGCCTTGTCCCCACGGACATAGGACTGTAGCAGTCAGGACCCTCCAGTAATTAAAGTACAACTGTAACAAGAGGAATATGGTGGCTGCCATTTTTTTTTCCTTTTAAACAATACGAATGGATCCTCACTATGGCCTAGTGCACACCAGAGCGGTTCGGCTGCGGTTTGCGATCCGCTTGCGGGTGCGGATCCGCTAGGTTAATGTATTTCAATGGGCTGTTGCACACCAGAGCGGGAGGCGTTTTGCAGAAACGCATACTCCCGGGCTGCTGCAGATTTTGGATTGCGGATGCGTTTCTGCCTCAATGTTAAGTATAGGAAAAACGCAAACCGCTCTGAAAAACAGCACTTCAGAGCGGTTTGCCAGGCGTTTTTTGTTACAGTAGCTGTTCAGTAACAGCTTTACTGTAACAATACATGAAATCTACTACACCAAAAACGCTTCACAAAACCGCAAAATGCTAGCTGAAACGCTACAGAAAAAGAAGAAAAAGCGTTTCAAAATCTTCTAGCATTTTGCGGATCTGCTAGCGGTTTTTGGTGTACACCAGGCCTATAAGTGCTTTTCTAAGCGCTTGTGATTGCTGAGCGCTTTTTAAAAAATAACTCACATTAAACTCACTTTCATTAAAATCGCGGTAGCAATCACAAGTGTTCAGGAAAGGGCTTATAGTGTGGATCCAGCCTACCAGTTGCCAGGCTATCCTGCTGATCCTCTGCCTCTAATACTTTTAGCCACAGACCCTGAACAAGCACGCAGCAGATCAGATGTTTCTAACATTATTGTCATATCTGACAAGATTAGATGCATGCTTGTTTCTGGTGTAATTCAGACACTACTGCAGCCAAACAGATCAGCAGGGCTACCAGGCAACTGGTATTGTTTAAAAGGAAAAAAAATATGGCAGCCTCCATATCACTCTCGTTACAGTTGTCCTTTAAAGAGACACTGAAGCGAAAAAAAAAATATGATATAGTGAATTGGTTGTGTACTATGAATAATTACTAGAAGATTAGCAGCAAAGAAAATATTCTCATACTTCTATTTTCAGGTATATAGTGTTTTTTCTAACATTGCATCATTCTATATTATGTGCAGATTACACAACACTCAGCATTCAAAATGAGTCTTTCAGAGCAGTCTGTGAAGTAATGACCTCTCCTCTAGCAGAGAAAAAGTAAACAGTTCACTTACAGTTGAGATAATAAAAGTCAGATAACAGCCCTCTCGACTAAAAGACTTAAAGCGGAATATAACCCTGCATTTCAACTTTGCTCTAAAACATTATTTACAGCATATTATACCGTATTTTTCGGACTATAAGACGCACTTTTTCTCCCCCAAAAGTGGGGGGAAAAAGTCACTGCGTCTTATAGTCCGAATACAGGGAGTCCCGGTTTGTTTAATCCCACTGCCCGGGTGTTATGTAGTTATCGGCAGCCATGTGTCACCGCCCCCCGCATTGTAATTAGCTACATCAGTATAATCTGATTGGCCCCCGCTGTGTAGTTAGCTGCTGCCATGAATACCTGATTGTCCCCGGGCCTGCAGTGTAATTCGCCGCATCAGCATAATCCAATGCGCCCCGCTGTGTAATTAGCAGCCATATCTCACCCGATCTCGGGAAGTCCACGCTGCTTAGAGACCCCCGCTGTGTAGTTAGCCGCTGCCATGGATAACCTGATTGTCCCCGGGCAGGCAGTGTAATTCGCCGCATCAGCGTAATCCAATGCGCCCCGCTGTGTAATTAGCAGCCATATCTCACCCCATCTCGGGAAGTCCGCGCTGCTTAGAGACCTCTCATATACGTCATTCTTTCCCCTAGTGCCGGCTTTTCATGTTGCGTCATTACAGGCGGCCGGCACTAGAGGAAAGAATGACGTATATGAGAGGTCTCTAAGCAGCGCGGACTTCCCGAGATGGGGTGAGATATGGCTGCTAATTACACAGCGGGGCGCATTGGATTACGCTGATGCGGCGAATTACACTGCCTGCCCGGGGACAATCAGGTTATCCATGGCAGCGGCTAACTACACAGCGGGGGTCTCTAAGCAGCGTGGACTTCCCGAGATCGGGTGAGATATGGCTGCTAATTACACAGCGGGGCGCATTGGATTATGCTGATGCGGCGAATTACACTGCAGGCCCGGGGACAATCAGGTATTCATGGCAGCGGCTAACTACACAGCGGGGGCCAATCAGATTATACTGATGTAGCTAATTACAATGCGGGGGCGGTGACACATGGCTGCCAATAACTACATAACACTCGGGCAATGCCCCCGGGGGGGGGGATAGCTGAGGACACAACAGGACAAGCTAGGGACACACAGATTACACAAAAAGGACAAGCCTAGCACATAGGGGGACAAGCTGAGGACACAGAGGGACAAGCAGAGGAAACAGGTTGACAAGCTGAGGTCACAACAGGGCAAACATAGCACACAGGGGGACAAACAGAGGACACAGTTAGACAAGCCATGGGCACAACAGGACAAGCATAGCACACAGGGACAAACAGAGGAACAAGCATAGCACATAGGGGGACAAACATAGGATACAGGGGCACAAACAGAGTAGGATACAGGGGGACAGATAGGGACACAGGAAGACACAAGGGGCATAAGAGGACACAGGGAGACGCACAAAGTACAGGAGGGCTATAATAATTGCTGTGAGAACATCCACAAGATGCCCCTGGACCATAGACACACCAGGTTTGCTATATTTTTTTTTTCCCTGGTTTTTGCCCTCTAAACCTGGGTGCGTCTTATGGTCCGGAGCGTCTTATAGTCCGAAAAATACGGTATGCAAAAAGCATTTTTTTTTTACTAGACCAGCATTGGAAGGGTTAAACACAGAGGTTTTAAGTTCCGTGCAGACGTTCAGATAGTTACATTCTATTTAGTTAGATGTATCTATTGATAAACAGTTACACACTCTTTGGCTGTCCTCCAAGCTCCTTCTCAGTGAGAGAGAGATGAGTCACAATAAACACTTAAAAGATACATATTTGTAAACAAAAAGTATCTAACTGAAGTTCGGATGCGTCTGCAGAAATCTCTAGGGACTTTAAAGCCCTGTGTAACCCTTCCAATGCTGGTCTAGTAAAAAAAAAAAAATGCTGGTTGCATATAATATACTGTAAATAATGTTTTAGAGCAAAGTTGAAATGCAGGGTTATATTCCGCTTTAAGTAGGAGAGTTAATGGCTTGTTTGCATAGAGATAACAACTGGAGTTTCTTAACTCTTCCTGTACTGGAAACAATTAGACTGATGTATCTGATCTTAATGTTTTATTTCTTAGCTGTACTACACATACAAATCATAATATCATCATTTTTTTTCCGCTTCAGTGTCTCTTTAAGTAAAGAGGAAAGGGGGCGAGGAGCAGTATCTGATATACTACTTCCCAGAAGGTAGTGCAGGGAACAAGGCTCCTGATTGATTCCAAGAGCCAGGCTAAATGACATCCCCCGAGGGACATTCAAATAAGTCTCAGGATTTATCTTAATGAGTACTTCTAAAAGTGAATGGCTAGAATTTGTATAAAAAGATTTTGTTCCTTATAAAAAAAACCTGACTTTTTCAGGATGTAGGCTATGCAAACTTTCTCAATGTAGTTATAGAAATGAATACAGCAAGTGGATTTTATGCATTGCTTAAACATTTCTTTGCACTAATTTTAATGACAAATTTAAAAGATAATTACATCAACAACATGAAATTAGGGTATGCTGAATCAAACTCGAGATCAGATCATTTTAAGTTCTCAAAGCAACAACTAAACTAGCAGTTTGCCCCATCCGCTGGGTGTGTCTGCTCAGGGAATTGCAGCTAGGCGGTACGTACATGGAGAATACAACATGCACAACATTTTCCGTTGGGGAAAGCAGAGAGTCAATGGCCTCAATTCACTAAGCTTATCTCCTGTCTTTAACCTCCTGGGGGTTTCAATTATTTCGCCCAGGAGGTGGCGCAGCACTATTTTTTAAATTTTTTTATTTTTAAATCATGTAGCGAGCCCAGGGCTCGCTACATGATAGCCGCTGTGCAGCTGCATCCCCCCACCCCCTCCGATCGCCTCCGGCAATCAAAGCAAACAGGAAATCCCGTTCAGAACGGGATTTCCTGTTTGGCTTCGCCCGTCGCCATGGCGACGATCGGGATGACGTCATCGACGTCAACGACGTCGTGACGTCAGAGGGAGTCTCGAACCACCCCTCAGCGCTGCCTGGCACTGAATGGCCAGGCTGCGCACGGGGTCTTGGGGGGGGGGGGGAGCGGCGCGGCACGGCGGGTAGCGGCGAATCAGCGCGGAGCGGCGGCGATCGGTATATATACGCAGCTAGCAAAGTGCTAGCTGCGTGCAACAAAAAAAAAAATTATGCAAATCGGCCCACCAGGGCCTGAGAAATCCTCTGTGGCGGCTTACCCCGAGCTCAGCTCGGGATTAGCCCCCAGAGGGTTAATAACTCTTCTAGAGTTGTTACCATGGTGATAAGGCATGTAGTATTCAGGAAACATTTTACCTCAGGCAAACATAAAGTTAACTCTTCAATCCTTAAAATAACTCCAGAGTTAAAGACAGGCTGTTTATTAACTGCATGTGAAAATAACTACAGAGGAGGTAACTTAACTACAGAGGAGGTAACTTAACTACAGAGGAGGTAACTTAACTACAGAGGAGGTAACTTAACTACAGAGGAGGTAACTTAACTACAGAGGAGGTAACTTAACTACAGAGGAGGTAACTTAACTACAGAGGAGGTAACTTAACTACAGAGGAGGTAACTTAACTACAGAGGAGGTGCCTTATTATCTCCAGCATGATCTTAGTGAATTGAGGCCATAGGCTTTGCGCACTGCATTTGCTTTACTTAGTATGTGTAAAAAGGTCTGCTGGTTCCTCTGAAATGTTCTCCATAAACATCAGTACACTTTCGCTTTTCATTTTCTCGCCCACCCCTACTGCTGAATGTGCAAATCCTTCCTTTGCTTCCTTGAAAGCCAGACACACATCCAGAACCACTGGACTGCGCAGTTTGCCTATACGGCAATTCACATTATAGAACCATACCATATACCATAAATACAGCTGTTTCAGAGTTTTTGCTCATCATTAGTGTATGGCATGGATGAATATGGCTCTGGATGGATGAGACATTTTAAGAAGGCAAATTAAAACAGGGCTGGGGAGTCGGAGTCCTGGAGTCGGGCAATTTTGGGTGCCTGGAGTCGGAGTCGGAAAAAAATGCACCGACTCCTAATGAATTTGTAACTGTAATTAAAATAGAAAATATGATAAAATGTTCTATTTCTCAGATAATAGTCATTAAAAATAATGTATATATACAGTAATAGCTGTGCTTAGTCCACAAAAATGAAATAAACCAATCAAAATTAGTTACTTGTGCTGCTTCAATAAAGCAGTCCCCGTATTTTTAAGGTCAGATATACACATCTGATTGTGACTGTATATATGATGTGTACACAGGAATCTCTTATATATACACTAAATAACATCTATGCTGTAAGTATAAAGCATGATGTGTAGCCGTGTCACTAAAAGAGATGGTCAACGAGATGGAAATAATTCTGCATTGATGCTGATTTATGCAAATGTATGCGCTCTCTTTGCTGATGAAATCAAATAATTTGATATGTTGTTAAAATTTGGTTTGGTGACTACAAATTAAAGGGTAACTGAGACGGATACATACCTGGGGCTTCCTCCAGCCCCCTTCAGGCTAATCAGTCCCTCGCTGTCCTCCACCACCTGGATCTTCTGCTATGAGTCCTGGTAATTCAGCCAGTCAGCGCTGTCCGGCCGCATGCCGCTCCCACAGCCAGGAACATTCTGCACCTGCGCAATAGTGCTGCACAGGTGTAGTATGCTCCTGGCGGCGGAGTGTGTGCATGCGCACTACGCCCGACTGGCTCAAGTACCTGGACTCATAGCAGAAGATCCAGGTGGTGGTGGAGGACAACGAGGGACTGATTATCCTGAAGGTGGCTGGAAGAAGCCCCAGGTATGTATAAAACTTTAATTTCATCTGTCTCAGGTTTACTTTGATACACAGTAGTACTATACTCTACATATGCACTCCCCACAGAGCTGCAGGGAATCCACTGAGAATGCTGTGCACATTGAACACAGAGGTGTTGTCTGTTTGCAATCTCCTCATTCCCCTGCAGAGTACCTGCACATCATTCTTACATGTACCCACACTTACATTGCCTAGGGCCTGATAGATGTTCTTTGTTCCGGTTTGTACCTTTTACAAGTACTCTTACCAAGGACTAGTTTTAGTCCAAAGGGAATAAATATAGTAGTCTACATATCCTTCTCACTTCAGTAGTCTTGTAAAATTCCTAAGCGTTGGCAGTTAAGAGACGAATTTCATGTTACATACTTTTAATCAACAAAATTGTAATATGCAAATTAGAGGAGTCGGAGTCGAGGAGTCGGTGGATTTTTGGACCGACTCCACAGCCCTGAATTAAAATTTAGCAGAACTAAAGACGACAGCTAGCTAATAGGGCCAACTTAGAGAGGAAGGGGTGGGCCCAACCTCTATACACACACAAGAAAGGAAGGCAATTTTAGGGCACTAGAAGAAGAAAGAAAACGGGCACTAAAGCCATAGGTGGATTAATCATACCATGGCAATCTGCATAATGTTTTCACGGTTAGCTTCACTTCACAGGGTTTGCATACACGGACACTTTAACAAACCACCTGTATAACAAACCACCTGTATACTGAAATGATATGCTACATTTAATTCTTTCATACACCACTATATTCACATGTAATCTACTATTTCTGCAATTATGACAAGATTTACTTCATGTGTAACACTGCTGGTAATAAGTAATGAAATAGGGTGGTTACGTGGTGAATATAGAAAGAACACTCAGCTGTGAAGTATAATGTTGCCAGTATTTACACAAAGAATTGTGCAAGACTTGCGATTATGAACAAATAGAGAAAACATATCTGTTTCAGGTATGGCCACATTACATTCAAGTCCAAATTGATCCTGGTAACAAAATGAATGGGTTCTCATTATTTTAACTCATATTGATATGCTGTTTGCTGGTGCAGTTTTTGTTTTTTTGTTTTCGAGATAAGCACTTCTTTGCCACTGCATTATTCTACTGATCCTAACCTAAACATACATATCTCCACTACAGGACTCACAACTATCCTAGATTTGCCATAAAGATCTAATTTGATGCTGTCCTCGGTCTCTGTCCCACAATGCCACACCTCATTGCAGCAATGTTATTGTACTGAGTTGCTCCTGATCACAGTAACAGTAAAATGCACTGGCAGCATGTATTCTATCACATTGTCAGCAAAGGCGAGCCGAAGCAAGACAGACAGAGGTAGCCCAGATTTTAATGGACAGCAAGGAGAGGGCCAGCGCATACCACAACAGGCTGCATCTGAAATGACCAACAGCTCACATGTGCAGCACCTCTAATAAGCTATCTGCACAATTCACATTCAATTCAGATGCAAAACATATGCATAACTACTATTACTTACCATGCAAACAGGAAACTCCGGAGTACGGGGGTGGGAGCAGCTACCCTGGTAGTTACATACTAGCAAAATAAGGAAAGGGGGGGGGGGGTTGCGCATCCCTAAAAACATGCTGCAATTGACTGGTTAATCGCTTAGGCATGCACCACCTCTATTAGGCTGAAGTTTCATGCTCTGCGTCCAAAACAAATGCTACATTTATTATGCTATGGAGGAACTTTGGCTTCCACTATAGTTTGCATGCAAAGTATAATATACTGAACACTTGCACCACGGTGAGGTAGACCTCCGGGCAAGTAGCCTAACCTTAGTTAAGAACAACATATGTATAACCCTGGGAGCAGCTAAGCACAAATGTGTAACTTACATTTTAATGGACAGTGAGGAGAGGGCCAGCGCATACCACAAAGGTTGCATCTGAAATGACCAACAGCTCACATGTGCAGCACCTCTAATAAGCTATCTGCGCAATTCACATGTAACATTTGTTTTGGACCCAGGGCATGCATTTTCAGCCTAATAGAGGTGGTGCATGCCTGAGCAATTAACCAGTCAATTGCAGCATGTTTTTAGGGATGCGCAACCCCCCCCCCCCCCCCCCCCCAGATTTTGCCTATTCCTGTGCACTAACGATACATGCCACAGAGCCACTACAGACAAAATTACAAGCAAGAGCTTGTTCACAGAGATACAGTAATTGGGTTTTACACTACAACACAGAGCCAGTGTTGTTGCACTGTCCCCATTCATTTCATTTCTTAATGGAGAAGTGTACAAAAATGTAATGGAGAAGTGTACAAAAACTGACAGCAAAGCATGCAGCAGTATGTTCTTGGAACAAAGTGCACCACAAACCATTTAGAATGTCAGACATTGATCTCTAGGGTCTGCCTGATATACCTGCAATTAGTATAGAACTAGTAGACCTAGCCCGTTTAAAAACGGGCTCTAGGTCTACGGCCGCCACCGCCGCCAGTACGCATGCACACAACTGCCGCGCGCCCGACGCAGGCACGCACCAGCACCACCTCGCTTGCCCGCTCCTGCCCACCTCGCTAGCCCGTCCAGCTCCCTGGCCCCAGCTGTCCATTACTGCGCAGTAACAAAAATCCTGGGACACAGGGACAAAACTGCTGGATGCAGCGACACAGCTTTTATTAGGCAGGATGCTGTCACAAGACTGTTAACAAGCCAACACTTAGAGAAGCCAAATGCTTACTGAGCAATGACCAGTATAACCCTTGCAAAAACAAAAGCACAAAAGAAAAGATGCTGCAATGTGAGCTAAAAAGGTCAATACTGGGCCTCAGCCCTTCTGAGATACACTTACCATGTGATCTGAGACTGTGCACCTGCATATATGAAGAACAGTGGACTGGTCAATCCAATGGCACTGCCCCATGCAGGAGTGTTTTTGATCTTACCAAAGCCCTCATTGTTGTGACCTCTTTGGCTTACTTACGCCACCTCCACAATGACTTCAATTTACAAAGAATGCTGTCACTGGTCACATGAATTTTGGTTTGGGCACTTCCACCAGCTCTAATTAATCAATTACAGGCTAAGGAAACTGGAGCGACAAGAGGAAGGAGGAAGTTCACGTTAGTGCTAAAAACAGTCCGTTCCCGGATCGAAAGGGAATGGATGTGAATAGATACAACGTTAACCTATGGATCTGTTCACATCCATCCATTGGAACGGATCCGTTCCACACGATCTGCTGAACAAAGCGCAAGTTTTCTTCTGTAGCAAATTATCCAGACCGCTGAGCCCAACGGAACTGTAACAGGTCCTAAAGCACTGCACTGGGGGCAATGAGAAAAAGGTCATAAACAAAATGTTGCTTTCTTAAAACAAAGTATTTACAATAATTCAGGTTGGAGTGAACTCTGAGATGTCACTGCTGAAATATGCAAATCAACCATTGCTGTCCCTGTGAGCTAAACACCTCCAGAACCGCTGGAATGCAATGATGTGTCAGCTTGTTAATATTACAGAGCCACACTGATCCAACATGCATACAGACTGTTTCGGATTGGTTGATCCTCATCAGTGCATGGCATGGATTAATGTGGCTCTATGGAGTAGGACTTGAAACACCCAGAGTAAGGGCTCGTTTCCACTAGTGCGGCGTGCGTCTCGCAAACGCACGCCGGCACTGAGCGGGTGGGCGGGATCGCAGGCGAATCCCATGAGCCGTGCCATGCACGGCTATGGGATTCGCAGCCTCCGCCGCGAATTCTGTGGGGGGTTCCGGCCGAATCGCTCCCGCAAGCGATTCCGCCGCGGCGCCATCATCCCCTATGGCAGAGTTTCCCCGTGCGATTCATGTGCGGGGAAACTCTGCGGAATCGCAGCGGACACCGCGATAGTGGAAACGGGCCCTAACAGACTACCCAGCCAGCTCATGGTGGCTACAGAGGAAGGTCGTTAGCTTTACTCTGTGAAATCATTTAAAATGCTGAGTGTAATGGGTAAACTGCAAATATTAGACATATTAGAGAATGATGCAATGTTATAAAAAAAAAAAACTATATAACTAAAAATAAAAATATAAGACTATTTTCTTTGCTACTAATGTTCTATCAATTATCTGTACTACACATAGAATTATATCATAAGTTTTTTGTTTTGTTTTTTTTGCTTCAGTGTCATTTTAAGCACAAAAAAACACAAGCCTGAATTAGGGGTAACAGTACACAGTTTGTGAATGCACAGTTGCATTATGGAAGGAAAAAAAAGTTTAACAATACTAATATCACCCTTGTAAAAAAAAAAAAATGTAAATGCCCCTTCAGTCACTCAACCAATCAAAGGCTCAAATTTTAATGATAGGTAAAACTAGACTACAAATATCAACGCTTAATTGTTTACAAATACACAGAACCATGTTGACAAAATAATGGTTTATCATTTCCTCTTGTAACTGTAATTACATTTTTAAAAGGGCACTTTGTTATATTTTAGTGTTTTGACTTGAAAATGAGTCAGCTATTGTAAAAAATCTAGATTTGCATTCCAAAAATCAAGGCTGATGGACAGAAAAATGTTATTTTCTCTGAAATAATGACATCTTATTTTGTTTGCTCCTCTTAGAAGAGTGGCGATCAGTTGGAATAAGTGTCTTTTCAGCGTGATCACCACTGTTACAAGTGGAGAACAATTACAAGTATAGTTATTTCTCAGCATGTTTTTACCAATCAAAACCGTAGCAAAGAAGTCTGATTGTCACTTTATAAACAATTCATCTGTGATCATCATCCAAAGTCTGCAGTCAAACCTGGGTTAAATGACACTTTGATACTCGTGATATCGCTTGTGGTTTACTACACTTGCTACTAAAGTTCTGGGGCACAGCCAATCACCACGCATCAAGCGTATGTATGTATGTATGTATGTATGTATGTATGTATGTATGTATGTATGTATGTATGTATGTATGTATGTATGTATATACATATATATCGCCTGGAAGAAAAAAAAAAAGCGCAAGGATTTGCCGCTACTAGAATCTCGCTAGGATTAGCAATATTGTACTACTGAATTCCGATAATGAAATATTGGTAATATTTACTGATATTTCACTATGGCTAAACCTAACCCTACTCTCACACAGAACCCGCACTATTCTGATGCCTAACCCTAAGACACCAGTAGGTGTTGCCTAAACCCCCTGGTGCAGCCTAATAGGGCTGCACGATATATTGTTTTAAAAAAAAAAAAAAATCGAAATCTCGATGTGGGGCACGATGATTATGTAATCACGAAGGCGGCTAATTTTGTTAGCGCTTATATTTTTCCGCGGCCCGCCACTATCCGCCTTGTTCCATGCGTATAATTGAACCACAACTCACCTTCCGGAATCCCTCGTAGCTTCTTTCTTCTTCTTCTCCCAGGCATCAGTCGCGTTCGTAACAGCGCAACCGCATGTCATCACAGAGGGGCGCTGGTACTAACACAATAGATGGCTGGGAGAGGGAGTGGGAAGAAGATGGAAGCTGCCAGTATCATCCCAGAAGGTAAGTGGTTACTATGCCTGCTTTCCCCCGCTGCTACACCTATGCTGTCTGGCTACCTACTCTGGAGGCACCTACCTAGCTTACCTATACTGGGGCAACTATAGTGGTGGCACTTACCTAGCTAACCTTTACTAGTGGCAACTATACTGGCTACCAATACTGGAGACACCTACCTAGCTAACCTATACTGGGGCAACTATACTGGAGGCACCTACCTGGCTAAACTATACTGGGGGCATTGTGAATTTAGTGCTAAAGTTTAATTTGAAGAAAATCGTGGAAAAAAAAATCAAAATCGCAATTTTTTACAGAAAAATCCCCCATTTTTAACTAAAATCGTTCAGGCCCACTGCCTAACCCTAAGAACCCCCCCCCCCCTTTGTGGTGCCTAATCTTAATATCCCCCCCCCCCCCCCAGCTTTCCTCCCCTCACTACCACAAAGTCACAATGTGCTGACTTCAAGGTAAGTTTTGCCGCCTGCAGGCACCTGATTAGCAGTAATGATTTAAAATAATCCTGGGCGTCTGAGCTAGTGGAAAATGCTAATAGAGGCACTGCATTGCAGAGTAGCGTCATTGAATTGTGGAAATGTAAATAGCGGCATTGCGGAAATAAAAGCGGTGGCATTGCATTACAGAGATGCAATGCCGCTATTTGCATTTCCGAAAGCCCCAGCACCGATGTTTCAAAACACTACCACTAATCAGGCGCCAAAATGTACCTTGATTGCCGCATATTACGGCCATTATAAAAGCAACGATTTGTGGCAAAGAAGGTAAATTTCGGCTCCCATAGGTGCCCAATAATGGCCGCCACTGTGCACCCAAATTTCCTTTCTTTATATTCTTCCTATAATATATGCCTATGGTGTTTTTTTTTTTTTTCCAAAAGGGCTCCTGTGCCCTTTTCTCCTGCTTTGGCATCAAGCACCCCCAATTTACTTCTGGAAGAATATATGATGACGTACTTTAATGACAATCAGGGACGGTTCTAAACTTTTTGCTGGAAGATGCCCCCACTCCCCTTCCCTGTGATTTGGAATGATTGCACAGCACCTGATAATTTAGGGCTGGTTCAGACGGACGTTTGTGCAGCGTCTACCGCCAGCGTTCGGGGCTTGGCGTTAAACGCTCCCATTCAAGTGAATGGGAGCGTTTGTACCAAGCTTTTACGCGCGTTTACACGAACGCGGCGTTCGGGTCCTGATTTTCCCTGGCGTTCAAGGAGCCCCTGGAAGCTACATGTAGCTTCCAGGGACGGTTAACCGCGACGGGTAATGTCCCCCTAGGGGAAGAAAAAACGCGACCGCATGCGAACGCAACGCGAACGCTGCTGAAAGCCTGAACGCATCACGAAAGCAACGCCAACGAACGCAACGCCTCCGAACGTCCGTCTGAACCAGCCCTTACTCTGCTTCAATTAATGTTCTCACATGACATGCTGCAGCTCAACACAATAGCACACCGGCTGGCTCAGTCTGTAGCAAACAAGCTGCTCACCCTCAGCCACTCCATTCTGGCTCAGGAAGGTACACAAAGTACAAAAATGCTGCCCCTGAAATCGCTGCACCTGATGCAAATGTTTCACCTTGCTTCATTCATGAGAGAACCTGCCCCGCTGACAATTATGCACCAGAAGAACTAGTAGCTGAAAGTTTTGCCACTTTATAATGGAAGTAAATGTGATTTCTAACCTCCATGGTGATTCCCGGTAATCGCTAAAGCGCTAGCACTTTTCAAAGCGCTAGTGCTATATTACCCTATGGCAGAGTTCTCACTGCAGCGATATGCGCCTATTGCGGGTGTTTTCTGATTAGCACCAACCGCAAAACTTGTTCCCTGCAGCATTTTGCGAAGTGCTGACTGCGATCGCTCTGAATAACAGAAGTGTTCAGTGATTTTACCGCGCTAATCGCAGTAAAATTACTTGCGCAAAGCCCTACCGATAAGAGCTAGCGCTTTGCGCTTTTAGATGTGAATGGGGCCTTAAGGCAATTAACACTAATAATGCAATTGCTTACTTTTCAAAAGGCTGATTACCAAAAAAAATACCGTATTTCGCGCCGTATAAGACGCTCCGGAATATAAGACGCACCCAGGTTTAGAGGGCAAAAACCAGAGGAAAAAAAATTAAACCTAAACCTGGTGCGTCCATATTCCAGGAGCGTCTTGTACATGTTTGCCCCCAAATGGTGTCCTCCTGTGTCCCCACCAGTGTTCCCCATGTCTGCCCTAAGTGTCCTCCTGTGTTCCTATGTGTCCTCTGTGTCCCCTATGCCTGCCCCATGTGTCCTCTGTGTCCCCTATGCCTGCCCCATGTGTCCTCTGTGTCCCCTATGCCTATCCCATGTGTCCTCTGTGTCACCCTGCCTCATGTCAGGTGTTAATCTGTAGCGGGCTTACCTCTCCGCTAGTGTATAGGATGACCGATACCCCCGTGTTCCTCATCTTCCTCCTCCTGGCGATTGCTGCCCCCCCCCCCCCCGGGGTGTTAATCTGCAGCGGGCTTCCCTTTCCGCCATGCCCGTTAGGATTGGAGACCTGCCTCACAGCCGCGCATCTTGCTCTAGTGATCGTCATGTGATAATGACGCAACCATCACATGACGATCACTAGAGCAAGATGCGCGGCTGTGAAGCAGGTCTCCAATCCTAATGGGCATGGCGGAAAGGGAAGCCCGCTACAGATTAACACCCTGGGTGGGGGGCAGCAATCACCAGGAGGAGGAAGATGAGGCACACGTGGGGGATCGGGCATCCTATACACTAGCGGGGGACATGCGGCCGGACACTTAGAGCAGGTATGGGGAGAGGGCAGCGGCACATGTCAGCAGGCACAGTGTACACACAGGCAGGGAATTCCCGATGTGCCGGCGGGTCGCGGTTCGTATTGGCGGGCGTTCGTAAGTTGGGGATTCCCTGCCTTTGCCGTATAAGACGCAGGGACTTTTTCTCCCCATTTTTTGGGGATAAAAAGTGCGTCTTATACGGCGAAAAGTACAGTAAATCTGTCCCCAATTATATGCAAATGTCATGTTATAAAAGTGGTAATCATTTCAAAAAGGGACAAAAACCAAGCGTAGCTGGAGGGAATCATATGCGTAATCAGAGTTGCACAAGTGTAAACAGGCCCTTAGGTCCCATTCACACTTGAAAGAGCAAAACGCCGGCAATTTTTGCGGGAGTGATTTTTCCGCGATTTCACATGGAAAAAAAATCACTGGACAGTGCAGCAATTTCTCAGCGACCGCGTTTAGCGTTTCTATAGTACTGAAACGGGATCGCCAGGAAATCGCCTGAAAATGGTGCAGGCTACGCGTTTGGCGATTTTGGGCAATTTGCAGCGTTGAGTGCAAAATCACCCACGTAGGAACGGGCCCATAGGGTATTAAATCACTAGCGCTTTCAAAAGTGCTAGCGCCTGAGCGTTTTTGCCGGCAAAATGCTCTAGTGTGAATGGGCCCTTATGGTCTCTCCGCCAGGGAATTTTGCAACACTGAAACGGGATCATGGATGTTTACAAGTGTAAAGCTGGTGTCTAAAAACACTGACAATTACAAGTGCTGACGCAATTTAAACACATACTTAAAGGAAAGGAAAAATCTTAGCGAAATACAAAGAATATAAAAAATTTTCAAGGTATAAGTCACCCTTTTAAATAACTATTTAAATAATTTTCCAGGCTTGTGAATGACACACGATCATTAAAATCTTTGCTATGCCTAAGGCACTCTTTAGTGAACAGACTGCAGTTCACTAAAGAGTGCCTGTTCAATTACATGTTAAAGTGTACCTAAGGTGACATGAGATATACATGTGTATGTACAGTGCAAAATATATTAATAACCAGCACGGGCATATATTGCCATTGTCTTGTGATATATATGGTGGTTTCATAACCTTATTTTCATCACCTATATGGACATGATTGTTTGCAGCTGCTACTACATACGACCATTAGGTCGGTTTTAATTGTTTTTATCTATGTCTTTGACACTCCAATATGTCATATGTATTTGCAGTTATATATACAATTTTGAATAAACTTTGTTATACTTAGGAGTGGTGCTAGTCATATGGGCTTTCTTTCTCTTAACTTTTGCAATAACCAGCACGGTGGCGTAGTGTTTAGCACTCTTGCCTTGCAGCACTGGGCCCCCGGTTCGAATCCCAGTCAGGGCACGATCTGCAAGGAGTTTGTATGTTCTCCTTGTGTCTGCATGGGTTTCTTCCGGGTACTCTGGTTTCTTCCCACATTCCCAAAACATACAGATAAGTTAATTGGCTCCTTCCCTAAAAATTGGCCCTAGACTACAGTACATATACTACACAATATAGACATATGACTTAGTTATGGGACTAGATTGTGAGCTCCTTCGAGGGACAGTTAGTGACAAGATTATATATACTCTGTGCAGCGCTGCGGAAGAACTTCTGAGGGCAGGGGAGGGATAGAGAAAGGTACATAGTTCATGTATTTTTTAATTCTGGGACACTTAACCATCTTAGCGGTATGGACGAGCTCAGCTCGTCCATCACCGCCGATGGCTTCCGCTCAGGCCCTGCTGGGCCGATTTTGTTGAAATAAAAAGCAGCACACGCAGCCGGCACTTTGCCAGCCGCGTGTGCTGCCTGATCGCCGCCGCTCTGCGGCGATCCGCCGCTAGCAGCGGCGAAAGAGGGTCCCCCCAGCCGCCTGAGCCCTGCGCAGCCGGAACAAATAGTTCCGGCCAGCGCTAAGGGCTGGATCGGAGGCGGCTGACGTCCATGACGTCACTCCGCTCGTCGCCATGGCGACGAAGTAAGCAAAACACGGAAGGCCGCTCATTGCGGCCTTCCGTGTTACTTCTGGCCGCCGGAGGCGATCAGAAGAACGCCTCCGGAGCGCCCTCTAGTGGGCTTTCATGCAGCCAACTTTCAGTTGGCTGCATGAAATAGTTTTTTTTTTTATTTAAAAAAAACCCTCCCGCAGCCGCCCTGGCGATCTTAATAGAACGCCAGGGTGGTTAATAGACTGCCATTGAGCAGAGACAATAAAACATTCAATCTACTTTGTATATACGTACTATGTATGTATGTATGTATGTATGTATGTATGTATGTATGTATGTATGTATGTATGTATGTATGTATGTATGTATGTATGTATGTATGTATTTATGTAAATAAAATTGTGGGATATCTAAAAAGGTCATTGTTAGGCATAGGAGGAAAAATACAATTGTTTATCTGTGTATTTTCACCTAAGGTTCACATAAGTGCACACAAAGGAATAATAGGGCATAATAATAGGGAATAATAGGGATTAATAATCTAATACAGGTTTTCAAAGGCCAGAGATTGCTAGAAAGCATAAGTGATCCTGCATACATGACCTGGATTATCTACAAACTGTCTACTATTAGATGACAAAAGTTTACAATCCACACCTGTTTTAAATTAGGCAATAGAAAGTGATGCTGAAATGTAAGTAAATAAATGGCAGTGCTACTGCGGTGCTGTGCTTGTTGTATAAACGCATACACTTTTTTATGTCACAACTGTCTGAAAGACAGTTAAAAAGACATTTTTATTTTAGTCACATTCGCAGAGTCACATTTGCAGAGGGTGGAGCTAACGCTTGAGCAATTTTAGAAGTTGTACTTGTAATACACATTAAAGGAAACCTGAAGTGAGAGGGATATGGAATCTGACATTTATTTCCTTTTAAGCAATACCAGTTACCTGGCTATCCTGCCTCTAATACTTTTAGCCATAGATCCTGAACAAACATGCAGCAGATAAGCGGTTTCTGACATTATTGTCAGATCTGACAAGATTAGCTGCATGTTTGTTTCTGGTGCAATTCAGATGCTAATGCAGCCAAATAGATCAGCAGGGCTGCCAGGCAAATGGTATAGTTTAACCTTTTGGGGAACGCCGATATGAAATCCTACGCCGCACTTGTGGCTGTTCTAGCCTGACGCGGGGTAGGACTTATGCTGCCCGCTGTTTCCGCTCCCGATCGAGCGCACCCGAGAGGGGAGGTTAAGCTGTCCCCTAAATGATCAGAAGCCTTCGCGCTAGACTTCTGATCGCCGGCGGATCATAGTGATCACCATTAGAGCTGCAGCGGTAGGGGGGAAAGAAGAGATTCCACTGGCCTTGCTTACGTTCCCCCCGCGACTGGCGCTCCCCTTCGCCCTGGTCGGGGACTCCGCCACCCGGAACTGAGTGGCAGTACGAGCGGGGATGCCGGCGAGAGCGGAGGGCTCCACAGCTGCTCATCGCTGGAGCCCGGGAGGTGAGTAAAGGCTGCTGCATACAGGGGGAAAACCTGGGCACACCATGCCCACCTAAGCCCTAGCAGGGATCTGACTGCCTGACCCCCCCCCCCCCCCAAAAGCCTTAGCCCCTCAACAAGCATGCAGATCAGGTGCTCTGACTGAAATCAGACTGGATAAGCTGCATGCTTGTTTCAGGTGGGTGATTCAGCCACTACTGCAGCTAAAGAGATCAGCAGGACAAGTAACTTTAAGGCCTCTTTCACAGTGGGACGGTGCATTTTATGCGAAGTTAAGGTCACATAACGTGCCCCAAATGCAACGCACTGAAAGACTATAACTAGGACATTATAGTACATTATTTAGCCCTGCATTTGGTGCTCCGTTTTCGTTGCACAAGGATGGAACGAAAACGGCGCATATGTTACATTAAAAAAAAACATTACCGAGCATTTGCAACACACACAACACAGCAGATTTATTGCTAAACGCACAGCATGCAGCACTTTCTAAATATTGCTACAACGTGTGTACTGTGAATGTAGCACAGACTTAATATTGCTGTGCGTTAGTCAACGTTAAAACATTTTCTAACGTGTGACTTTAACGTTGCACTGTGAAAGAGGCCTAAAAAGAAACAAACCATATCCCTTTCAGTTAAGGTTCCCTTTAATGCAAAGTATTGACTGGCTACTACTGACGGCAGTGCTGGCACCCGGTTCTCGTAGCTGCAGACATTGGAGGATGTCGGCGCGGGAGCGATCCAGGCGGATGGGGCTGGAGGAAGCCCCAGGTATGTATAAATTTTTTTTTACTTTTCCCGTCTCTAGTTTCCTTTAAAATTGCAGCACTTCTGCAAGTTTAAAGAGAACCTGAACTGAAAATACAAAGTCAAAATAACCATACACAGGTCATACTTACCTCCCGTGTAGTCTACTTCTCAATCTCTTTCTCCTCTCCTGCATCCCATTTGTCCACTGTGATCAATGGAATTCTTCGTCCTCCATTTTAAAAATAGCCATTACCCCATAACAGCTTCCTGGTCAGCACACTGTTAAATTGTAATATCACCCACTTGAGACATAGGGAAAGTGCCGGCTGCTTACCTGGTAGCAGTGTTTCGGCGAGTCCTCCAGGACAGCCCTCCTGAGACTGTGTAAGTCTCCCCTCCCAAATCGGAAACGCCTGACAAGAATTAAAAACAATTAGTATAAATTCCACCCCCTCACAACCTTCTCCAGTTTAAAGAAGAGAAAAGAATCCACGAACTACTATCATACTTAAAGGATACCCGAACTGAAATGTGACATAATGAGATAGACATGTGTATGTACAGTGCCTAGCACACAAATAACTATGCTGTGTTCCTTTTTTTCTTTCTCTTCCTGAAAGAGTTAAATATAAGGTATGGAATTGGCTGACTCAGTCCTGACTCAGACAGGAAGTGACTACAGTGTGACCCTCACTGATAAGAAATTCCCCTTTTTTACCTCTTTCTTGCTCTCAGAAGCCATTTTCTGCTAGGAAAGTGTTTTATAGTTGGAATTTCTTATCAGTGAGGGTCACACTGTAGTCACTTCCTGTCTGAGTCAGGACTGAGTCAGCCACTTCCATACCTTATATGTAACTGTTTCAGGCAGAGAAAGAAAAAAAGGAACACAGCATAGTTATTTGTGTGCTAGGCACTGTACATACACATGTCTATCTCATTATGTCACATTTCAGTTCGGATATCCTTTAAATCAAATATATAATAGGGCCGGGAACCTAGACGGCCGTCCTGGAGGACTCGCCGGAACACTGCTACCAGGTAAGCAGTTGGCACTTCCTCCCTACGTCCTCCAGGACGGCCCTCCTGAGATCTAGCGAGAAATTTACCTTAGGGTGGGATAACAGCCTGAAGAACTTTGCGTCCAAAGGCCTCGTCCTGACTAGACAGGAGCTCCACTCTGTAATGCTTGATGAAGGTCGAGTGGCTGGACCATGTCGCGGCTCGACATATTTGCTCTAGAGAAGCTCCCGACCTCTTCGCCCAAGATGATGAAAGGGATCTGGTAGAGTGTGCTGTAATGTGGTCAGGCACCTGTAACTGAGCCTCTGAATAGGCAAGGGATATTAGCTGTCTAATCCACCTAGACACTGTCATTTTGGATACATGAGACCCCCTCTTAGTACCCCCAAAAGCTACAAAAAGATTAGTGGAAACTCTCCACTCTCTGGTTCTCTCTAAATACGTCAGTACCGCTCTTCTGACGTCTAGAGTGCTCAATCTCCTTTCTTTATCATTCTGTGGACTAGCCAAAAAGGAAGGCAGTACAATATCCTGAGTTCTATGAAAGGATGTGGACACCTTGGGTAAATAAGAGGGATCTAGTCTGAAGACAATCTTATCGGCATGAATTATCATGTATGGGTCCTTTATCGATAATGCCTGTATATCCCCTATCCTGCGAGCCGAGGTAATGGCCACTAGGAAAACAACTTTAAGCGTAAGAAACTTCAAAGGCACTGAATCCAGAGGTTCAAATTTGTCTGATGTTAAGAAATCCAATACCAACGACAGATCCCACGGAGGAATAAGCTTCTGAGGAATCGGCTGTGACCGTTCAACCGACCTCAAAACATTTTTAACATAAATATCGGCAGATAGCCGTTTAGACAAAAAAACAGAAAGAGCTGACACCTGAGCTCTAAGTGTACTGACGGTCAAGCCTAACCTGACTCCCTGCTGCAAAAATTCTAGAACAGAAGTAATGTTGTCTGACCTGGATACATTTATATGTTTCCAGGCCGAGAAGGTGTACCAAACCTTATTATATTTTCTTCTAGTGGCTGGTTTTCTACAGGCTAATAACGTCTTAACCACGTCCTTAGAAAACCTCTGAACTGTTAACATCTGCTCCTCAGGATCCAAGCAGCTAGATTCAAAAATCCTGGATTCGGATGGAGATTGCCGCCCTGTGTTAGCAGATCCGCTCTGTATTGAAGATGCCAAGGTCCCTGAACCGCTAGGGACTGCAGTAGCGGGAACCAAGCCCTCCTTGGCCACCAAGGGGCTATTAGTATCACTTCTGCTTCCTCTGATTGAATTTTCCTGAGGACCCTTGGTATCAACTTGAATGGAGGGAACGCGTAAAGCAACCCCTCTGGCCAAGGTATCGACAGGGCGTCCAATCTGCTCATTGAAGCAGAAGGATCCAGGGTACAAAAATCTTCCACTTTTGCGTTCTCTGGATTTGCGAACAAATCGAGAACTGGAAACCGCCAGCGTTCCGTAATCTCCAGAAAAGTTTCTGGATTGAGTTCCCACTCCGACTCCTCTACTAGCTGTCTGCTTAGAGAGTCTGCTCGTCTGTTGTGAACTCCCCGAATGTGGACTGCTGACAGGGATTCCAGATTGGCCTCTGACCATGCCATGATGAGAGATGTCAGGTGCTGGAGGTCTGGTACCCTCGTGCCTCCCTGCTTCCTGACATAACACACTGAGACGAAATTGTCAGAGAATACCAGTACCTCTGAGTTGGAGATTATCGGGAGTAGAGCCTGTAAGGCCAGCAGAATCGCCCTGAGCTCTCTGTAATTCGAAGATCTCCGGGCGATCTGTTGGTCCCATGTCCCCTGGGCCTGGTGGCCCAGGCAGTGGGCTCCCCAGCCCCAGGCACTGGCGTCCGTGTATAATTTCAACGGAAATTCCTGAACCCACTTGCGGCCCTGATTCAGGTTGGATCTCTGACTCCACCAGTGAAGGGCTACCACCACTTCCTCCGGTACTAACACTCTCGTGTCCAGAGAACGGTGATCTCTGTCCCAAGTTGACAACACCCAATTCTGGAGACTTCGAGAATGGGCCTGTGCCCACTCTACCGCCGGAATGGCTGAGGACATCAGCCCCAGGCATGATACCAACTTCCGCAGGGATACATGAGGATTCTCTCTGATCCCCTGCACCTCTGACACTAATCTGTCTATCTTCTGGTCTGGCAGGAAGACACGTCTGACCGTCGTGTCCCACCTGAGACCTAAAAAAATCAGACTTTGAACCGGGGTCAAGTGAGACTTCTCCGAGCTCACGATCCATCCTAGTCTGTTCAAAAGTTGAAGAGAAAAACCTAGCACCCCCTGCAAGGCTTCTCGAGTCTCAGCCATAAACAGAAAGTCGTCCAAGTAGGGGAGAACCCTTACATTGTGGAGATGCAGAAAAAACATTACCTCCGCCACAACCTTCGTAAAGATCCTCGGGGCCGACGATATTCCGAACGGCAGAGCCTGATATTAAAAATGGCATATCGACTCCCCTGTCCGAACCGCGAACCTTAAATACTTCTGAAAAAGAGGGTGGATCGGAATGTGGAGGTAAGCATCCTCCAGATCCACTGATGCTAGAAAAGCCCCCGGAGACATGAGGTTGCGAACGGAGGCAATGCTCTCCATCCTGAACTTCTTCTCCACAATGTAAGGGTTCAAAGGTTTCAAATTTAAGATCATTCGAAACCTTCCCGAGTGTTTCTGAATCAGAAATACTCGAGTAAAAGCCCTTCCCCTGTTCCGAGACCGGAACCGGACAAATAACCTTCTGGAGAAGCGAGGAAACTGAGTCCATTAAAGCCCCGCCCTGATGTGATCTCTGGGGGATGATGTGACCGAAAACCGGGAGGGAGGAGGAGATCTGAACTCCATCTTGTATCCTTGTTGGATTAAGTTCAGAATAAACTCGTTCTTCGTCACTTCTCGCCAAGCTGGCGCAAAGTAGCGAAGTCTTCCTCCCACCGGAATCCGCCCGTCATTTAGAGGGCTTCGTAGCAGCAGAGGCTGGCTGGGATCTATTGAAGAGGAAAGGTCTACCTCTGCCCGCATTGTAGGACCACCTCTTACTCTGTTTCTGTCCTCTACCCTGCTGCTCTTGCCTGAAACAGGTCTTTTTATTCTGAAAGGGCTGTTTCCCTCTCTTCTTTTTTTCCGGAAACTTCCTGGATTTATTGGATGATCTCTCCAATACCGAGTCTAAATCCTTTCCAAACAAAAGGTTACCCTGAAAAGACATTCCACAAAGCTTCTGTTTGGAAATAACATCTCCTTCCCATGTGATTAGCCAAACGGCTCGTCGAGCCGAATTGATCAGTGCCGCCGTCTTAGCGGCGGCCCTGAGAGACTCAGTAGCCGCATCTGCCAAGAAAGCAATCGACTTGATTATTACAGGTAAGCTTTCTAAAATCCTTGCATGAGGAGTACCCTCCTCTAGCCGACTCTGAAGCCCCCGAATCCACTTATCAAGATTGCGGGCTACACATACTGAGGAAATGGCTGGTTTAAAGGAAAAGGATGTTGAATCCCATGCTCTCTTAAGAAGGGCCTCTGCCTTTCTATCCATAGGATCTTTTAAGGCTCCCATATCCTCAAAGGATAGATCTGTATCCTTAGAGCATTGAGAGAGAGGAGCAACCAATCTAGGGCATTTAAATAATGAATCATGCTCCTCAATATTGAAAAGAAATCGGCGTTTGAAAGATCTTGGGACAAACAGCCTCCCCTCCGGATCCTTCCACTGGGCGGCAATAACACTCTTGATAGCCCTGTGGACAGGGAACACTCGGCCTCCCCGATCCTCCAATCCTCTATAAATATCATCCTGAGGAGTAGAAGCTGATCTAGGCTCTTCAATCTGCTCAGAATCATAAACTGCTTTAAGCAGTTCTGAAGTATCCTCCGCGTTGAACAGGTATCTTGGTACCCTCGCCTCACCCTGATTCCCTGAATCATCTGACTCCGGTAGTTCACCCTCATCAGACCCCTCAGACACATCCCCCGGGGATAACGGTGAGGAATCCTCCCCTACATGAGAAGCCCCCCACTTACCCTGGGGGATACCCGGCAATACAGGAGTAGGTGCAGGCTGGTCCATGGGAGAAGACCCAGTCTGCGGAATCTGAGCCTGAGAAGTAATCACTACAGGCTGAGCCGGCTGAGTGGGAACTGGCGGCAAGGCTGATGATGACTGCGGTAAGGGGACCACCTGTAGTGGACAAGGAGGTAGAGCTGCTCTAAACGCTGAAAAGGTAGTCGCTAGCTCCTGTTTCATAGATTTCATTAAATCTAATAAAGCAATAGTAGTGCTCTCGGGCCTAGGTGCATGAGACTTTGATTTATTGAAACATTCTATACATAAAGTCTTGGAAGACCCCTCAGGTAGCCTGCCACCACATTTAGTACACTTATTGGACTTGCCAGGATACTGCTGTGGTTTCTGAAAACTAAAACAGAAAGGAAAAACCCACCAGGGATCCTTAGCTACCGAGTATGCCATATAAACTTATAAACAAGTTATCATAGCTCTAACACCTTACCGGCTGCTGTCCTGTCTCCCCAGTGACAGCCGAAGGTGTTAGCTGTGTCTCTGGAGCGGGCTCTGATGGCTGCTGCAAGGCCCCTGCAGAGATTCACTGCCTCCGTGCAGTGTGTATGCGCGCTGGGTGGACCGCTGCGTGTATAACGCGGATGCTGGAGCTTGCCCTCCGCGTGTCAACCTCCAAGAAGACGGAAGTGAAATGCCGACAGGCGCCGCCGAAGACAGCCCCTCTTCAATTCACGCGGCCAAACTCCTGCCTGACGCAATGTGCGTCACTTCCGCCTCCAGCCCTCGCATCACAGATGTGGAAGAGGAATTCTGCGTCCACCCAGCCGCTCAGCGAGGAGAAGAGCGGCGGGATATGGCAAAAGCGCTCCGGCTTCTACCACCCCACTAGTGGATCCAGGTATGGCTGCCTTTACTCCACACGTCAGGTCGCGCCCAGCACAGACCCAAACCGCTCTCCCTCCAGAAAAACTTCTTCCTAAGCCTGGTCAATCCAAGTAGGTGCCATCAGGCTCCCCTACCACCAGGAACAACTCCATAGGTGCTTCCATGGAAAGTCTAGGAAACAAACAAAAAACTGGAGGAGGTTGTGAGGGGGTGGAATTTATACTAATTGTTTTTAATTCTTGTCAGGTGTTTCCGATTTGGGAGGGGAGACTTACACAGTCTCAGGAGGGCCGTCCTGGAGGACGTAGGGAGGAACATGGACATTACCTTGCAGATTCAGTTGTAATTGACAGCTGCTGATATATAACTGACAGCAACTGGTATATTTCAGTTCTGACAAAATATTTTCAGAACTGAAAGGGATCACTGTAAGAAGAAAATGTTGAGCTTCTGAGAGGAACTGACGGTGAAGTTAGTATGCAATATTCATTTGCAGCTACGTCATGTGTTTATTTTTAATAATTTTACTCGCTTCAGGTTCCCTTTAGGGGGGTTAGGCAGCCTGTCCCAAAAGGGTTAAAAGGAAATAAGTAGGGCAGCCTTCATATTCTCTCTGACCTGTCTCTCTCACTTTGCTGCAGCCCACTTGCTCTGCTGTTGGTATAACATTGTGAGCCATTCACAGGGTCAGGAGCCAATGAAATTGGCTTCTGACCAGCTCACTGAGCTCTGCTGTCACACCAACAGCAGAGCAAGTGGACGTCAGCTATAGGAGAGGAGAGATCAGCAGTACCGTGGGGAATGGTCATTGAAATCTACACCCTGGCAAGGATAACAGGTCCTAAACACAGCATAGATTTAAATTATCATGGCCCAGAATCGGTTAAAGTAAACTTGTAGTTCCCTAAAGAAAAGAAAGTTACTTACCAAGGCTTAGTTAAAAGGCTTCCCATCTCTTTCTCGACCCCACTGTTACTGCGCATGGACCCACTGAACATATCTGACAAGGGCTTGTCAGATAGTTGTGATCACACTCCCCTAGTGAGCAAGCGCAGTTGCGCAGCTGCACAGCATCTGGGCAAGTATGGCAATACCAGTGCAGAGAGCCGAAGCTGCTTATCCACAAGCGGCTACTGTACAGGCACAGTACATCCATGCTCATTAACAAAGGGGAGCATGGCATGAACTCCCAGAGGGTGCCGACCAGTAGCGGTGGTGTAGAGGTGAACATGGGAATCCTCTAGACCAGTGATGGCTAACCTTGGCACTCCAGCTGTGACAAAACTACAAATCCAATCATGCCTCTGCCTCCCGAGTTATGCTAATGCTGGCCATACACGGTACAATAAAAATGTTCGATTTTTCTGTTTATTCGATCTAAATGATCGAATTGAATGAAAGTTGAAAATATTTTTTTTTTCGATCAAGAAATTTGAACGATTATCCCGTTTTTTTGGGAAAAATGATCGGACATGCTGGAAAAATCTTTATATTCGATCTAACGGATTAATCGAACTAAATTATCTAATTGAAAAATTGTACCATGTATGGCCACCTTTAGAGCTGTCAGAGTATTGCAATGCCTCATGGGACTTGTAGTTCCACCACAGCCAGAGTGCCAAGGTTAGCCATCACCGCTCTAAACTATCTACAGGCTTTGCTCTATCTAACAAAGTACAGTATATATATATATATATATATATATATATATATATATATATATATATATATATATATATATATATTTATTTATTTTTTTACTTTGGGAGACTACAGGTTTATTTTGCCATCCAGATTTGATCAGCTACTTCAAAAGGTCTGCCTCTGCTAGCTCTGGTAATACTAGATCCAAAGTATACAGGAAAGTCAAATGATTTGCTCATCTCTGTCAGAGTCTCACTGACCTGAAAGAGGAACTGTAACAATATATAATAGAATTTAGTAATTTATTTAAAATTCCCCATTTTTTTTTATTTTGAAACCCCCTGGGTTTCAGAATCAGAAATACTTCCTAAACCTATATTATTATTATTATTATTTAGTATTTATATAGCGCCGACATATTACGCAGCGCTGTACAGAGAGTATATATATATTTTGTCACTAACTGTCCCTCAAAGGAGCTCACAATCTAATCCCTACCATTGCCATATGTCTGTATTATGTAGTGTATGTAATGTAGTCTAGGGCCAATTTTTTAGTGGGAGCCAATTAACTTATCTGTATGTTTTTGGAATGTGGGAGGAAACCGGAGTGCCCGGAGGAAACCCACGCAGACACGGAGAGAACATACAAACTCTTTGCAGATAGTGCCCTGGCTGGGATTCCATCCAGGGACCCAGCGCTGCAAGGCGAGAGAGCTAACCACTACGCCACCGTGCTGCCCATATATATTGCTGTGTATCGGTACATAGCCCCCCCTCCCATCTACAAGGATGAGTGCATATCGCACGTTTATGGTTTAAGCAAGTCGCAAGCTAAGCATAGAGAATGAGCCTATAGAGATAAAGGTGTCACAGCACAGTGCTAAAAAGCTCCCCAAACGTGTGTGAACCAGCCCTTTGGTCTAAGCTGTTAATTATGCAGAACCACCCCCCCCCCCCCCCTAAACATTCTGGGAGGCCAGATATCTATAGAACACTCAAACGAACATTCCGCAGATATCTGCCAGTACTGAATATGTTGCCACCTGTGATAAATTTCAGAAAGTATATCACGGAGAGGTTCAATTTTACAGTAGGCAACAACTGACTACATAATGTATAAGTGAATATTGTAAACATAAAATACATATCCAATTGTATTCATTATTTTACTGTGACTGCAGTTGCTCTTGAACAAGAATAGATAGGTGTGTTTGTGCCAGTTACAGAACTATACAGATAGTGACAGTAGAGCTCTGTCCTGCCATGCGAGGTAGCGCCCCCCTCTCTGCTTCCACCTTTACACGTCAGGTGCAGGAGTGTCAGAGATCCCACCCTGGAGAAGCACGAGACAGGCAGCAGAGATGGGTGACGGGAGGCAGCGGCAGGACACAGCTGTGGGTTGAGCGGGCCGCGTCACAGGAGCGTCAGGAGGCAGCTGACACGCTGGCGGGTTCCGAGGCGGGGGACCGCTGTCTGCCCGGCGCCCCATCATACAGCGCGAATCACCGCGGCAACAGCTACGGGAACAGAAGCAGTGCATACAAACACGCTATAACACAGAATATTGACATATTAATTCGCTGTGTGACGACACGTGCATTACTGCCCAGCCGTGTAAACAAGTCATAGAACACGGCGTGCACGCAGCACAGTTCGGGCCTCCGGGACTACCGGGTGACCCCCAACTTTCTATTTCCGTTACCTTTCCGGTGACAGGCGCCGCCATGTTGCCTACGAGTGTTTATGATGACGTCGCACACTTCACGTGCCCCAGCACAACACGCGCAGAACAGCCCGGCTACCGCGCAAGCGCACCAGCCTGGAGGTCTCCGAATGTCACATGATGTGTCACAAGACGTCACTGAGAAGCATGTTAGATGATCGTTTTACCATTCATAGAATTCTTCACTCAGCTCAGCTGTTAGGTCAATCTGTTGCCCCACATTATTAGGTGATGAGGGGATCACGGCATCCATTCTGTTGTTCCGCTTCCAACTAATGTCCCTCTATTTAGCCTTCTATACTAAAAGGGTACCTGAAATATTAAGTTTAAAAAAAGTTTAACTTACCTGCCACACGAGGTAGCGCCTCCCATCATACAGCGCCCCCATCATACAGCGCCCCCCACCATAGCTCCCAACTGTCCTTTTTTGGAGTGACAGTCCCTCTTTGGGAGCTGTGTCCCTCTTTCCTCCTCCTTTGTCCCTCTTTCAGGACTTTGTCCCTCTTTCAGGACTTTGTCCCTCTTTCTATGTAAATATATATATTTCTCTGACCCTAAACTTTATTCCCATGCTTTACATTGATATAGTACTAATTTTAAAATGTTAAAGGGGAACTGAAGAGAGAGGTATATGGAGGCTGTCATGTTTATTTCCTTTTAATCAATACCAGTTGCCTGGAAGCCCTGCTGGTCTATTTCTCTGCAGTAGTATCCGATTAAAACCAGAAACAAGCATGCAGCTAGTCTTGTCAGATCAGACTTATAAGTCTGAACCACTGAAACACCTGATCTGCTGCATGCTTGTTCAGGGGCTATGGCTAATAGTATTAGAGGCAGAGGATCAGCAGGGCTGCCAGGCAACTGGTATTGTCTAAAAGGAAATAAACATGACAGCCTCCATATACCTCTCTCTTCAGTTCCCCTTTAATATGAAGGAAAATGTACCAGGATAGAAAGGACCAGTGTGGTTTGAATTATAGAACAACATATTTTACTCATGAAATCTTTATAGTATGCATGACTAGGGGTGTGATGGGGGCATGATCAGGGGTGTGACAGGGGCGTGGCTTAAGTGTCCCTCTTTCTCATCTCAAAATGTTAGAAGGTATGCTTACCTGGGGTTTCTCCCAGCCCCCTGCAGCTATCCTGTGCCTGCATTGGTACTCAATGATCATCACGTTCTCCGCTGCGGCTTGGTTGCATTAATACTTGGCTAACTATAATTAAGGCACCTACACCTAACTACACTATACTTGGCTAACTATAATGAAGGCACCTACACCTAACTACACTATACCTGGCTAACTATACTGAAGGCACCTACACCTAGCTATCTGTACTGAAGGCACCAGAGGCGGCCTTTGGGGGTGGCAAGTGGGGCGATCGCCCCAGGCCCCGCACAGGAAGAGGGCCCCGCATGTCATGCCCGCCATACCATGCTCATTTTGGTGGTGGTGAAGGAAAGGTCTACAGAAGTCTAGCTGTTTGTGTTCTGAGCAGTGTGTCATTTACAAATACTCAGTTCTTCCTATTTTGTTTTACACACCTTATATTTTGCACCACCCCCCTTTTATTGCTTAGGTTTTTGTCTTCAGCATGCTTTACTGTACTATGCCGTTTGCCTTTTTGTAATGAATTTCTGCACTGACATGAAGCTTGCCAAATGTCAGATTAAGATAACGTGCAAGAGCCTCAGCCTAAGGGCCCCAGGGGCATTTAGGTCAGTCAAACATGGACTGGAGCTAGAGGGGGCTCAGGCTGGAGCTTCCAGACTGGCTGGGGTTTGGTGCTAGGTTTCATGGGAGCTAGGGATAGGTAGAGGCTGGCTGGGGAGCGAGGGATCAGTACAGTTTTATTACATTACGTATTGTAATTGTTCCTGTATTGGTTGGCTTAAGGGCCTTTAACAAGTTTTTAAACAATAACAAGGCATACTGCTTTAGAGGTGGACAAGCCCATGACTGTGGTGGTACGGTACATGGCCTTCACTTATGCCTCTAGGCCCCGCATATGACACTCGCCCCAGGCCCCGCATACTCTAAGGCCGGCTCTGGAAACACCCACACCTAACTACACTATACCTGGCTTCCTATACTGAAGGCCCCTATACCTAGCTATCTATACTTCAGGCACCTATACCTATCTACCTATACTGAAGGCCCCTATACCTAGCTATCTATACTTAAGGCACCTATACCTTTCTACCTATACTGAAGGCCCCTATACCTAGCTACCTAAATGTTTGTAGATCTCCTGGACCCGGCAAATTTTAAAGTAGCTCGCGAGCCGAAAAAGTGTAGGCACTCCTGCTGTAGAGGGTACTGTGATTGGAGAACTGTTTCCTATGAGGTTTCCTACTGAGTCCCCTTTAGAGTTAGCTCTTGGTTTGTACAATGATAATATAGTATACAATAAATTACAGTAAAGTAGTGGCCACCCCATAAGCAATCAGCATAAATATAGAAAAGAAAGAAAGACAGGTTGAGGGTTTTCAGGCCCATAGGAAATCCATACAAAATAAGTTTTTTATAAAATGTAGCTTTTATTTATAATTTTGAAAGTGGACCTGAACTCCTGCACAGGACCCAAGAGAACGAAATTCACCCTGTGTGGTTTTATAGGGAAGAGCCTGTCTAATTCCCCCTCATCTGTAAGTAATCACAAGTGTTATTTGATCTTTCAGCTGTGGCAGCACAGAAATGCGGCAGTCCTTGACAAACACAGATAATATGTAAACACAGGATGTTAACCCTTTGTCTGTTTCCATGAAAGCAGGAAGTAGACACACTGCAGATGTATTGTAGAAGTTCTGTAAGCTGTAGCAAATGTTTTTGTTTAAAAGTTATTATGCTGTTGCTTATCTTTTAGAGCAGAGAGGGAGTCCTAAGTTCAGGTCTGCTTTAAATGGTCAACAGGTATGACAAACATCATAAAAGTCCATGTGTCACATAATGTCAAAGATGGCGTTTGACACTGATTATGTGAAACTTGGACTTTTATGAGGTTTGTCATACCTGTTGACCAGTTAAGGATTATAATTAAAAGCTACGTTTTATAATCTTCTTTTGTGTGGATTTTCTACGGGCCTGAGACCCCTCACCCTGTCTTTCTTTGTTTGCTATGTTTAGAATGATAATTAATATATCTCTTGCTTCTTCATGGCATGCCTGACTTAAGTGCCATAAAGGCGTGACTAGAGATCTGGTGGGGACGTTCCTTAAGGGACTCAGAGATGAGTCTTCCTTCTTCTCTTTTTTTACTTACCCTGTGCTTCTTCCAGCCCGATAAGCATGGATGTGTCCCTCGCCGTCCTCCTGCGATCTCCCATTCAGCCACGGTGAGCCCCGGTAAGTGGCTCAGTGACGTCAGTGGTGGACCTTCTCCGCATGCGGGGACCTTCTGAGTCTGAGTCAGACTGAGCCGCATACTGGGAGTTTGCAGCACCTGAACGGGAGATCGCAGGAGGACGTCGAGGGACCCATCCATGCTTATGGGGCTGGAGGGAGCCCCGGGTAAGTAAAAAAAAGGCAAGAACACTCATCTCTAAGTCTCTTTACAGGAGACCGGAAGCAAGAGGAATATGGAGGCATCCATACTTATTTCCTTTTAAGAAATTCCAGTTGCCTAGTTATCCTACTGATCCTCTGCCTCTAATACTTTTAGTCAAAGACCATGAACAAGCATATGCAGATCAGGTTTTTTCTGACATTATTATAAAATCTGACAAGATCAGCTGCATGCTTGTTTCTGGTGTGAGGGCCTTTTTCCACTACCCTGCGATTTTTTTTCGATTGCTAACGGATCGCAAAACGCAAGGTACATCAAACTAATGGAAATGGCAGCAGCAATTTCTATTAGTGCGATCCGATTGCGTTGCTATTTCAGACCACGTGCAATTGTCACCCTGCCGCATTTTGGATGAGTATAGTAGATTGCGATCGCGATTCATAGTGGAAAAGAGCCCTTATTCAGACTCTACTGCAGCCAAAAAGATCGGATGGGCTGCTAGGCAACTGGTATTGTTTAAATGCAAATAACTATTGGCAGCCTCCATATTCTTACTTTAGTTGTCCTTAATGTTTCTGCTAAAAATTACCCCTTTTTCTTGTTTCAGAAATCTGGGAGGTATGATTCTATGGTTTTTATGTTAGGTTAGGTTCACAGTGGGCGTTGTGTCCCCTATAAATAGAGGTACATAACGGAATGGGAAAGTGGTGCCGTACGTTATCTGTACGTTGCATACAGTGAAGCATAGTCAATGAAAAGTTTGCATCACTATTGGTGCGCGTGGTTTCCGGTAACGCACTGCATGCAGTCCATTGGGTTGCCGCACACCGATAAACCACATGGGCAGCACTGGGAACATAGCATAGAATGGTGCATTGCAGTGCGATGGTCCATGTTACAAAGCGACCATTGCACCTCAATGCACCACTGTTAGAGTACAACCGAGGTGACATTTAACATGATGAGATAGACATGTATGTACAATGCCAAGCACACAAATAACTATGCTGTGTTCCTTTTTTTCTTTCTCTGCCTGAAAAAGTTAAACATCAGGTATGCAAGTGACAGTTTCTGTCCAGGTCGGGACCGGGTTGGACTGGGTCAGACTATAGCATAACCCTCATTGATAAGTAATTACAGCCATAAAACACTTTACTGTCAGTATATGGCTTCTGAGAGCAGGAAAGAGATAAAAATGGTAGATAATTCATAGATTTGAGCTCTGGCATTCTTCAGTAAAGGTTTCATTGAGCAGAAACATTGAAACGGTAAAAACGTAAAAACTAGATTTAAATATAAAATAAAAATGTGGGATATCTGAAAAAGTCATTTTTAGGAGGAGGAGGATAGATACAACTGTTTTTCTCATCAGTTTATTTTCACCTCGGGTGTCCTTTAACACAGCCCCAAAATGTTGTTGTGTTATAATTAGAAGACCAACTATAAAAGACCAAGCTCTAGTTAAAAGACCAACTAAATCCAACCTTGTTGATGAGATTTACATAGAGAAAAAAAAAAGATTTCTCTCTGTGTCCCAATTAGTAAAATTGTCCCAGGCTGGTGAATAATGTTGACATATTCAAATTTGAAACCTTGTTCCAAAAAGGTTCTCATTGGTTTTCTGAGTAGTGGACCAGTGAAAACCTTCCCTAGTGCTCATGGAGAATTCCCATTGGTCTTTTGCAAACCATTGGAATCCTAATTCTGATGGGACTCTGGGATCGGTATACCAACATTTCTAGCGTGCAGAGGGCAGAGAGCTTGATAACAGTTGTCACGGGTGTTGGGGAAATGGCACACCATGGAGTCACATTTAACCTATTTTAGTTCCTGGACGTAGAAACTACGTCCAGGAACCATGCACGCTCCCACGCGCTCCCACGGCCGATCGCGCGCGTGCACTCGCGCTCCCGACCCGCGGATCGTTAGCCAGGCAATCAGTGAATCGGGCTATGGTGCCCGATCACTGATTCCTCTCCCCCACTGAAAAAGCGACAGCTTCTCTTGGAAGCTGCGCCTTTTCTGGCTGTTACCTCCCCCATGCGTCTCTCTAAGCGTATGTTACGCTTAGAGTGACGTCATGTACACAAACTCATGGCCGCCATCTTGTGGCCAAAAAGTAAAACTACAACCAAAAGTAAAAAAAATAAAACTCAAGACACATTTACATTATAAAACTATTGTTTACATCCCACCCTCCCAAAAATACCCAAATAAAATGTTTAATATAAAAAAAAATTACAAAAAAAAAAAACATGTAAATATTTACCTAAGGGTCTAAACTTTTCAAATATCAATGTATAGATGAAATATTTCTATATTTTTTTATTTTAAACTTGTAAATAGTGATAGATGCAAAACGGAAAAAATGCACCTTTATTTCCAAATAAAATATTGTTGCCATACATTGTGATAGGGATATAATTTTAATGGTGAAATAACCGGGACATATGGGCAAATACAATACGTGAGTTTTAATTATGGAGGCATGTATTATTTTAAAACTATAATGGCTGAAAACTGAGAAATAATGAATTTTTTCCGTTTTTTTTCTTATTCTTCCTGTTAAAATGCATTTACAGTAAAGTGGCTCTTAGCAAAATGTACCCCCCAAAGAAAGCCTAATTGATGGCTGAAAAAACAAGATATAGATCAGTTCATTGTGATAAGTAGTGATAAAGTTATAGGCTAATGAATGGGAGGTGAACATTTCTCAAGTGAAAACGACGGAACGCGAATGGGTTAAGCTGTGTTGAGATAAGAAAAAGTTGAGGTTGTCATTGTCCCTGACAAGCTTGCAGTTTAGCCATCCATCCACCCCCCCCCCCCCCCCCCCCCCCCGAAAAAAATGATGTTCCAGAGGCTTCCCATGTCCTCCTTGACCCCTCCGCTGTCTGCTTCTTCAGCTTGGATATTTATATGCCGTGACTGTGAAACACGACTATGTACTTATATACCACCTGGATTCCAATTTAAAGTCATATGGCAAAAATTCTGATCTACAAATTCCTGCAAGTACTAATGTGTGTAGTCACGTGCTATAACTACGCAAGCACAATTATGCTTTGATCTAATGTGTGGATCTCCACTAAGGTCCCCAGGAGACCCTCTTGTCCTCTAGCTTCGTCATCTCCTCTCACTCCAGCATCCAGGACTTCTCATGAGCATCACCTCTCCTTTGGAACACTCTCCCTCAGCCAGTTTTTCATGCTCCGAGCCTGGAAATCTTCAAACGTTCTCTCAAAAAACACTTGTTAAGGCAAGCCTATAATTTGCTATAGGTAACATTGAAGTTTACTGCCTCTTCAATCCACCCCTGTGTCTCCTTCCCTAATGTCTCCAACCCACTACCCTCTAGAGTGAAAGCTCGCAGGGGTAGGGACCACCTCCTAGTGTTTCTTATTCTGATGTAATTTGTCAAAGGGACCTATACCATTGGTATATGGTGATGTCGCAAACTAATATCTGTATTTGTATTGCTGGTTCTCCTGATTGTACAAAGTTTTGAATCTCTCAGGGGGTTGCCTTTAGTGAGTGGGGTTTAGTTATTTGCAATGCAAAAATATTTATTTTAATGTGGATATTTAATAAAAGTAGTTTCATTAAATGTATGCTTAAAGTCCTATCTGCACTAAGACTGTTTTATATTCGATAATAAATACTATTAAAATTGGATCTAAACCTCAGAGGGGAAATACTGTAGATGCTCTAAATGAGGAGGTTAATTCCCTCATTAATTTTGCAGATAGTGCGGACAGAAAAATTAAATCTGCGAGTAAAGAATTGGATAAGATAAATATAAGATTTAAGGCACATTTATGAATAGGTCTTTAATTTCCCACAGTGATGATATGGAAAACTGCGATAGGAGGTTTAATATGAAAACAAAAGGCTTGCAGGAGCGCAGATCTGATAAAGAATGAAATGTCTCACTTTGGCCTATCATGTTGGATAAATCAGAAGCACACTGTGTGGAAAGTGATAGAGCCCACAGAGTGGGTAACTCCAATTTAAAGGGGGTTGTAACATCCAAAAATAAAAAAATTCCCCAAAATAGTTAGTACCTCAAATATATATATTTAAAGAATACCTTAGTCCTAAACATAATCGGAAATGAACACACCGTGTGTGTGTGTGGGGGGGGGGGGGGGGGGGAGACTTACCGCACCTCCCATTTAAACCCATTTTTTCTATGTCCCCTAATTTTTATTTTATTTTCTTACTGGTCTGTGTGCCTTTGCGGAACTATGCAGAGCAAACAGGATTGAAGGAAGTCTTTTTTTTTCTTTTTTTTTTCTTTTTTGCTACAGTAACAAGCTTATCTCAAAATGCAAATAACAGAAACTTCCAATTTCTGATAAGGTAAGGACACTATGACCAGAAGGTAATTTAACCTTTTTTTTCAAAATTATTTTCATTTTATATCACAATAAAAAGTTTTCATAAATACATTACAATGGTGCATTCAATTCAGAAGTTTAACAGATTGCTTGCCAAAATCCAGGGCCGGGCCAAGGCAGAGGCAAGAGAGGCTCCAGCCTCAGGGCCCAGTGTAGGAGGGGGCGCACAACTCACTCAGCTATCATTCCAATATTGTGTTTAAAGCAGAGAGAAATAAGAAAAGGGGATACATGGCAGTGACTGCAAGCCATATCACTAGAGATTAAGGTGTTGGGGGCCCTGGAGCATCTCTTAAAGGTTGGGGGTCATGGCATGGGGCGCCTCTTTCGGTCATGGGGCGTCATGGGGCGCCTCAATCAGTGTGTGGTGGCTGGGGTGGGAGGGATGGGGGGGTGCACTTTCGTGTCTCAGCCTTGGGTGCTGGAGGACCTCGCCCCGGCTCTGCCAACATCATATAACTAAATATAACTTTCTAGATTAATTTTAACAAATTAAACTCCCTCCCCTCCTGTTGCAAGTTAATTCACAACTTTATTCTATTTAAATTAATACCATTGTCTAGTCATTAACTTATAGCACCCCTTGTGTCCCCCTAGAACTTCTTCGCATATACCATGATGTAACTCTATAATTACCCATCAGCAAATTTCTGTCCTGCTTCAATAGTATTTGAACAATTTACAGTAATTGTGAAAATCTGCTCAGCTGCCTGTGCAGACAGGCAGTTTTTTGACGACTGTTCAGGTCTGCATTCTGCAGGTCTCTTTAAGAGAGACTTTTTGTCAGTATTGCAGCTTGCTGCTGAGGAATTTGTATACATTCGTTATGCAAATCCCCTACCTGCCTCCTGTGATGACTGGCAGTATAAAGGTTGGGATTACCCACAGTCCTTTGCTGGTCATTCCTTCAGGGTTTGTAGTAAACACTCCTAGAGAGTGTCAGCCATGCTACTTCTTGTTGAAGTTATCTTAGAGTAATTCTGGGGACTGCACTAGGCAGTTTCTTTAGTGCCGTTAGGATTGCTTATCTGTTTGTTTGTCTGTTGCGACTGTCCTGTCCCAGCGGTGGTCGATAGGAAGTCGTTCTGTGTGTCTGGGTGCTAACCGGAACAGCGGTTGTTACTGGTAGCCCCTTCTGATCTGTCTTCCCTGGATCGCACTCACCTTGTGCTAGTGCTGTGGATCCTTCTGTTCTGTCTCCCTGTATCGCACTCGCCTTGCGCTAGTGCTGTGGATCCTTCTGTTCTGTCTCCCTGGATCGCACTCGCCTTGAGCTAGTGCTGTGGATCCTTCTGTTCTGTCTACCTGGATCGCACTCGCCTTGAGCTAGTGCTGTGGATCCTTCTGTTCTGTCTACCTGGATCGCACTCGCCTTAAGCTAGTGCTGTGGATCCTTCTGTTCTGTCTACCTGGATCGCACTCGCCTTGAGCTAGTGCTGTGGATCCTTCTGTTCTGTCTCCCTGGATCGCACTCGCCTTGAGCTAGTGCTGTGGATCCTTCTGATCTGTGTTTCTGCTTGGATCACACTTGCTCTGACGGAAGAGCGGTGGATCCTTTCTGCCTAGTTCCTGTTTCACGTTTGTCTGTCTTGTCTGATATGAACGCTTGCTGTAGGCTCGGTGAGGTAACCGTTAAGCAAGCGCTCGCGTTCTCTGTTTCGTGTTTGTCTGTCTTTGGTTAGTTAGGCGTGCTTGTCTCTGTTGTGCATAACACGCGGAGACCGCGCACGAACGCGTGCACTGTTGCGAATGAGTGCGGTGTTCGCGTTCAGCTAGCGTTTGTTATTTTCCTTATCTTTCTCTTTGTATGATTTGGTGTGCCTTTGCTACCCTGGTGCTCTGTCCTGCTCAGTCTTGTGTCGCTATTGGCAATCGCCATTCTTGCGATTGCGTTTCCTACTTCGTTTACGCCGTTGTGTGTTCGCCGTTGCTGGGTGGCGACTAGTTTGGTGGGCACACATTGGTTCTGTCCCTTTGCTCTGTTCCCTGTGGGCTATCCAGCCCTGCCTGATTGTACCTTGTCCTGGATCTGTACAATTCCCATTTGGCATCTGTGGCTGTGCAGTGGCTGTGTTCACCTGCACTCCACAGCGCCAACTGCCAGTGGGAATTGCCCGCTGCGGGTGCATAGCACCTAGCCTGGTGTCCTCAATTAACGCTTGTGGAGGAAATCCGCCGTATCAGCACACGCGTTGTGCGCTGCTCACGGAGAAAGTTCCACAATCGTTACAGAATGACCAGCCAAACCAAAATTCCCAGGGCAGAGGGAACCTCTGATTTGCTTCAGATGTCATTGCCTGAGACAAAAGCGTATGTGGATCCTATTATAGGTAGGATCGCACGCTATATTAAAGCAGTTAAAAAATCTGTTCTTGTTCCTGAACTCCACCCATATGGAGATTATCTGGATACCGGCCTGTTTGAACCCCCATTTGCTTCCTGGAATGTTGGGGCCCTGCTGGAAGAATTCGATTTTGATTGGAAAGCTTTTTGCGATTTTTACATCGCAAAAAGCGAAGATGTCTTGAATGATTGTCTCGATTCTATGTACCTTTTGATTGAATCCGATGAAGGTGACGAGGCTGATGTGGATCTGGTGATTTATGTATGGCAGACGATTTTGGATGAGTTGCACACACACCAACCAATTGATTCCAATAAAGAGACATTGTTGTCGGATGATTGTTCCTGCCTTTCTGGGGTAAAGAATGAGAGTCTTGACTTTGTGCAATCTGAAATGAATGAGTGTGCCGCTGTGGTTGATTCCTGTGCGAATCCTGAAGGATTCTCTCCTGACAGTGTGCAGTTTGAATCTGTGCGATCTGATGCCTGTTTTTTTGGATGTTCCTGCAGATTGTGATCGGCATGAGTCTGCCGGTTTCCTCAAGGATGTGTGGGATCCTTTTTCATTTAGAAACAGATCTTTGAGATCTTCCGTCTGTGACCCTGCTATGGGGAAAATTTCTCGACTATGCAGCGTCAAAAGTAAAATTAATATGTCTAATAAAGTTTATCCTGTTAATGTCGCTATTTCTTCTGCTAATGAGTCTCTGTCTCACCCTGTTCACACCTGTAAGGGCCCGTTGCCTGGTGACAGTTGCTCCAGTGTTTCTGTCCTGAACACCTTACAGTCTGCTCTGCAGATCGCGGAGGTTTGCGCTATGGAAGCGTCAGGTTCACAACCTAAAGTGATTTTTGATTCGCAGGTTTTGCGTTCGGACTCCTCGGATTCGACTTGTTAGCCAAATCTAAGAGTGAGACAGCGCTTCGGTTTTGCGAATCTGATGCTGAACCTTCTTTGCCTTATTCAGAGACGTTTTCTCTGAACCTGCCCTGTACCATGAATGAAAACATGTTTTCCTTTCACACTGACGTTTGTGAGCCCCTTTCTTGCTCTGAGGGAAGTGCTGATTCTGCACCCTGTACTCTGGATGAGTCAATGTGGCCTTGCTTAGAATCCCCTGCAGTGTCCCTAGAGGCTCGTCTAGGTATTGCCACTATACTCACCTGTTTTTCTGCAGTTTTGGAGTTACAAGCTAGTTTGACTGCCACACAGAATTCTGGGTACAGTGAGAATGAAGTTAGGGAGTCAGTGTGTGTTCCAGTAAATATTCCTGTACATCCCGCTAATTATGATGAAGTTCAGTCTCAGTTTATGGTTGAACCTTCCCTGGGACATCTGCCCTGTCCACAAAATAAAGTTCCAGTTTTGCCCTGTGTCACAGGAGCCCCTTGTGGCTGACCGCACTTAGCCTTCTAAACGGTGCCAGCGCACAGATCGTGCGAACTCTGGTCGCAGTCAATGCGCAGGAACCGTTAAGAATTAGCCGCAGACAACTCAGAAGGGAGCCTGTGAGACACGGGTGATTACAACGTCACCTACTGGTTCAGAGTAAACTGCCACCACCGCGGTTACTATGGGACCGTGGGGCCCACTAACTGACTGACTAATCCTGCGAATAAAACGGTTAAACACACGATATTCTGTCTAGCCAACAACAAACAAACAGTAGCGTATCTTCAGAGACCCGGGATCATTTCTGTGTGTGCTGATAAGCAGGGTAGCGAAACAGTGAATGACTTGGGGAAGTCGTTTATTCACGCAATATAAATAATTAATATATACAGACAATTATGAAAATCAACAATTATGAAAACAGTAATAGCCAGTATGAAAAATAAAAGAAGGGAGAAAAATACTTAGTTCCTGGAAAGATGTCCTTATTGTGGGAAGAATCATAAAGTCCTTGGTTTCAAAGTCCAGAGTTCAGAGTTCAGACCAGGTGGATGCCAGCATATCCTCAAGCTGGCATCTGATGAGTGCAAGATGTTTCAGTGTGGAGGACAAAAGCCCGCCTGCTGGCTCTGTGCTTTTGATGAAGCTGGTTTGGGGGTGTGGCAATGCCGGCCCCCTCTGAACTACCAGCAAATGACAGTTCATTCCCTCTCAGAGATTTTAGAGCTAAACTTATGAATTGCTGTAACTCCTGAACCATACACGTTACATTTAGGGGGGTAACAGCTTCATACTTGGAGGAAAATACAGATTAATATGATACCTGACATGGCTAGTGCATCAGATCAGGGTCCTGAGTAGATTCATACCTGGGTGGTAGGGGCCCCGGGCCCCTCTCGACTGGTATCAAGAGATCCAGCATGACCCTACGGATCCAATGATACCGCTCTCATAACCACCCTATTTATTGTATTCTGTAAATGGGCAAAAGATTATATTGTACATTCATTTCTTCCTGCTAAGGCCGGAGTCAGCCTGACTGGAGTCCAGCTGTGTCTGCTTCTTGTCTATGAAAGGCCCTGTTGGCTCCTTCAATTAACATCTGAATGTGAAATCTGCTTAGACAACTTTGAGTTTACACCTCTGGCTTGATCAGCAGTCACAGGGCCAGTCTTCCTGCCAGCTGCTTGTCACCTTATACCTGATGGATGGGCCATCAGCACAGCTTGAAGCCAGGGACTCTCCAGTGCAGATTAGGCTCAGGCTCATTAGCATATCAAAAGAGCCAACCAGCATTTGGAATGGTGCTCTCTTTGCTAAGAAAAGGACTTTAGCTGTCCCTACACACTCAACCCAGATTGTACCGTTTTGAAGCGCAATCGATGCAGGAATCGAGTGCGATCGTTCTTTTCTTCACGGGCGGTTCCAGGACGCGCCTGCGTCCCCGCAATCGTCCGTGACAGCCCTCCCCCTTGTCCGTGGCTTAGCCACTCATCCGCAAGATGTGTGGCGGCGCCGCTAACCTGGCTGACGGGCCTCGAGTTGCCGGTACGGCGGGAAAACCTATTGGAGCCTGTGGCTCGGTTCCCCTGGACCGGTCGCGGTCTGCTACCCGCAGGGTTGACCCAACATGGACCGTTCTGGACAGGGCGTTTGCGCCACTGCAGTCGGACGTGGTGCCTGCCGGGACTGCTGACAACGGGCAGTGGGTTGGTTAGGTCAACAGCCAGCCCACGCAGGGTTCCCCTGCTGAGTGGCTGTGGACCTAAGGGAACCCCGCGGGAATCCCTGGACCTTCCCAGCTCCTGACAGACGGCACATGCCCCGCAGTAGTTTGCTACATCCCTGTTCATCCGGGGCCAATAAAACTGGTTCCGAATACCGGCAAGTGTCTTGCGGACCCCTGAGTGCCCTGTCAGAGGATTACCATGTGCGGATTTCAGCACATGTCCCCTGAACGCACTCGGGACCACAAGCCATTTGGTATTCGCGTGGGATCTACCTGTAGGGGGCTGTACAGACTCACTGTACAGTCTCCCACCTTCCCAGTACACCTTGAAAGCGGCCCCGTCTGCGAGGGGCTCAGCGGCTTGCTTCCTGAGCACCTCCAGGCTTGGGTCACTTTGTAGTGCGGCTGCGAATATGGCGCTGTCAGTTTCAGCCAACTGGCTCATGTCACACGAGGCCAGCGGCTGAAAGGTCTCATCCCTGCGGTCAGAGGAGGGGGAGGAGGCCGGAACCCCCTCCACCTGTTCTGAGCTCGGGTTCTGAGCAGTGCAGCTGCGCGGTACTGCTAGCACAGGTACACTGTCAGAATGGCACAGACGGGCATTACTCAAATCATCATTGCATGCAGTAATGACATTGACAGGTATAGACATTTTTTCATTACAGACAGGTTGTACAAGAAACTCAGGTACAGTTACAGCATCATCACAACAGACAGCCTGTACATCAAACTCAGGTGCCTTTGAAGCAGGCACTATTGAACCTGGTACCCTTGAACTGGGCACATTCAACCCACCTCCCCCTGGTGCTCCCCCAAGTGTATAAAGTACCTGGTGGTGGGTGGAGAGTCCGTCTCCTTCCGTGAGCGACAAGGCGGTCGTGGCAGGTTCATAGTAGGACACAAGCTTGCCCAAATCAGTCCCCAGCAACACAGGGACTGGGAGATCCTTCATAACCCCCACAACCCTTTCGTGGACCCCTCCCACTCCCCAATCCAGCTTCACTCTTGCGTGGGCTATGTGGAAAAGGGTGCCCTCTACTCCAGTAAGGGCAAGGGATCGGCTGGAGCTGATGCTCTCCTTTGGCACAAGATGTGAGTGAACTAACGTGATGTCAGCTCCGGTGTCTCGAAATCCGGTGACAACTTTGCCGTTCACTATAACAAGTTGCTGCTGGTCGGTTCGGTCGCGGATTTCCTTTCCGCGGGCAAACAGGACAAAATCTGATGATCCAGGCTGTGGTTCGCTGGCGGGTTGCCTCTGCTGTGGGTGAGGTGCAGGTGATGCAGATGATCCAGGTGCTGGTGGTGTCTGTCTCCGCTCCGGACAGTCGAATTTCATGTGTCCGGGCTGGCGGCAGTAGTGACAGGTGACCTCTCCAGGCGCTGCAGGCCTGGTTGCAGCAGCTGCGCTGGGTGGCCTCTGTGGCGGACGGGCTCACAGGGGCAGGAGGGTCTGCCGAGGTATTGGGCTGACCTCCTCTCCAGCTGGATGGGACAGTTCTGCGTGTATCAGCCACCCGGGTAGTTGCAAAAGTCTCAGCAAGGTCTGCAGCGACAGTTGCTGAAGCCGGCTTGCGTTCTAGCACAAATTGTCGTACATCAGCAGGGCAAATGTTCAGAAATTGTTCCAGGACTATCAAGTCCTCCAGGACGCCATAAGACCCTTTGGTGAGGCCTAGTGTCCACTGGCGGAGTGTGGTGAGCAAGCTGCTGACCACATCTCGGTACGAATCAGAAGACTTTTTCTGCCAGGCCCTGAACTTTTTCCGATAGGCTTCTGGCGTCAGCTGGTACTTAGTAATGATAGCGTCTTTTATAGCAGCATAATCATTATCCTTCTCCGCAGGCAATTCTGCGAAGGCATCAAGCGCTTTGTAGCGCAGCAACGGTGTCAGATGTCTGGCCCACTGGTCTTGGGACAGACGATACTGACGGCATGCTTTTTTAAAAGACCGCAAAAACAAGTCAATGTCAGTGTCTTTTTCAATATTAGCAAATTTAAATTTTGCACTTACGGGTGCTGCAGCTCCTTCAGCAGGGAGGCTGGGCGGTGAACTCCGGCTGGCCTGTTGCACTTTTGCCATGTTTAGCTCATGCTGTCGTTGGCGCTCCCGTTCTCGCTCAGCGGCATCCCTCTCCGCGTGGCGTTCAGCAGCAGCAGCAGCAGCTTTGCGTTCTGCAGATTGGCGCTCCCGTTCCTCTCGTGCTTCCATGTACTGCATGTACTTGTCCAGGTCAGTCTCCATCAGCTTTTGTAATGCCTGCTGCATTACCGGGTCAGCACCCATGGACAGTCCAGTACTGGCCAGTTCCGGGCGAGTAATGTCAGAAACTCTGGGATTGGGGTCCATACTGACAGTCTCTGGCGTAACTGTTGCAACAGGGCCCGCAGGATGCTCAACCTCTGTACGCCTAAGATCTTCAGCCTCTGGTTCCCCTTGATTGTCAGATGGGCTGGTATCCACCTCAGCGGACACTCCCGGCTCCCGCAGTTGCTGGGCATCCCATCTGGACAAGTCTGCTATCAGGTCCCGTTTTGTCTTGCGGAGGATGCCAATGCCCCTCTCTTCGCAAAGATTTTCCAGGTCTGCTAGGCACATGTTCTGGTAGTTCCCGGACATTTCCATGCCAAATAAAATAAAACTTTGGGGAAGGGGTACTGGCTACACAGTCTCTCTGTATATATAAAAAATATATTGCCTTCCAGCTACACCAACGAATTAGTTCGTTTCTCGATAGCGCTAGCGCTATCGCAGATACTTTCAGCACAACACAGATCCAACCGCTGCCTAACACTGTCACAGGAGCCCCTTGTGGCTGACCGCACTTAGCCTTCTAAACGGTGCCAGCGCACAGATCGTGCGAACTCTGGTCGCAGTCAATGCGCAGGAACCGTTAAGAATTAGCCGCAGACAACTCAGAAGGGAGCCTGTGAGACACGGGTGATTACAACGTCACCTACTGGTTCAGAGTAAACTGCCACCACCGCGGTTACTATGGGACCATGGGGCCCACTAACTGACTGACTAATCCTGCGAATAAAACGGTTAAACACACGATATTCTGTCTAGCCAACAACAAACAAACAGTAGCGTATCTTCAGAGACCCGGGATCATTTCTGTGTGTGCTGATAAGCAGGGTAGCGAAACAGTGAATGACTTGGGGAAGTCGTTTATTCACGCAATATAAATAATTAATATATACAGACAATTATGAAAATCAACAATTATGAAAACAGTAATAGCCAGTATGAAAAATAAAAGAAGGGAGAAAAATACTTAGTTCCTGGAAAGATGTCCTTATTGTGGGAAGAATCATAAAGTCCTTGGTTTCAAAGTCCAGAGTTCAGAGTTCAGACCAGGTGGATGCCAGCATATCCTCAAGCTGGCATCTGATGAGTGCAAGATGTTTCAGTGTGGAGGACAAAAGCCCGCCTGCTGGCTCTGTGCTTTTGATGAAGCTGGTTTGGGGGTGTGGCAATGCCGGCCCCCTCTGAACTACCAGCAAATGACAGTTCATTCCCTCTCAGAGATTTTAGAGCTAAACTTATGAATTGCTGTAACTCCTGAACCATACACGTTACATTTAGGGGGGTAACAGCTTCATACTTGGAGGAAAATACAGATTAATATGATACCTGACATGGCTAGTGCATCAGATCAGGGTCCTGAGTAGATTCATACCTGGGTGGTAGGGGCCCCGGGCCCCTCTCGACTGGTATCAAGAGATCCAGCATGACCCTACGGATCCAATGATACCGCTCTCATAACCACCCTATTTATTGTATTCTGTAAATGGGCAAAAGATTATATTGTACATTCATTTCTTCCTGCTAAGGCCGGAGTCAGCCTGACTGGAGTCCAGCTGTGTCTGCTTCTTGTCTATGAAAGGCCCTGTTGGCTCCTTCAATTAACATCTGAATGTGAAATCTGCTTAGACAACTTTGAGTTTACACCTCTGGCTTGATCAGCAGTCACAGGGCCAGTCTTCCTGCCAGCTGCTTGTCACCTTATACCTGATGGATGGGCCATCAGCACAGCTTGAAGCCAGGGACTCTCCAGTGCAGATTAGGCTCAGGCTCATTAGCATATCAAAAGAGCCAACCAGCATTTGGAATGGTGCTCTCTTTGCTAAGAAAAGGACTTTAGCTGTCCCTACACACTCAACCCAGATTGTACCGTTTTGAAGCGCAATCGATGCAGGAATCGAGTGCGATCGTTCTTTTCTTCACGGGCGGTTCCAGGACGCGCCTGCGTCCCCGCAATCGTCCGTGACACCCTGTAACTTGGATAGTTCAGAATCCTTCTTAGAAAACCTGGAAAATGATGTTCCTGAGGTCTTGTTTGATGTTCTGGAGGTCTCCGAGTTCCTCCCAAAGGGAGCAGAACTTGTAGGAGATGTCTCCTGCCCCCCAAGTCCTTCTGAGGTGTTGCCCACTTCAGTAGGCATTGCTGTTGTGCGGACTACCTTTGCAGCTCTGGTGGAGCTTCACTCATATGTAGTCAATGATGATATTACAGTCACAGAAAATTCTGAATTTATGTCCGAGTCTTCTTTTTAAAGACCAGTACCTGTGACCTCCACTCATGATGATTCTCTGCCCGGTACTGGTTTTGGTCTTGTCGTGCCAGACTCTGAGGTTGGCAGTTCCCCGACATGTCCTGAGGTTTCTTCTGTGCTGGTGTACCCCAGTGTGCTCTGTGACCCAGAAAGCCCAAGTGTGCCTCGGTTACCAGCGTACTCAGATGCTTCCTCGGTGGAGACATGTTCTGATTTAGCCTGCCTGCTTGCATGCCCAGAAGTGGTCCCTGAAAGTCCTGATCTTGATGGGTGTCCTGCTAATTCTGAATCTGGAACTGTCATAGGTTCCATGGGGGTGCTTGGTAGCTCTCCATGTGAGCCTGGTGAGCGTTCTGGCTTCTTGGAATCTCTGCGGAGCTTCAAGGCGTTCTGGGAGATTCCGAGAGAAGTTTTGCTTGGTACCCTGAATACGATCAACAGTGGCTTTTGTTTTGAAAGAGACACTTCGAACAGGTTTTGTGGCAGATTTGGTATTTTTGGACGCTCCTTGGAAGGTGGTGGGTATTGTCTGGAGGGCGTCGATGGCTTCTTCTCTGGTATCCACAGTCCTGATGGGTGTTACGCTGAGACTTGTAGTGCTGATGGGCATGTTTCAGTGGCTTCTGTTTCCGATGAGGTCGGTTTCGGGTGGACTGACTCTGGAATTGGACCTTGTCGGGCTGTCCTGACCTTCATGAGTCTTCTGTTAGAGTTGTTTGGAGATATCAGTTTCGAGGGTCGTCTGGAATTCGACCCTAGAAGGGGGGGGGGGGGGGGTACTGTGAGAATCTGCTCAGCTGCCTGTGCAGACAGGCATCTTTTTGACCACTGTTCAGGTCTGCATTCTGCAGGTCTCTTTAAGAGAGACTTTTTGTCAGTATTGCAGCTTGCTGCTGAGGAATTTGCATACATTCATTATGCAAATCCCCTACCTGCCTCCTGTGATGACTGGCAGTATAAAGGTTTGGATTACCCACAGTCCTTTGCTGGTCATTTATTCAGGGTTTGTAGTAAACACTCCTAGAGAGTGTCAGCCATGCTACTTCTTGTTGAAGTTATCTTAGAGTAATTCTGGGGACTGCACTAGGCAGTTTCTTTAGTGCCGTTAGGATTGCTTATCTGTTTGTTTGTCTGTTGCGACTGTCCTGTCCCAGCGGTGGTCGATAGGAAGTCGTTCTGTGTGTCTGGGTGCTAACCGGAACAGCGGTTGTTACTGGTAGCCCCTTCTGATCTGTCTTCCCTGGATCGCACTCGCCTTGTGCTAGTGCTGTGGATCCTTCTGTTCTGTCTCCCTGTATCGCACTCGCCTTGCGCTAGTGCTGTGGATCCTTCTGTTCTGTCTCCCTGTATCGCACTCGCCTTGCGCTAGTGCTGTGGATCCTTCTGTTCTGTCTCCCTGGATCACACTCGCCTTGAGCTAGTGCTGTGGATCCTTCTGTTCTGTCTACCTGGATCGCACTCGCCTTGAGCTAGTGCTGTGGATCCTTCTGTTCTGTCTACCTGGATCGCACTCGCCTTAAGCTAGTGCTGTGGATCCTTCTGTTCTGTCTACCTGGATCGCACTCGCCTTGAGCTAGTGCTGTGGATCCTTCTGTTCTGTCTCCCTGGATCGCACTCGCCTTGAGCTAGTGCTGTGGATCCTTCTGATCTGTGTTTCAGCTTGGATCACACTTGCTCTGACGGAAGAGCGGTGGATCCTTTCTGCCTAGTTCCTGTTTCACGTTTGTCTGTCTTGTCTGATATGAACTCTTGCTGTAGGCTCGGTGAGGTAACCGTTAAGCAAGCGCTCGCGTTCTCTGTTTCGTGTTTGTCTGTCTTTGGTTAGTTAGGCGTGCTTGTCTCTGTTGTGCGTAACACGCGGAGACCCCGCACGAACACGTGCACTGTTGCGAATGAGTGCGGTGTTCGCGTTCAGCTAGCGTTTGTTATTTTCCTTATCTTTCTCTTTGTATGATTTGCTGTGCCTTTGCTACCCTGGTGCTCTGTCCTGCTCAGTCTTGTGTCGCTATTGGCAATCGCCATTCTTGCGATTGCGCTTCCTACTTCGTTTCCGCCGTTGTGTGTTCGCCGTTGCTGGGTGGCGACTAGTTTGGTGGGCACACATTGGTTCTGTCCCTTTGCTCTGTTCCCTGTGGGCTATCCAGCCCTGCCTGATTGTACCTTGTCCTGGATCTGTACAATTCCCATTTTGCATCTGTGGCTGTGCAGCGGCTGTGTTCGCCTGCACTCCACAGCGCCATCTGCCAGTGGGAATTGCCCTCTGCGGGTGCATAGCACCTAGCCTGGGTGTCCTCAATTATACGCTTGTGGAGGAAATCCGCCGCGTCGGCGCACGTCTGGTGCGCTGACCACGGAGACGATTCCACATTCGTTACAGTAATCCCTCCAGATCTTTATAAAAGGCTGAGGTCGCTTCTCTTTAGCATGGATCGTGTTTAATGTTTCCAGTGTAAACAATTCCTGTATTTTGCATTTAACTGTAGCCAAGTGTGGGATATCAGAGTCCAACCATGCATAAAAAATACTCTTCTCGTCATTATTAACATTATATAATACAGATTGCAAGGATTTTCTCTTTGGTTCTAATTCCCCTCTTTGGTGTAGTTAAACATGTGGAGAAAATTATTTCACTATTTTTTTTTTACTTATTCCATTAGCATATTGTATCACTTTATTCCAGAATTGATTTACATTGGAGCATTCCCAAATACAATGCCACAGGTTTGCATCTTTCAACTTGCATTTTGGGCAATTTGGTTTGTAATCAGTTGGGGGTTAGCATATGTCATATTTAATACATATTGAGCTCTATGCATCAACAGCAAATGAGAGGTTCTCCATACTCCACTTGAAATGTACTTTCTTATTATTTCCCAACCCTTTAGAATCCTCTCTGCAACGCCAACCTTATTCAGGTCACCTTCCAAAGAATCAAAGGGCAGGGTATACATTTATTGGTTTCTAACTTTCTTAGTCCAACACACAGTTCCGAGAGTGATTTAGATATTTTACCACATCCGACTTACGGTAAGTATCAAACTCTGTGGTCGCTGCAGTAGCTTGTGGATTAACAGCATGGGATCTGACCATCAATCTATATTTTATGTGAGTAAGGTAATCTTTTATTGAAAGATTATAGCTACCCTCAAGTTCAGAAAATGTCTTCCAGTTTCCCCCATCAGGACTCAGCATGTCCCCCGAAGGCTCCAATCATTTCTCTTTCCATTTATGAAAAGGAACCAGCTGAGCACTGAGAGGGAAACCCGGAATACCCCAAACTGGTAAGTAGAGACAAGATAAGGCAAACCAACATTTTTTTTCTGACAGCTTTCCAAGCAGCTATTGTATCTCTATATAAAATGTTTTCCTTAATATATACAGAAAAATTGGAGGTTTAAAGTGTAGAACCTCTGCAGGACTCCAGGGATACATTAGTTCTACTTTAGTGTGTAATTGGAATAGCTACTCGATTCAGCTAGCCTGGCTCTTGCATGTCTCATGAATGTTTCTAAATTATAATGTCTAACATCTGAGGCATTTCATCCTCCTAAGCATTTGGGGAGTTGAAGTTTGGAGAAAGCTATTCGTGTTTTTTTGCCATTCCACAAAACATTGTAAATGCAGACCTCAAGGCCTTGGTATCTTTATGACGCATGATGAGTGGGAGCGACTGCATAGGGTACATCAGGCGGCCCATGGGCACCATCGTTAGCCGTGCTGCCCTTCCTGTCAATCCCAAGGGAAGAGCCTTCCATTTTCATCATTGATCTATAATACTTTTAACCAATGATAAGTAGTTCATTGGATATATTTGAGATGGATCTCTTGTAAGGTTTATTCCTAGATACTTGAATTTACCACGTTATTTTTACTTCCAGATGTGCAAACTCTCTCACTCCAACTTGCTTAGTTAATGGAATCAATATATTATTTTCCTTATTTACCTTATACCCCAAATAATTTCCAAATCCAATCAGTATTTTATATATGTTCCCAATTGGTTTTTGGGGTCACTCAGGATCAGATGGCGATTCAAATACTGCTTCCACCCAGTATTTCTTCATAGTGTATACTCCCAGTTGCATCTCTTCTATTACTGCAATATCAGGTTTCATTGTTTTGAGAAATCTATGAACCCTTAGCATTCTATGAAACCACTATCACTTGGGTGCGACTGCAGTGTGATCTAGCCCTTGTTGATAACAAATTTTTGTAACCTTTATAAAATACTGTTAAAACCCCTGCACAGACAAATGTGACCCTCCACTCCCATTCCCTTTCCCCTCCGCCCTTCCCTCAGAAAACCCCAGTTGTGAGCTTCTCTTCTTTACTGCATGTACATCCTCCCCAATCTCTGCACATCCTTGTGACAAACACCCACCAATCCTGTCTTACAATGCTACAGTTCCCATACAGGTCTGTGAGCACAGCAAATGTTTAAAGAGACTCTGAATCCAAGAAAAAAAAACAGGTTTTTACTTTAAAAACCTGCTTAACATAATTGCCCAACCTAAAACGCTGCATCCCCGCAGCTGAAAACTCAATTAATAACCCCAAACTCCTGGGGCAAAAATCCACGACTTTCCTGATTGTGGATTTTGCTGCCCGGGGAGGCAGAGCTTTGAGCCGCCAGCTCTCCCCCGCCCGTCTCAGTGAAAGAAAACTGAGAGGGGCTGGGAGAGGTGGTGATCCGTGCTGATGGATGCGTGTAGAGGCAGAGCTACAGCTCAAAGCTCTGCCTCTATGCGGAAGGTGCCTCGTGATGTGCCCCGGTGAGTTTGGGGTGATTTATGGAGTTTTAAGCCGTGGGAATGCAGCATTTTAGGTGGGGCAATTATGTTTAACAGGTTTTTAAAGTAAAAAACTTTTTTTTCTTTTTTTAGCTTTAGACTCTCTTTAAGAGAGCCTTTATATCTCAGGGTGGGGATGTCAGATGTGCCTGAGAAATTTCCAGAATGGGCATCAGAAAATCCTTAATAACTTATGAAAAGATTTATCTGCTAGCATTTTTCTAAAGGCTAAAAATCCATGAAATATGAAGAAAATATTAATTTCAAGTTGTTGGGGGGGGGGGGGGGGGACTGTTGCCTGACATGCTAGTGAACATCTGTGTGTAGAATTAGATACGCAACTTTTCAGCATTTTACAATTGAAGCCATTTTATGACAAGATGTAAGAATATCACATAGGAGAAAACTCAGGAGAAAAAAAAGATGGGCCCTGGACAATTATGCAATTAGCTTTTTCTCCTGAGTTTTCTCATGGGTGATATTTTCAAACATATCAATGAAATTCATTTTAAACCACCAGCAAGCAACAACATAGTCGAAATAGTTTTGCTAGTACCTTTTTACCTACTTTTTGGTACTTTTTAAATTGCAAAGTTCTGAAAAGTTATTTTAAATTGAAGATGAAAAATGATCTCCTGGGAGAAAACTTAAGAGAAAAAGTGAATTGCATATTGGCCTTGGTGTTTTGGAGCCTTTTAGACAAATGAAAGTATACTTTTACGATTTCTGTCAACCTTGATTTATGAGTTTGTCAGCAGGGTGCTGTGCTTTCCAGGAAGATCCTGATAATTATGTAATGATCGCTGCTGCAGCAGCTATTGCTGGAAGTAGTAGTGCTGCAGCTCAGGCAGTTCTGATCTATTTCCATGCAAGCTGCATAGCTTTGTCTGTCTTTCCCTGCTGTCAGCTTGTGACTGATTATCATTCACCTGTGTGGGAATCTGCATGTCTGCTCCCATTGGATGACCTCAGTATAAAGATCTGCTTCCTGCAGGGTTTCCTTGGGTTTTCATAGCTTCAGCTTAAGCCTGCCTTGCTGTCGCTTTAGCCCCCGATCGTGTTTCTTGTTATAAGATACTTTGCTGGTCTTTGCATCATATATTGGTTCATTGCCAATATATATGCATACCAGCACGTTTATTATTTTCCTTGTATTTGTGTTACGTTGATACATCAGTGTCGCTGATGTATACGTACACGAACTGTTTATATCCTGTGTGCAGTTAGTCAGCTTTCCAGCACGTTTTGGTAGGCTGCGCGTACCGTGACCACCCGTGCTGAGGTAGTTACCCTGCTCCTGGTTCTGTTTGTGGATTGCGTTCATCTCTGCGAAGAGATAACGAATCCTTCTGAATCCTGTCCTGTTACCGTTTGTGGATTGCGTTCATCTCTGCGAAGAGATAACGAATCCTTCTGAATCCTGTTCTGTTACCGTTTGTGGATTGCGTTCATCTCTGCGAAGAGATAGCGAATCCTTCTGAGTCCTGTTCCCTGTATTACTCCAGTCCTAGTCAGCGTTCCTGCTTATGTCATATATCGGTTCATTGCCGATATATACATATGTTAGTCAGACGTTACAAATAGTTTCATTGATAGCTGTAATTGTAATACGCTAGGAAAACATACTTATTGTATATTTATCTGTGTTACGTTCATCTATCTCGATCCTGCTATTTCCTGTCTATCCTGTCCTGTCTTTGTGAGGCACGCCATCGCCGCAACGCATTGGCTGCCTCATTCCAGTCTGTCTGGTTTTGGACGCTTGCTGTCGCTAAGTAGCCGCTAGCTAGCAAGCGTTCATTCTGTCTACCTGTCCTGATCTCCTCAGTTCTGGTTTATGCGCTCAGCGCTACTTTGCGCTGAGACGTTATAACGAAAGCATTGTTTGTGGCTGTCAGATCTGCACCGGCTCTGTGCGCCACAATCTCCTATTGGAGTCAGTCCTCCCCTCCACTATACTAGGGATAGCCTGTTTCTTTGTGCTAGTGTGTGTACCTCCTCCACGTCAGCTCATGCGTTGCATGCTGACTGTGGAGAATACACCACCAAGCCTTACATTATGAAAACCCCATTACCAATCCCCATTGTGGGGGGGATTCCCAGAAAGTATGACACTGTTAATTATGGTTCCTGTTCCTTTAAGAAATTTGAAGAACTTAGCTCTGAAACAGAAAATGAGTTTTTCTCTGAATGTGCCAGGTTCCTGACCAATCCTGATCTCCAAGCGACTCCTGTTTCAACCTGGGCACTCCAACTAAGTTATATTTTGTTTAAAGGGGAATTATTCCAGTGGGCATTTGATGTTCTCAATCATTCCGATTTGAAAGAGAGACCGCTGGAATTTCTAGCGTTTGTGATCCATAACTGGTTGCGCATAGATCCATTGCCTTTTCCTCTTAATGAACTCCTGGCAGCAGGCCAATCAGCTACTCCTTCAATTGCTTGCAAAAATGTTCAGCAAGCAGAAAGTGTTACTGATAATTTTCCTGCAGCCTTGAATAAATCACCAAGAACAGCAGGGTCTAAAGCCAAACGCAAACATTCTAAGAAACGTGTCCGATCTGCAGAGTCGTTATCCTTAGCGACTGAGACCTATAATGAGATTCTGCCATTAACAGATAATGAAATGCAATTGTCTTTCAGGGGAGTTAAATGGACTTATGAAACTACTAATGAACTTTCCTCCCTGGCTAGGGAAAATAAAGATTTTTGTTTAAAAGAATTATCTGAGTATGATTATGATGAGATATTACAGAGTATTGAACAAATCAAATTATTTGTGAAGCAAGGAAAGTTTGCATACACTACAGTTCAGTACTTGCTACAGGTATTGGAGATTCTTAAGAATAAGGAATCTGCCAATCACCTGCTAATTAACCCTATACATGTGCCTGCCACAATCATATCTGCAGACTGTGATCAGCCTAAATGTTTCGCTGTTAAGTATGCATGGGATCCTCCATTCGAGAGGGGAGAGATGGAAGCCCTGGTCTGTGAATGGAAGAATGATTCAAGTTCATTTTGTCAATTTTACAGTGCAAAAAGTGAAATGGTATTGAACGCATGCATTAAGTCAGCCTATAACCTAATAGAGGCTGGTGTGTGTAGGTATGACTGTGTGGCTCCTTTGATTGATGTGTGGGAACTGATTTTGGATGATTTTTATGTGACTCCGAATTCGCAAATTTGGCGTTCTGACCCGCCTGCTTCAGCACCTTTGGCTGATTCAGCAGGTGATTCGGAGCTCTTTTTGTGTGAAATTGAAGTTCCTGCAATTCCACCCTGTACCATGGATAACTCAGTGTTACTTCCCAGTAAAACAGAAGCCACTGATACATTCTTAACCTTGCCCTGCGCAAATTTCTCAGCAGAGAATCCAGAGGTCCTGCTGACTTCCGAGTCCAGCCTAGCCAGTACTCATGACTCTTTGTTTAGTGAAACAGACACCAGAAAAATCTTGCCTGTCTCTGCAAACACTTCTGCAGAAATTACCTGTGTTAATAAAGTTCAACTCCTGTCTGATCCAGCAGATGCCAATAGATGCACTACATCAGTTTCCGAGTCCCAGCAATCCTGTCTAGTAACCTCAGAACCCCAGCATCTGAATTTTCCAATTTTACAAATGAATGGTGATTCAGATGCGCAAACATTGTGTCTTAATCTTCCTGTTTCTACACCTCGCTCTAGTTTCGTGAATAGCTCAGAGCATCTGCTATGTGAACCTGAAATCGCAGAATTATTACCTTGTTCAGAAAATTTTCCAATAAATTTGCCCTGTACCATGAATTGTGCAGTAGATCTCTCCAATGAAACTCAGGTCACAGAATCATTATGCTGTCCAGCAGGTGCTTCCATGGTTTTGCCCTGCAATATGGACTGTTCAGTGATCCTGTCCAGTGAAGCTGTGGTCGCAGAGTCTTATGCTTCACCCAGTACTTTGGATACTTTAAACCCTCTAGCAGAGAAGTCTGAAGCACTGCTTACCTCAGTTGGTGTTGCAGTAATATTCACTTGTCTAGCAGCTGTTTTGGAATTACAGTCTGCTCTAATAAAACTTGATGAATTTCTGCCCAGCAAAGCAGAAGCCATTGAAATATTGTCCTCGTCAGCAAGTGTGTCAGATACCTTGCCCTGTACACAGTCTGATTTAACCAATGTTGTCGAGTCCCTCTCCAGTGTTGTAACAGCCGAGGAACTCCAGCCCTGTCCTCTGCATGTTTCAGAAGTCTTGCCCTGTAACATGAATAATTCTGATTCTCTGGTCAAAATAACAGAAGTCTCAGAATTTCAGTCTGATTTAGTAAGCATTCCTGAAACCCTGCCTTGTATCCTGAAAGATTCTGGTTCTCTGGCCGCTGTGGCAGAGGTTCCAGAGTCCCCTTCCTGTCCAGGGAATTCCTCAGTTTTGCCTAGTCCAGTGGAGGCTGCTGCAATACTGACTTGTTCTGCAGCGCCTCATGAGCTCCAATCCAGTATATTAAATGAGTCTCTGTCCAGTCCAGAGGTAGTTGTGGAGTCCCTATCTGGTTCAGTGCATACATCAGAAGATTTGTCCTGTCTTGTTAGTGCCCCTGAATCTGATTTGTTACTGACTTTGCTGGAATCGGTGACATCTAAGTCCGATCCAGCATTCTCGTGTAAAAGTCCAGTAGTTGCGAAGTTTAGTCATGATGATTTTTTTTTGGCCAATCCTGGTTTTGGTCCTGTCTTGGCTGACCCTGAGGCTCACAGTTCCTTGACATGCCCAGGGGTTTCTCTTGTGCCGGTGTGCCCAGATGTTCTTTGTGTGCCAGAATGCCCAAGTGTGTCTAAGGTGTTAGCGTGCTCTGATGCTTCCTTAGTGGGAACACGTTCTGATGTTGCCAGTCTGCCTGCATGCCCAGAGATGGTTCTGGTCCCTGAAAGCCCTGATATTGATGTTTGTCCTTGTGGCCCAGACTCGGGAATTGCCCGAGTCAGGGCCACAAGGCCACTAGGGGTTCTTGATAGTTCTCCATGTGAGCCTAAGGGGCGTTCTGACCTATGGGGATCTCTTTGGAGCTTAAAGGTGTTCTGGGAGGTCTCTGAGAAAACCTGTCCTGGTGCCTTGGACTGGTTCAACAGTGGGTTTTGTGTTGGTAAAGACAGTACCGGTGGGCATTGCAAAGGCTTTGGCGTTTCTGAACGGTTCCTGAAAGGCGGTGGGTATCGCTCAGGGAATTTCGGAGGGCTTTCTTCTGGAAATCATGGTTCTGATGGGTGTCACACTGGGGCTTGTGGTACTGATGGGCGTGGTTCTTTAGGTTCTGGTTCTGATGGGTCCAGTCTTGTGGGGACTGATTCTGGAATTCGGTCTTGCCGGGCTGTCCCGGTCATCATGAATTATCAGTCAGACTGTTTTGTTGGGAATTTCGGTTTTGAAAAGCGTCTGGAATCCGCTTTTAAAGGCGGGGGTACTGTAATGATCGCTGCTGCAGCAGCTATTGCTGGAAGTAGTAGTGCTGCAGCTCAGGCAGTTCTGATCTATTTCCATGCAAGCTGCATAGCTTTGTCTGTCTTTCCCTGCTGTCAGCTTGTGACTGATTATCATTCACCTGTGTGGGAATCTGCATGTCTGCTCCCATTGGATGACCTCAGTATAAAGATCTGCTTCCTGCAGGGTTTCCTTGGGTTTTCATAGCTTCAGCTTAAGCCTGCCTTGCTGTCGCTTTAGCCCCCGATCGTGTTTCTTGTTATAAGATACTTTGCTGGTCTTTGCATCATATATTGGTTCATTGCCAATATATATGCATACCAGCACGTTTATTATTTTCCTTGTATTTGTGTTACGTTGATACATCAGTGTCGCTGATGTATACGTACACGAACTGTTTATATCCTGTGTGCAGTTAGTCAGCTTTCCAGCACGTTTTGGTAGGCTGCGCGTACCGTGACCACCCGTGCTGAGGTAGTTACCCTGCTCCTGGTTCTGTTTGTGGATTGCGTTCATCTCTGCGAAGAGATAACGAATCCTTCTGAATCCTGTCCTGTTACCGTTTGTGGATTGCGTTCATCTCTGTGAAGAGATAACGAATCCTTCTGAATCCTGTTCTGTTACCGTTTGTGGATTGCGTTCATCTCTGCGAAGAGATAGCGAATCCTTCTGAGTCCTGTTCCCTGTATTACTCCAGTCCTAGTCAGCGTTCCTGCTTATGTCATATATCGGTTCATTGCCGATATATACATATGTTAGTCAGACGTTACAAATAGTTTCATTGATAGCTGTAATTGTAATACGCTAGGAAAACATACTTATTGTATATTTATCTGTGTTACGTTCATCTATCTCGATCCTGCTATTTCCTGTCTATCCTGTCCTGTCTTTGTGAGGCACACCATCGCCGCAACGCATTGGCTGCCTCATTCCAGTCTGTCTGGTTTTGGACGCTTGCTGTCGCTAAGTAGCCGCTAGCTAGCAAGCGTTCATTCTGTCTACCTGTCCTGATCTCCTCAGTTCTGGTTTATGCGCTCAGCGCTACTTTGCGCTGAGACGTTATAACGAAAGCATTGTTTGTGGCTGTCAGATCTGCACCGGCTCTGTGCGCCACAATCTCCTATTGGAGTCAGTCCTCCCCTCCACTATACTAGGGATAGCCTATTTCTTTGTGCTAGTGTGTGTACCTCCTCCACGTCAGCTCATGCGTTGCATGCTGACTGTGGAGAATACACCACCAAGCCTTACAAATTACTTCTGCAATTTGGCATGGCATAGTAGAGAAAGTTTTGTTAATTGTCAGCTTTGGCTGCTTGTGACACTGATTGAATCATGATGCATTTGCGATTTCTTCAGCAATCGGCACTGCCAAGATGCCAAAGTGTCACAATTCCGACCTTATGTTAAAAACAACCTGGCAACAATACTGTGACCGAAATTCACACATCTTATCTTCCCTGTGTTAAATGTCATGGATGGTGTTAAATATTTCAATAAAAAAATTATTCTTTCTTCTTCCCTTTGTAATGCATAAACTCATGTTGATTATATTTTGTCTCTCACAACCTGCTATCTTCACAAATTAAAATAGGCCTGATTGCCATGTCAGACCATGCTCCAGTTCTTTTACTGTGCTCTAGTATGATGGGGCAAAACGCATAGGACCTGGAAGCTAAATGAAAATCTACTTCAACACAATGAATTTAAATGGGAGATAAGCAAAGAGATTATATTGTTTGTTGAAAATAATTTAAAAGAATAGAGGCTTCCAATTACAGTGTTCCAAGCAGTGCTGAGATTAAAGTGTACCAGAGATGAGATTTGATAAAAGTTTTCTACATACCTGGGGCTTCCTCCAGCCCCATGCGCATGGATTGCTTCCACTCCGCTGTCCTCGGCCTTCTCCAGCTCCGGTACGGGTAAGTTCTGCTAGTCGCGGCCAGTCTGCTCAAGGGAAGTGCGCTCTCTACAGATCTCTTCGGTGGCTGCCAGAGAGATACGTAGAGAGCGCATTTCTCTTATGCAGACTGGAAGCGACTGTCAGAACTTACCCGTACCGAAGATGAAGAAGGCTGAGGACGGCGGCGTGGGAGTGGTCTGTGCACATGGGGCTGGAGGAAGCCCCAGGTATGTATAAAACTTTTATTAAATCTTCTCATTGGTTTCCTTTAATATTTATTTCAAAAGAAATTTGGATAAAGAAATAGAGAGATACAAGTGTTTTGAAAATTATGGGAAAAACCTTGGGGGAACACATAAACAATCCCAGATTATACAAATCTAAGAAATGTAGCTAGAAAAATTAAAGAAAGACATTTAACATAATCAAAATGGGACATTAACCTCCTTGGCAGTATGAATCCTCCTGATTTTAGGGTCTAAAAGCAGTACACTTTTGTCATTAGCTTTTAGACCCTAAAAGCAAGAAAAAATAATACCCTCAGAGAACCTGCAGCAGCCCCTGTACTTACTCACCTTTCTGGTATTCAGCGCTGCAATACTCCCTTCATCCTCCTGGTGGCGCTGTAACCCCATAGTGAGATCATCGGCTGTCGTCATAATGACAGATGGCAATCTCACCAGAGGGATCCAGAGCCTCAGAGGACAACCAGAAGAATGGCTGCCGGCGTCTGGATCCTGGGGGAGGCGAGTTCAAACGCCCGCTGCGCGCTATGCTCTGCATTAACTTTGCAACGGCTACCATGAGTCAAGCTTGGGGTTACCGCTCTGAGCTTCAGATTTCCAGCCCCGAGCCTGACTCGGGGTTACCGCTAAGGAGGTTAAAGCAAACCTGTGGGGAAAACCTCAGTAGAGGGACACCTATGGATGATCCAGAGGCTTCTCCAATCTTCTGTCACGCCACCGCACCCACCAGGACCCTCTTCTGCTTTGCGCTGCAGATGACCACCGGGAGAAGTGAAGCACAATTGAAAATACAGGAGGAGTACACCTCACTGTGGGGATAGTTTGCTGTGGAAGGCAGGGTCGGATTTCTGGAAAGGCCACAAAGGGGGCGGCTGCAGCTCAAGGGGGCACCTGGTCATAAAAAAAGCTTGATACATATGAAAGAGGAGACTGCAAATGGGGAGCAACACAAGAAACAGGGAAGATTAATGTCCATGCAAGCTGTTCAAGAAAGAGAGGGGCTGCAGTACTTGGAAACACATGGAAGAGGGGGCTGCACATGGAATGTGAGGGGTGCTGATTCACAAGGAAGGGGAATCACAACACGTTTTGCCTAGGGGCAGAAAAAGTGTAAATCTGGCCTTGGTGGTTGAAGGGGATATAACTAACGACAATATTACACTACGGAAAAGTGGGAAGTAGCCCTCAAAAGAAAAAAATGTTAATTACGCTATGTACATATTGGGTGAGTGATTCACCTCTAATATATAAACGCCAATATATATAGTGGGCCTGCAACTCAAGTTATAAACTTAGTAGTAGAGAGCACAAAAAGTTAGATCAAGCCTCACTTACCAAAAACGATATAAAGTTTATTGTGGATAATATTCAAAGATGATTATCAAAAGCACACAAGATAAAAATGCTAAAAACAATTGGAGAAGCCTCAAGGAGTATGGAAGGGTCTGTCTCCACTCAAACACGCATCACATATAAATTGCTGCCATACACACCCCATGCATATAGGGCATATCCTGGATAAGTAAAGCACAAATTGTTGGATACTCTGACTCGCTGTATATATGGCCAGTTTAAGAGAGAATAATTTATAGAGGCTGACAGCTGCTCAGCAAGGTTGAATACAGTCCAAAGCAGGCCTGCTAATTAACTGAATAGTTAGGGTTGTAATAATCAACAACCACAGGTTGGAATAATGTACATCTCCTGGACATTAAATTCAATAAGTCCGATCAAACAAGCCAGTCAGCTCATTAGCATAGGCAAAGCAGATGGTTAATAGCTGCAGCGTAGCAAGTTATAATCAGCCAATAGAGCAAAGACTTCCTCATTGCCATCGCATAGCTTCAGCAAAGTCCAAGATTTCAGGTGCTTTTTACCTGTTGTCCATGCATCTGAGACGGCAGAGCCCTGAAAGCTGCATCCCTCCTGCGGACATTGTGTATCCACATACACCAGGAAATACTCAAATAGACATTTTAGGCAGTGCTCGGCAAAGCAGTAGTAGCTTTTCACCTCATGATTAAACCCGCGCTGGCTTTGTAAGCAGCGTGTTCGCAAGGATCAACAGAAGCTAGCGTGTATTGAGGGCGGGGGGCCGGGCCGGGCTCCTGAAGCTCCTCCCACCTACATGTTTCGACATATAGCCTTCCTCAGGGCGTGGCAATAGGAGGAAATGGGTGGAATTCGTATTTATATAGCAGCAGTAGATCATACTACACTATGGCCCATATCCTATTAACTTTTCTCCTGAGATTTTCAAACCTTACCAATAAAATACCTTTAATGTTCCCAGCGTACAAGAAATTACACAAAATAAATGTACCCATTTTGTAGTACCTTTTCAATTGTTAGGTGCTAAAAAGTTATTTTTTTAATTAACCATTTACCGCCATCCTAACGTATTAAAACGTCATGCTTACCGCTATTAACAGCAACATGACGTTTTAATACGTCGCGCATTCCCGCCGCTGCTACCGCCGTGTGTCCGCCGCTACCGCTGCCATTACCGTCGGGATCCCGTGCTGGGCGATTGGGGAAGAGGACTGAACAGTCCTCTACCCAATCGCAGTGCCTGGAGTGAATGGACGTGACCGCGAACAGCGGCTACGTCCATTCACATAAACAGGAAATGTAACAGTTTAATAAAGTGTGTAAAAAAAAAAAAAAAAAAAAAAAGTGAACACGTCCTATGTGTTCACTAGCGCCATCTTGTGGCCAAAAAGTATATTACACCTACAAAATACATACATTTTCAAGTATATACACATCATTAATAAAATTACAATTCCAACCCTCCCCCCAAAAAAAAACACTTGTAAAAAAAAAAATCAGCTTAAAAAAAATAAATAAATAGTTGCCTTAGGGACTCAGCTTTTTTTATTCTATATTTTATGGGGGAAAATTAATTTTAATTTATTACATAGGGGCTTGTAATTATGGCCAGAACAAACAGAAAAATAACCACTTATATTTCAAAATAATATACTGTCGCCATACATTGTGGTAGGGACATAATCTAAACGGTTTAATTATCGGGACCACTGGGCAAATAAAACGTGTTTGTTTTATCCACAGGAGAATGTTTAATTTTAAAACTATAAAGGCTGAACACTGAGAAATAATGATTTTTTTTCTTATTTTTCTGTTTTTCTCATTAAAATGCATTTAGAATAAAAAAATTCTTAGCAAAATGTACTATCCACAGAAAGCCTAATTGGTGGCGAAAAAAACGAGGTATAGATCATTTTCTTGTGATAAGTAGTAATAAAGTTATTAGGGAATAAAAGAGAGGAGCGCTGACAACTGAAAATTGCTCTGGTCCGTTAGGATAAAAACCCTTGGGGGTGAACTGGTTAAAGGGACTCCGAGCAGTGCAGAAACTATGGAAAGATGCATATCATTTTAAAGCTCTCTTTCTCCTCTTTCCAATGATATATAAACCGCCGCCCTACGGCTTTTAGTTTTCGCTATTTTCGCGATTGAAATTGCCGCGGCCGCGATTTCAATCGTGAAAATAGAGAAAACTAAAAGGCGTAGGGCAACGATTTAGGTGTCGCCAGAAAGAGGAGAAAGAGAGCTTTAAAATGATATCCATCTTTCCATAGTTACATTGTATTACACAGGGCGACTTTTTCTGCTGAATGGAGCTGCTGACACTGGGGAAAGTGTCGTCCTGTGTAATACAAGTAACTATGGAAAGATGGATATCATTTTAAAGCTCTCTTTCTCCTCTTTCTGGCGACACCTAAATCGTCGCCCTGCGCCTTTTAGTTTTCTCTATTTTCGCGATTGAAATCGCGGCCGCGGCAATTTCAATCGTGAAAATAGCGAAAACTAAAAGGCTTAGGGCGGCGGTTTATATATCATTGAAAAGAGGAGAAAGAGAGCTTTAAAATGATATGCATCTTTCCATAGTTTATGCACTGCTCGGAGTCCCTTTAAGATGAAAAATTATCTCCAGGGAGAAAACTCTGGAGAAAATGTTAATTGGATAAGGGCCTATGTGTAGATCTTGTCTTGTATAAGTGATGTGGAAGAAATAAGTTAAAGTGTTGCAAGTTGTGAAACACTGCAGAAATCATATCTGTGGGCATCATACAAAATGGTACTTATGTAGGGTGTGTTTTAACTTTAACCAATCACAAAGGAGATACATACCAGCTGTTAACTTTTTTTTAGAAAAGTTTTATGTAAAAAAGAGATTTAACAATAGTTGGTACATACATATTGACCTGTCAACCAAGTGTAATTACTTCAATTCCTGCAGAAAAACTTACAACTGATCAGCTAACAGCTGATTCTACAGTGACTGCTATTATCAGCTGTGAGAGAACTTCATCAGAAGTGCTAGTGTTACGCTACGTACCCACCACCCAACAGGTCCAGTGATGTCCCCTTGGCGGCGGTGGTTAAGCGACGCGTCTTCCTGCTCGCCATGTCACGCAACTACATGACAGGCGCAAAGGGGAAGTAAGCGATCGCGGTACTTTGCATGGAGTCGTCAGGGATCTTAACGTTCCGATCCCCCGTGTCCGACGCTTAATGATCTTTGCGGGGGACAACATCATTTAACATGCTTATGTTAAACGATGTTCCCCGACATCACTGCAAATATCGTGTGCAGGAACATGGTCTAGCACTGCAGAGCCTGACAGTTTTTGTATCTAAAACTGACTAGATGATTTTACAGCAGAGAGGCAGAGCTGTAGGAAGAAATAAATTGCTCCTTGTACTTGTGGTAAAATCTGCTCTAACACAGAATAATAAAAAAAAAAAGTAGTTTTAAGTAGTTTTAATCGATAGTGTTCCTTTAAACACTTCCTCTCCATAATGCAGCTTATATTACCGCGCCACACGTTCCCACCCACTCGTTCTGAAGGTTATGAGCCGGTAAGGAGCGGAAGTCATTGATAGTCCCTTAGTAAATTAGGCCCAGACTGTGAGAAAACGGGGAGAGGCCGCCGCGTGTACTGGCGGCAGGGCGGCTGAGTCCACGTCCAGCGCGGCGGTTTCCGCGCAGCAACGCATGTCTGGGTCGGCTGGGATCTCTAGTGCACCTGGATGGAGAGCTACGCACGCTCGCGCCAGAAGTCAGGACCTTTATGCCAGCAGATGTGTCAGCTGATCAGGATGGTCAGCTAATTCCTGCTGGACTCCTGATTGGCTGAGTGGCTCGGGCGGGGCGGCAGAGTCCTGCAACTATATATACAGCTTGCTTGTCAGTTGCTGGTTGTCTGCCGTTGCGATCACTACGTGGAAGCACTCAGACCTTAGTCAGATCCTACAGTGTGTTTGAACCAGGAGGACTAGGGAATTCACACTGAGCCAGATTACTTGTATTATTCTGTTTTTCTTCAGACTAGTTCCAGGGTGTAGAGACCACGGACCTCACACCCAAGACTAGGGAACTTGTGTTATCATTCTGTTATACCTCAGACTAGTTCCAGGGTGTCGAGACCACGGACCTCACACCCAAGACTAGGGGCTTGTGTTACCATTCTGTTATACCTCAGACTAGTTCCAGGGTGTCGAGACCACGGACCTCACACCCAAGACTAGGGACTTGTGTTACCATTCTGTTATACTTCAGACTAGTTCCAGGGTGTAGAGACCACAGACCTCACACCCAAGACTAGGCATTGTTGTTATCTGTTATGACCTGTTGCATTTCTGACTTTCCCTCTGCTTTCTGATTCGGTACCTCGCACTTCTGATTACCTGTTGCCAGACCCTGCTCGTTTAGGATACCGAATCAGTCTTCTGTCTTTGTACTTTATCTGTCTGTGTGTTGCCGACCTGGCTTGCCCGACCTCGAGAGCTATCTCTCTCGTTAAGAGATAGTCTCCTGACCTGGTAGTGACTACCACCTTCAGGTGTCACTCACTCACAGGTTCAGCGTACCTTACCCTGAAACTCCACCCCTTTGGAGTTCTCAGGCTACTGGAAGGTCTCTGTTCCTCCCTAAAGGCAGTATCGCCCGTACTGCCAAAGACCACCACGCTCCCCGGGTGGTCTTACTCAAAGTTATTACTGTTACACCAAACATTCACTATATACCTTATTAGAGGTGTCCAGAGGTTAGCACTATATCTGTATTCTTGGTGATACTGCAGATCACCAATAATCAGATTCTCTCTGCGAGCTGACACCAATCGTTACACAGACAGTCTTTGTCAGGTGTTTTGGAATACTTTAAGCCATAAGGGGGGTGCCAACTCTTACTTTAAAGCACACATGTACTGAGAGGGATATGACTGACATGTATTTCCTTTAAAACAATGCAAATTACCTGGCTGTCCTGTTGATCCTCTGCTTCCAATACTTTTAGCTATAGACCACGAACAAACATGCAGATCAGGTGCTTCGACTTATAAAGATATAGAGGCTGATATGTTTATTTCCTTTTAAACAATGCATTAATATGCATTGTCCTGCTGATCCTCTGCCTCTAATACTTTGTGTCATAGACCCCGAATAAGCATGAAGATCAAATGTCTATGACAAATCTGACATTAGCTGCATGCTTGTTTCAGGTGTGTGATTTAGACCCTTCTGACCAGAAAGATCAGCAGGACTGCCAGGCAATTAGTATTGTTTAAAAACTTCCATAGGTCTCACACCTCGGGTTCCTTTTAAGCCTGACTGGATTAGCCATATTCTTAATTCTGTATTGTGATTCAGACACTACTGTAGCCAAAAAGATTAACAGGACTGCCAGGCAAATTACATTGTTTAAAAGGAAATAAATGAGGCAATTGCCATGTCCCTCTCACTTCAGGTGTACTTTAAAATTCCACTTGCTAGACAGTCATGCTGATATGTCGACTTGGAGTGGAGTCATTATTCCTCACCTACTTACCAGTTCTGGGTCAGTGATTCATAAAGCACGAGGAAAGAGGATCTGCACAGCATCCAGCAAGTAGCATTTTCAAAAGGGAATCAGTAATGGTACTTTCCATATTGTCTAAATTTAGATTTACATTAATCAAGGTCATCTTATGTGTCGCTAGCCCTATTTTGGGGGGGCACGTGCCCCCAATCTGTCCTGGGGTGCCACGGATCTCTTCGCGCCGCCACCCCCTCTGTCAGCGGCTCCCTCCAGCCGCCGCCGCATCACTCAGACCTCAGGATCAGGCGGTGAGCCGGTGTAGTGTCAGCGTTTGCAGCCCCACAGATTTTGCAGCTCTGTGGGTTCTGCGCATGCGGCTGTGGGACGTGCGTGCTACGTCATCTTCCAACGCTGCAGTTCAATTCACTTACGGTGTAGTGTGAAGAATCTGTGTATTTTAATATTGCTCTGTTTATCTCATTATACTCCACCCCTTCACCGCATACTCCACCCCTTGCTCGCCACTGCCTCTCTAATTCAATGCCAATTAATTATCAAAAGTCTTTGAAACACTTTTTATATCTACCTTCTATACGATGACACAGAGGATATCAGGGAGGGCTGTAGGAGGTTAGTATGCTAATGTCAGAGGTGGTGGGCGGAACGTTTATACACAATTCAGCTGCATAGAAACGGGCTTGCGCTTTTAATTGTCGCGTACTGAAGACGTGTAGCCCGATGCTCTAGTACGCGATGACGTTTCCCATTCTGCGTGCAGGGCTGCATTCGGACTGCAATTTCTGACATTACACCGGCGACCAATCATGCGGGCGCTAGGACCCAGTGCCCGCACTGATATGCGGAAGTGACATCACTTCCGCATATCAAGCGGGTGCGTCCGGCGCCCGCTCGTACTACTGGTCGGGTCGCCGCTGATCCTGAGGTCTGACTACACTGCCAGGTGAGGGGGGAGCGGCGGCGGCTAGAGGGGGGCCTCCCTGTCACTCACTCACTACCTAAAGGGGCTCCCTGTCACTCACTCACTACCTAAAGGGGCTCCCTGGCACTCACTCACTGCCTGAAGGGGTTCCCTGTCACTTACTCACTACTTAATGGGGCTCCCTGTCACTCACTCACTACCTAAAGGGGCTCCCTGGCACTCACTCACTACCTAAAGGGGCTCCCTGGCACTCACTCACTACCTAAAGGGGCTCCCTGGCACTCACTCACTACCTAAAGGGGCTCCCTGGCACTCACTCACTACCTAAAGGGGCTCCCTGGCACTCACTCACTACCTAAAAGGGCTCCCTGGCACTCACTCACTACCTAAAGGGGTTCCCTGGCACTCACTCACTACCTAAAGGGGCTCACTGGCACTCACTCACTACCTAAAGGGGCTCCCTGGCACTCACTATCGGGGTCCCTGTCACTCACTACCTAACTGGAGGCGCCTGTCACTCACTAGCTAACCTGGGGGTCCCTGTCACTCACTACCTAACTTGGGGGGCTACCATATTAAGGGGGCATTCTGCCTATTTATGTGAAATGCTGTCTATTTATGTGCCTCATGACTGCTGAATTTGTCTTGTTGGGAGCCTTATGATTTGTTGGGGGCCTCAAGATTGCTGAATTTGTCTTGTTGGGGGCCTCATGATTTGTTGGAGGCCTCATGATTGCTGAATTTGTCTTGTTGGGGGCCTCATGATTGCTGAATTTGTCTTGTTGGGGGTCACATGATTGCTAACTGCGAGACTATGGGAAAAGCTGAATCCTTATCATATGAGACAATAGCATTAAACCTACTTTTTTAGCTTTATAAAACAGAAAATAAAACTGGGAGGTTCTAAAAAATTGAATACATTTTTCAGGAGTAGGATGGATGAAATTGTTTATCTTCACAATTTATTTTCAACTTGGATTTTCCATAATGTTCATGTATGAGTTAAAACGTTTGTACAGTATTTAGTTTAAATTGCTGTTGCCACTTTGCGATAGATAAGTGACTTTTGGGTTGCAGTTTGGGCACTCGGCCTCCAAAAGGTTCGCCACCACTGTCATAATCTAATGTCCCACCATTGCTAGGTTCATGTAAATTTGTCTCCACCCGTTACCACACCTATATTCTGGTCCATGGCCCACCCATTTTTTGGTGCAGCGCGATAAGCACGCCGCACAACGTGATCCACATATTTTTGGCACGCTAGCTGCAGTGTGCTGAATTCTGCTTCCTACAGTATGTACAGTATACGCTGTTCTCTAGTGCCTGCACTGTGTGCTGATTTACTTCCAGTGTGTACAGTGTAAGGTGTTACTCTATGCCTTTACTGATTGTAAACCAGCTATATTGTATGCTGATCCCTGCTACTTTAAGTATGTACAGTATTAGCTGTAAAGCCTGGTACACACATACAATTTTGATTAGCCAATTTTAGCTCTGTTCATAAAATTCATTGTCTGTTGGCCCACTTACTGCACGGGGGTGGTAAAATTGGGGGTCAGTGATTGACCAATCAAAATTGTATGTGCGTATACATCTTTGATCTATGCCTATACTGATTGTAAATTATCTAAATAAAGGACGGGGGCTCCATCCAATATTTCGATGGGCAGGCCCGTTATCTGTAGCTTACACTGCTGCTAAGTTCATGTACATTTGGCCCCACCCATGGCCACGCCCACTCACCTCATGGCCACGCCCATTTTTTGCCTCCCCACCTGGTGCCCAGAGGTGCCCCCGATCTCCAAGGACCCTAGAAACGCCCCTGGTGTGTCAACTTAAAAGTGATTAGTATGAGACAAAGTTATAGATGCAGTTCCAAAATCTGTCAGCAGATGGCATATTCTGACACCTAGAAATCAATCTTCAACAAATCTGTCTTGAACAGACAGGCAGATCTGCAGCAGAATAGCCAGGTACCCAGTTGTCCCCAGAGGATGAGGCAGGATTAACTGCATAGGTGGTTGCAGGTTGAGAGCATTATGCCGGGCATACACAGCTCGTTTTTGAGCCATTAGGATGGCTTGATAATTTCCGACATGTCCGATCTCCTGCTCGATCATTTCGATTCTAGATAGCAGTGAATGGAAAAAGATAAGAAAAAAGAGCAGAAGATAAGAGAATTGACTGCGGAATCGAGCGGCGAAATGAACGGGAGAATCGAGCAGCAAAAACGAGCCATGTATGCATTACATTATACTGTAGCCAATTTCCAGAAATGACAGATTAGTGTACAAAGATCTTGCCACTACCGGTAGCTGCTAGTAACGAGGAAGGTAATATATATATACATTATGTAAGAAGCTATGTAGTGCACTGGAAAATGAAAGGAAAGCTCACTGAAGGGCTAGAGTGAGCCTTTATAGTGTAGTATGTTGGAAAATTGACCTTTGAGTCCTGTAGGAAAAAATTAGTTTACAATTATTCTTGTATTTGTTGTTGGTAGTAAACCCAATAACAGATTTATGGTCACCAGTATGGGTAACCGTTTATTTTGTTTGAGGCAAAAACTAGGACTGTCCCTTCTTGAACTTTAGTTGTGCAGGTTTCTTTCTGTCTTATCTTTCTAGAAAATGGCAAATATTCAATCCCCTGCTGATCCTCTGCCTCTAAGTGTGGTATTACACGCCACAGTATTTGACAGCGCCGCAGGTGCAGTACAGGCCGACCTGGAGGTTGTCCTGACGTCATCGCCGGGGACCGGGACGGAGCTGCGGCAAACGGCTGAAGGGAAAGCTGCGGCGAGTGACATGCTGGGAGCTTGAGGAAGCCCCGGGTAAGTAGCACTTATTTTCTTTTATTTGCCTGATAACTCCTTCCCTGGCGGTATGGACGAGCTGAGTTCGTCCAGGAAAACCAAAAAGCGGTAATGACGAGCTGAGCATGTCCATGCCGCCAGGGAGATTTCCTGTTTCTCTGCACCGCCTGCTGCACTTTTTACTGATCAGTTACTGACGCCACCAAGCCTCATAACTTTAATTACAGAGAACACGAGACTTCGCTATGGAGGAGGAAGGGCGCCGCTTCCGCCGCAGGAGACAGCCCTCAGGTGAGTAGATCAGGGATTCTAACTGGGGCGGGGGGGGGGGGCGGAAGACAGGGATCGGGAGGGAGAGGCCACCCACAGCCCCATAGAAGGGGACACCCCACCACACACAAGAAGGGGGAGTCCCCGACCGGCCACCACCAGCCCACATAGAAGGGGAGTACGGGGATTTGGGGGGGCAGAGACACCTACAAACCTGGCTCCCTATACTTCTGTCCCCTATACACCTGGCTGCACATCCGTCTCCCCTATACATCTGACTACATCTGGCTGCACATCTGGCTAACTATACCTGGCTAATACATCTTGGTCTTATACACACCATTGGCGTGCTGATCCCTCGTTGCGTACCTCTGACAGCTTCCCCAGAGCCTTCTTCAATGTCCCTCGGCGATCACATGTCCCCCGTCGATCGGCGTTGATGACATCAGGGTTACACAGCGTCATCAACATCTTGCAGCAAACAGAGCGGACCTGACGGAGATCGGGTATTTCCGTCTATTTCCGTGCCGAAAGCAGCCACAGCGCCCCCGCTGGAGCCAGAAAAGGTAAATATTGAAGCTACAGTCGGCTCTGTCGCCGGCTGTTCGGAGGGCTGCAGCGAGACCCCCGTGGGACAGAGGACGGCGTGGGAAGCCTCATTAGGATCCGGAGGCTTCCCCCACCCGAGGTGAGTACCCCCCAGGGGAGGTTTTTGTTGTTACAGAGTCTCTTTAAAGTGGACCCAAATTAAAAATACAAGATTTCAGAAATAAAATCTATTTTCTAAATTATAATAATATTTAGCAGCCTTTTTTTAGCTGCATAATGACAAATACAAAATATTTTACATTTATTGGAGGAACCCCTCCCTTCCTTTCATATTGCCGGGACAGAATCCGGCAGACTGGTGGAGTAGGAGGTGTCCGACAAAGGAGGAATTGCTAATGGCTGTCACCTGTATAACCCTAGTTATGAAAAGAGAAGGGTGAAAAGCATGCACTGAAATGCTCATAGGCTTGAAGGAGTGGTGCAACTAAATATTTTGAATTAAAAAAAATGTTTGGTTTGGGTCTGCTTTAAAGTGAACCTGAGTTGAGTGTGATATGGAGGCTGACATTTGTATTTCTTTTTAAACAATACCAGTTGCCTGGCAGCTCTGCTGGTCTGTCTGCAGTAGTGTCTGAATCACACCAGAAACAAGCATGCAGCTAATCTTGTCAGATCTGACAATACTGTCAGAAATACCTGATCTGCTGCATGCTCATTCAGAGTCTGTGGCTAAAGGTATAAGAGGCAGAGGATCAGTAGGGCTGCCAGACAACTGGTATTGCTTAAAATAAATTTAAAAAAGTTGGCTTTTTTAAGTTAGTTTGTGATTATTATTATTTTTTTTCATTTTGATACATACAGTGTATAGTGCTGTACAGGTTGAGTCTTTGTTTTGATGTTTGTCCATGATGCACATTAAGATCAACAGGGACATGCTAAGATTTTTGTAGGATATTTATTCTTGTAGGTTTTCACCTTTATTTGAAACTAATATATCACAACTCATCAGCTTAGAATTTTAAAATATCTCATCAACTGGCCCCAGTATTTTAAATTAATTTGTGCATGTATTGACTATAATTACTTATACAGCTAGACTACTCATTATTATGGAAATTCCATTCCCTGTGGGTGACAGAAAGTGTGTAAGTGTGTGATCTGCTAGCAGCACAACCTCAACCAATTTTAGGAAGATTTGAGAAAACTAGATATATTTATGGTTTTACTGCTTAGCTTAGAGAAGTGCAATCAAGAGTTCCTATCATTAACATTCTGGACAATTCTGTCCACAAAACTGATGAAGGGCCCATTTTCAACACTCCATCGTATGTTGCCTTTTGTCACAAGACTGAAGTGGTATTTTTGCAAATTTTCCCTGCAGCATACGTAATAAGAAGCAATATCTTACAAACTACAATAGTTACAGGAGAGAAGACATGCATTCCTGCTGAAGGAAGAAGAATCCATACTTACCTTTGCTTAGCCATTGTGAAAGAGCCCATCTACAGCTCTCTTACTCGACAGTTCACAACATTACTTGTGTACAGTGGCTGCAAACGCAACACAAGATCAGCTTTTTCTCTGGAGTGACATGTTAGCCTAGACAGAGGATATGGAACATGAAACCCTGCCCAGGTACAGCACATTATTCAGCAGCAAATGTTATCTGGTTTCAGTGGGCTCAGATGGTGAGCACTGATGCAATAAATTTCAATGAAACTACAAGTAAAACATTCCTAAAACTAGACACTTCTTACTGAGAAGATGCAAATATAATATAGTTTCCTAAATTGAGTAGTGTGAGAATAGGCACAGAATATCTAAAATCCTAAATTAGAGCAATTAGCCCTCATGGTGAGAGAGAAGAGGTGTATCATAGGTCCTGTGCTCTAATAGGACAACTATAACAAAAAATAGTAACATTTTAAATACATGTGAACACAATCTACCATATTTGCCCCTCAGTAAAATACATTGGCGTCAATTCACCAGAGAGGATTTACTAAGAGAAAAAAGGTAGGTAGTTTATCTCATGAGGTAACACTCTGGAGTCAATTCACCAGTGTGAGAGGACAGAGAGAAAAGTGTTCGATAGCAGGGGATAATGGAGAGATATGCATGAGGAAAGTGTGAGAAAGCAGAGAGTTAGGTAATCGGTATTAATAATTTACATGGGATACTTTTCCTCTCTGTAAGCTTGAAAGTGAAGCATTGTGGGTAGGAGGCGGAGTTTTACCACTACATGACCAGAGTATTCCCGCCTTTTACTGCCGGATCATATCATAAATCATATCACGAGTGAGTCTGAACTTCTTCACCACCTCTGTCTCAGTAAAATTATCAAGAACTGTTCTCTCACGAAAAATACGAGGGGCGATTAAACAGACCCTCCTCCTGCGCCTTCGTCTCCTCATAATAGAAGCAAGCTCTAAGGCCTAGTGCACACCAGAGCGGTTCGGCTGCGTTTTGCGATCCGCTTGCGGCTGCAGATACATTTGGGTAATATATTTCAATGGGCTGGTGCACACCAGAGCGGGAGGCGTTTTGCAGAAACGCATACTCCCGGGCTGCTGCAGATTTTGGATTGCGGAGGCGTTTCTGCCTCAATGTTAAGTATAGGAAAAACGCAAACCGCTCTGAAAAACGGCACTTCAGAGCGGTTTGCCAGGCGTTTTTTTGTTACAGTAGCTGTTCAGTAACAGCTTTACTGTAACAATACATGAAATCTACTACACCAAAAATGCTTCACAAAACCGCAAAATGCTAGCTGAAACGCTACAGAAAAATAAGAAAAAGCGTTTTAAAATCTGCTAGCATTTTGCGGATCTGCTAGCGGTTTTTGGTGTGCACCAGGCCTAAGAGAGTAAGCTCAAAAGGCTCCATCTTCCACAGCAGCAGCTGCTGTGTGAAAACCACGATATCGCCAGGTTCATTCAGGGGATAAAGAGATGAAAAAATAACGAATGGCCACACCCCCTTTTTTCCCTGGTGAATTGTGATTTGGAGAAAAACTTACTACTATCACTTATTTATCTCATACTTATCTCACAATTATCTCTTGCATTTCTCTCTGTCGATATTTTCCCCTATACTTCTGGAGAATTGCTATTTGGAGATATCACAGGAGGTAAATTACCTCCCAAGAGATAAATAGGTTGGTAACCTCTGGTGAATTGACGCCATTGTGTTAATTTTCTATATCACATTGACTTCCAGTGAAGCAGCAAAAAACTGCAACTAATTGGTTTTTGAATCAATCCATCTCCTTATTGGGGGATTTTTGGACTAGTCCAAAACCTGTTGCTTCTGTCAGATTTCCACTACCTACTGCAAGTAACAGCAACATAGGAGAATAGTAATTTATGGCTCCTTTTACAAATTTTAAATTTTACAATTTTTCACCATAATGCCCCTTTAATGGCAGTTGCTTTAACTGCCAAAATCGTGTGCAAATGTGTAGGCGATGTTGGCCAGCATCTTTATATAGGTTCAATCCCAGGAGTGCTTTTGTGTAAAAAAAAAAAAAAAAATAAAGGAAATGATGGGAATGAGGAAATACCACTAGTCCAGACCAGTCTGATTTTTACTACTCATTGGGCTCGATTCATTAACCTCCCTGGCGGCAAGCCCGACCTACACTCGGGCTAACTGCCGGAGAGGATCACATGGCCCCCGGAGGATTTAAAAAAAACAAACATTTGATTTAAATGCTTAAGCTAGTACTTTGCTAGCTAACCATGCCTCCCAGGTCTCTCCTCTCTCCCCCGATCCCCGCCGTTATACGTACCCCCAGGGATCCCGCGATGGCGCAGCAGCCCAATCAGCTCCAGGCTTCGCTATGGGGAGGATCGGGACTGCGCATGGCATCATGTCCGATCGTCGCCATATCGACGACTAAAGCTAAATAGTGAAGCTGCGGCTCTGGCGGGATCGTGGACGGGTAAATATTGCCGGAGGCGATTGGGGGGGGGGGGGGGGGGAATCAGAGCGGTGCCGGGGGACATAATTAGCTAGCAAAGTGCTAGCTTAAGCATTTAAATCAAATTTTATTTTTAAAAAATCCTCCCACGGACGCATCTTCTAAAACTGCGTACCGCCAGGGAGGTTAAGCTGCACTGTTAAGCAGTGCATCTTAATGTAAAGGAGCGGCCGCTAATGCATGTAGGTAAGGCAAGCTTCTTACATAGCAGTGAGCTTGCTATGTAGGGCATGCATTAGGGGCCGCTGCTTCACATTAAGGTGCGCTGCTTTAGCATTGCAGCTTAACGAATCAAGCCCATAGTAATAGCAACATGTGGGGAAAAAATGAACCGGTAGATGGTATTTCTACGTGGCCTCCAGGATGGCCCCTAGTTGAGAGTACCTGGGCCCCACCCTGCAAATGAAACACAGGCTTAGCATTAGGTTAATTGAGGATGTATATAGGACAGGTGCTCCCCTCCCCTCACCAGTTTTTACAGAGCACGTACATGTGATTCACTCCAAAATATCACTCCATGTAAGAATACTTAAGAAAATAACCACGTGAGATAGGGAGGGAAGTAGGAGGGCCATCCTGGAGGCCACATAGAAATACCGTCTACCGGAAAGTCTAACGAGTATTTTATCCCTGCGTCCTCCAGGATGGCCCCTAGTTGAGAGACCCCAGACAAGTCTTACCTCATATCTAGGGTGGGATAACAGACTGTAATACTTTCCTCCCAAACGTCATATCTTGACTTTAGAGAACGTCTATTCTGTAATGCTTGACGAAAGTCGTTGGGAGTACACCAGGTTGCTGTTTTACAGATTTGATCTACTGACGCTCCAGCCCTCTCCCCCCACGAGGTGGACACTGCTCTTGTAGAGTGAGCTGACAGTTGAGTGGGGGCTGGTTGGTTTGCCATGACATATGCTTGGTATATAGTTTGTCTAATCCATTGGAAAACTATTTTTAGTTGCTGCATGGCCCTTTCTTTGGCCCGCAAACGCAACCAGCAAATTTTCTTTCCTCCATTCTTTCGTTCTATTAAGGTAAATAAGAATGGCTCTCCTTACGTCCAGTAGATGTAAAGCCCTTTCCTTGTCATTTTGTGGGTTATTACAAAAGGACGGGATGGTTATGTCTGGTTTCTTAAGAAAGTCCGAGTTTACTTTTGGTACGTATGTTGGATCTGGTCTAAATATGATTTTGTCGTATAGAATAGTCATGTAAGGATCCTTCATTGAAATAGCTTGCAGGTGACTATCTCTCCTAGCTGAAGTGATTGCTATAAGGAACGCTACTTTGAGAGTCATGAAACTGCCAGAAGACTCTTCTAGGGGTTCAAAGGGTGCCTTTATTAGTTGTTGTAGTGCCAAAGAAAGATCCCAGGGGGGGGGGGGAAACATTTGTATTTTAACCGGTTTGTTTTTAGATATTGCTTTAACAAAGGCTATTATATGGCGGTCCTTAGCTAACTGTCTGTCTATGAAGACTGATAATGCTGCAATTTGCTCCTTAATTGTGCTCACTGACAGGTTCATCTCTCCTGCAAAAGGTCCAGGATCAACGGTAAATTATTGTCTCTCAGGACTAACCCTTTTCTAGTCTTTCATCCACAGAAAGTTTTCCATACCTTAAAACAAATTTTCCTTGTTACTTCCTTTCTTTTTGACACTAGGGTTGTAATCCCTTTTTCTGAGAAACCCTTTTCCTTTAGTACTTGTTTCTCATGATCCAAGCCATCAGTTATAGTCTGAGTAAGTGAGGATGGTACTGACCCCTCTGAGAGAAGGTCCTGTCTGATAGGTACGAGTAGATGTGGGATCGCACACCACCAGCGAGGTGCTGGAACCAGTAGAAGTACAATCTGAAAATCCAAGAAGGTCCGCACACTCCAGGAATCAAATTCCAGACTTTTATTCAGCCCATGTGACACAATTCCATTCCATTACACCAACGAATCGTTTCGGGGCCCCGTGGGGTCCCCTTTGTCAAGGCAATACAGACAGAACGGTAACAGTGTTGCAGTAAACCTTACTGCAACACTGTTACCGTTCTCTCTGTATTGCCTTGACAAAGGGGACCCCACGGGGCCCCGAAACGATTCGTTGGTGTAATGGAATGGAATTGTGTCACATGGGCTGAATAAAAGTCTGGAATTTGATTCCTGGAGTGTGCGGACCTTCTTGGATTTCCAGACTGTCTGATAGGTAGCTTCCAAGGGTCTTGAACTGTCAGTGATATGACCAGTGGGAACCACACTCTTTTTGGCCACCAGGGGGTAATGAGAATAATGGTAGTTTTCTCTTGTGCTAGCTTTCCCACCACCCTGAACAGGAGATTGAACAGAGGGAAAGCGTACACCAACCCCTCTCCCCAGCATATGGTTAGTGCATCTCTGCTTTCTTGTGAAGATGAAGCGGTCAGGGAACAATAGTTTGGAAGTTTCACGTTCCCTGGTGAAGCAAACAGATCCCTGTTCGGAAGTCCCCACCTTGATACTATCTGCTCAAATACTTCCGAGCAGAGTTCCCATTCAGACTCCTGAATACAATTTCTGGTCAGACCGTCTGCTAGCCAGTTCTGAGTGCCTTTTATGTAGGTTGCTGTTAAGGATATCACGTGTAGTTTCCCCCAGTTTGACATTTCTAGAGAGAGAGCAAGGAGATCCCGTATCCTTGTCCCTCCCTGTTTGTTTATATAGCTTACTGCGACTATATTGTCTGACAAGACCAATACCTCTTGATCTGTCAGATATTCCTCAAAGGCCCTTAGTGCTTCCTTGATTGCCAGAAGCTCCTTGAAGTTGGATGACCTTTTCTTTTGATCTGGTCCCAAACTTCCCTGACTTTGAACTCCTTGGCAGTGAGCCCTCCAACCCCAGGCATCTATCATTACTCCTACCATTGGGTTCTGAACCCAAGGTCGTCCCTGAATGAGGTCGTTTGCTTCAAACCACCACCCCAGGGACTTTTTTGTACTGGAATCTAATACTTTGATCCGATTTAGAGACCTAGGATCTTTGTCCCAGTTGGTCAGGAACCACTGTTGTAGTAACCTGGAGCAAGCCTGAGCCCACTGCACTGCTGGAATACATGACGTCATTGAACCTACTAAAGAGAACACTTGCCTCAGTGTTTGTAGTGACAGGAGGTCCCGAGCCTTTCCAGTAACCTTCCTGACATATAGAAACCTTTTCCCTGTTGATCCTGTGGTACCGCAGAAATCTTTCTTTGATCCATGAGAGAAGTCACGTTTTTTTTTTTTTGGGGGGGGGGGGTCCCTGAATTCCAGTCTGTAACCCATCTTTATAATGTTTAAAATAACTTGACTTTGGGATACTGTACTGCACTGATCCAGGAAGTACAGTAGTTTCCCCCCCCCCCGTCCCCCCCCCCCCACCTTTACACTGTCATTTGGTGTCTGTCTCCCAGGGTTGTGGTCCTCTGAGAAGTAGAGGCTCCCCTACCCATGCCGCAGGCGTAAGACCAGTTCCTTTTGGGATCTGGGATTCTACCTCTGGATGTGGCTACCCCTCTCCCCCGAAAACATTTTTTTTTTAACTGTCCCTTTTTCCGTTTATCCGGAAGCTTTTTCCTCCTATCTGTTGAATGGGTAAGTACTTCATCCAAGTCTTTCCCGAACAACAGATTTCCCTGAAATTTCATGGTGCACAGACAGGTTTTAGAGGTTACATCCCCCTCCCAAGTCTTGAGCCAGGTGGCCCTTCTTATAGCATTTACTAGTCCCAAAGCTTTAGCCACCGCTCTTAGGGATTCCACCAGAGCATCTGCAAGAAAAGCTAAAGCCCCTCGCTATAACTGGAAGTGATTAAGACCTCTAGGTGAGGAGTACCTGAGACCAAATGATTCTGTAATTCATCAATCCATGTTATCAATTTTCTGGAAACAGAATTATGAAATGGTGGGCCTGTATAAAAATGATATTGCTTCCCAAGTACATTTGGACAGGACTTCCACCTTCTTGTCCATTGGATCCTTGAGAGCCCCCGTGTCCTCAAAGGATAGATCTGCAGCCTTCGAATACTGGGACAAGCTGGAATCCAATTTAGAACACTTCCCCACCTCTGAATTTCTTCCTTGTTAAAGGGTAACTTCCTTTTGAAGGATTTAGGGATAGCAAGCCTTCTCTCGGGCACCTCCCACTGGTCATCAATAATAGAGCTGAGGGCTTTATGAATAGGGAAAACTCTGCCTACAGGTACCTGAAGTCCTTTATAGATCTCGTCCTGTACAGAAGTCTCCTGCACTGCCACACTGATCTGCTCTGAGTCATAAATTGCTTTCAGACGTTTCATCTGCACTAAAGTATTTAGAGGCTCTTGTTAGCACAGGTACATTTCCTGATTCTGCCTCAGAAAGATCCTCCTCCATATCCTCTACCTCTTCCACCGAGGAAATAATCCTGTTGTTCTTGAACAACTTTATGAATGGTATGGGAGGTCTGTGGTGTCTGAGTTTTCTCAGACATAGCTGCATTTAGAGCTTGAAAGGTAGTTTGCATTTCTGTGGTAAAAGATGCTAAAATCATTTCACAACTTTAGAAGCTTCTTATTCTTCAGAATCATCTAAGCATTTTTGACATAAAGACTTTAACCAAGTCTCAGGCAGTTTTGTATTGCAGGTATTGATCTCCTTGACTTATTTTTATGTTTAAGGGATGTCTTTCCATTATCTTTTACCTGGCAGAAAAAATAGAAAAATAACTAACATTACTATGTGATATAAAATAAACAGGTAAAATGCCTTAATTTAAAGTCTTAAACCTGTTATACAATACCTGTCCTGCAGACACATCTGCTTTTTTTTGTCAGCTCCACTGCAGCAGCAACAAGCTAATCCATGCTGTCTGGAAGCCAGCTTCCATCTGATCCAGGCTCCTTACAAGGAGGCTGGTGGCTCCACCCCTTGTATCAGGAGAATTACAGCGCCATCTTTAACAGTGGCAAGCAGAGCTTACCTTGCTCTGCCACTATCTGGGGGTTTATTTACGGGGATTCTGTCCCCCATTGACTTCCCCTGCACCGCCACTGCCTATAGTTTCTTCCAGTCTGCGCGAAAACTCCATATCTCCTGCAGCCGCAGGGAAGCTATTCGCCTAAGAAAGCGGATGTCGGAGGGTGTGGCCAATGCAGCAGGGATCCGGACACCAACCAATCTTCTGGTCCCAATCTCCGCACAGCCCAAGGCCCCACCTTCCGCCCGCACTAAACCCATGGACAGCCGGAGGGCTAGATGTTTCCTCCTGAGATAGCTCTCAATCTCCGCTCCCGTGCAAGGACCGCAGATGGCCCCAGCCGCCCACAGATTCTCAGACCAGGTAAACAACTCTTGTTTTTGTTCCCCCAGTCAGTCTGCCGACAACACCATGCCCGCAGCACACACAAGGTCACGGTCGGTAGGGAAGGCCCAGAACAACTCCCTCACATGGCCCCTAGTCCCTCAGAAGCCTGTAAATCCTTGCTAGTGAGGAAACAGTAAAAACTGGTGAGGGGAGCACCTATCCAATATACCGCCTCAATTAACCTAATGCTAAGCCTGTGTTTCATTTGCAGGAAGGGGCCAGAGTACTCTCAACTAGGGGCCATCCTGGAGGACGTAAGGCTAAAAAAAAAAAAAGTCCCTTTACTTATAGTAAAGTCTTTTCCAGTAGTCATGAGGACAGCACCCCTGGATGAGACCTGTCTCCCTCCCCACCGTGGACACAAAACTGTTAAAAGAAGAATTTGCATAAGCAATAGGCAGCCACATATAAGATACTACACCTGCCACAGTACCTCAGTTAATAAAAAAGATGACATGGACATTTAATGATGCTTACACAAACTTATTTCTCTTTTCTACCCAAATAAGGGCGGGTTGCAGGGGTGCTGGCCTCATGCCTACTGAAAAAGACTTTACCGTAAGTAAAGGGACTTTTCCCAGAACGTTATTTCGGACAGCACTCCTGGATGAGACGATGTACAAGAGATAAAGCCTTAGGGTGGGACCACAGCTTGCAAAAAACTTCTTCTGAAGGATAAACCTGCAGCGGCTGATTAAGGTGATAATTCTTTACAAACATATTGTGACTTGACCAGGTCGCAGCTCTGCAAATTTGATCTATAGAGGCCCCTGCCCTCTCTGCCCAAGAAGTCGAAATTCCTCTTGTGGAATGAGCCATGATAGAATTTAATTGCTTCCCGTTTCTGATATGCTAATGAAATAGCCCCAAAAAATGTATAATCTGTGTAGGATATAAGGAAGATTTCTCCCAATTAATGATCCAACCTAGATTTTGTAGTAAGACTATTGTCGTAACAATCTGATCCCTTACCGAATCGGGAGATGTCCACCAAAACAGAAAATCATCAAGGTAACACAAAATGTTAACTTTTCTCTGTCTAAGAGTAGCCAGAACCCCAGACATTACCTTCATAAACAACCCTGGAGCTGAGGATAATCCGAAGGGCAAAGCATTAAACTGATGAATTCTTACCTCTTCCTCCATCTGGATGGCAAACTTTAAGCATTATTGAGAAGACAGATGTATCGTTAATTGAAGATACGCATCCTTTCGGTCTAGAAAGGCTAGGAAATCGTCCTTCTGTAAGAGATGAATAATAGATCAAATCCATCCTGAATTTTCTGTATTTTACCTTCCGGTTTAGACTCTTTAGATTTAGTATGAACCGATAATTTCCCTGTAGCTTCTTTACTAGAAACAAACAGGGGAATAGAATCCCTGTCCTCTGACATTTCAGTACTTCACGAATTACCCTTTTTTTCTAAACAGGGAAAGGACTTCCGACTGTAGGGCTGAAAACTTTATTTGGTCCTGCAAGCAGGGAGTAATGCAAAAGTTCTGAAGAGGAGGTTGGCTGAACTCTATTCTGTATCCCTCCAAAAACCACCTTAAGGGCTCTTTACCACTAAGACGTTGCGTTAGATGCGATGCTAAGGTCACATAACGTGCCCCCAACGCAACGCATGTGAGCTTTGAAGTTGGACGCTATATAGAGCCACGTTATGCATCTCTTGATGCGTCCGCGATGCATACTTTGACGCATACTATCAGATGAAAACGGCGCATGCGGCAAAAGACTGTGGAGAGCATGTGATCGGAAAACTCCGCATCACGTGGTCCCGCCAGCCAATAAGCGGCCGCTCCAGGAAGTAAACACTGCAGTGCATATGAATTAGTCATGTAGCTGGCCACAACAGCGGACTCTCCCCCCTCTCCTGCACGAAAAAACAAAAACACCCATTACTGAGCATGTGCTAACAGTCTAATGCGGCTAAAATTGCGTATAACGCACAGCATGCTGTACTTTCTTTAAACTTGTAGCATTACACTGTAACACAACGTGGGCACTGTGAACAGCCTATTGATTTTTCATTACTGTGAGCTGGGCTGCGTTACAAGCTGCTCTAACGTGCGCCTGTAACGTCCCACTGTGAAGGAAGCCTAAATAACCAATATTCTGTGCACTGTAGTTGCCAGGTTTCGAAATTTGCAATTCTCCATCTCCCTGGAATACTAGCGTCATTGCTTATCTGTCTTCTTGGTAAAAGTGAAGTTGGACTTAGGCTTCTGTGACTTGTAGGGAGCCCATCTCCTGCCCTTAGAGGACTAGGGATCTGACTCATTCTTAGAAGTGGGACGAAAGGACCGTTTACTTTGGAAAGGGTTTTATTTTTTTGTGTGTGCGCGTGTTTCTGCCGTTCTGTCTAGAGGGTCGTCTAACTTTGACTCAAACAGCAGACCCCTTCACAAGGTATACCACATAACTTGATTTTGAAGAATTGTCATCATTCCAAGTTTTTACCCATACACCTCTTCTGGCTGAATTAACTAATGCCATAGTTCTGGCCATAAGTTTAACCGTATCATCTAAAGCATCCACTAGATAAATTAAAAGCATTCAAAAAACTTTAGGGAAATCATTCAAATTTCCCAGAAATCCTCAAATAAGTAAGTCATTTTTGTTTGATACCCTTGAAAAATATGGATCTAATTTAGGCGGGATTCCCCAAAACCCTGATCTTCAGGAGAAAGATAACATTTAGATAATGATCTGGGCCAAAAACCCTTTCCTAAATTATCCCACTCCTTAATAATCTTTAGGCTACTTTCACACCAAGACGTTGCGTTTTAGGGGACGTTAAGGTCGCATAAAGTGCCCCTAACGCAACGCATGGTGGTGTTGAAGTTGGACGTCAGATTGAGCCGCATTATGCGGCTCTCGAAGCAGCTGCTCCAAGATAGTGATGGGAAGTCCGGATCCTTTTAAGGATTCGGATCATTCGAATCAGATAATTGAAGAGATCCAGATCTTTGAACAGAATCATTTGAATCATTTTACTAGGGAAGCAGACTGGGGGTGAAATGACTAGCAGGACAGGACTTTCGCTGCACTGTACTTCCTGTATATTCCGGTTTCTTCCAGACAGACATTCACTGTAAACCGAATCTTTCATTATGAAGATCTGGATGATTCAACTCACAAAAAAGATCCGGATCAAAAGAACGATTCGTTCATGATCCAGACAACATTATGAGTCCCACCAGGAGTCACCACAGTGCAGTGCATATCAATTAGTCATGTGGGTAGTCACTGAGCATGTGCAAACAATCTAACAGCTCTATGGGGTATAACATACAGCATGCTGCACTTTCATTTAACGTGCAGCGTTATACCCTAATGCAACGTGTGCACTGTGAACAGCACATTGATTTTTTACAGTGCTGTGAGTAGGACTGCGTTACTGGCTGCTGTAACATGGGACTTTAACATCCCACTGTGAAACCAGCCTAAGAGTAGCATGGACTGGAATAAACCGAGAATGAGGATCCGCCAAACTCTCATACATTTGATCCAAAGGTGTCAAAGATTTCTACTCAGACTTAATACCCATTGTCTCATGCATAGCCATTGGTAAGTCTTTCATTATTCAGGAGAAAAACATTTTGGTTAGGCTCTTTTCCACTATGAAATGTGATCGCGACCGCATTTGCGATTACAATCTTCCACTATGAGATTGAGCTACTATACTTATAGTACAGCTCAATCGCATACAAAAACGCAGCAGGACGACGATTGCACTTTGTGCAAATCGCATCGCAATCCGATTGCACTAATGGAAATTGCTGCTGCAGTTTCCATTAGTTTAACATACCTCGCAATCAGAATCTAATCGTAAGTCGCAGGGTAGTGGAAAAAAAACCCTTAGCCAATTGTACTCAAGTCTTTCTCCTAGTTTGATACATTTGCTTTGTACAGAGACAGAGTTATTATAAAGGAGGCAGCTTCAGCATCCCTTTACATGTGCATTTTTGCTCTGATTCTGCGCTGAATTTGTCTAATAGTTCTTCTAAACAATCTATTTAATTGCCACAACTCAGAACTTCAAGAAATGTTACAGATGCAGGCTTTCGGATGTGAAATTTATCTGAAAACAGGTACCCAAGGGGTTAAACACAACACAGCCTGTGTATTCTGGGATGCAGATTTTGTTCTGCTCTCACTGCAGCTGCCTGGGAGGTCTGTCTCTCCATTAGCTTGGCTGTTATCTGCTGGCTTATCACATTATCTAAACAGCCGTGTTTCTCCACTCACATTGCGCCTGCTCTAATCTTTATGAATTAACCTTCAGCGACATGTGTTGTGATTATCTTGTGATAATCTCCACAGAAGGCGGTAATTCCCCGCACTGCCTAGGAATGTCAAGTTTTTCATGCGGAAACAGGTTTTATGAATGCACACTTTGCTAAATGGTCGGTAAAGTCAGCTGTTTTGGGCATTACCGCTTGCGGGAATGCTCTATGAATACAGGCCTATGTCTTAGAAGTAGGAGGCAGACAACATAGGAGATGATGGATTAGTTATAACAGGCAGCTAATCCATAGCACTACTAGTCCCAGGCCTATCTGAAGCAAGTGAGGCAGTAGAAGCAATAGCAGAATCTTCAATTTCCTATTGCTGTCTGTGGACCTTCTCTGTACAATACTGGCACAATTCAGAGTTGCTGATCCATGCTGACTGGACTGAGTAGAAGATTTGTCAGACTTTTCAACCTTCTCAGTCTTATGTCTTTTGGGGTATAAAACATAATAAACGATAGCCAGCCATTAGACAAATCCCTCTATACATAACATACATCCAGCCAAGCAGAAGAAACATAACCACATCTACTTGCCAGAGAGGGATCCTGGGCAGATTTAGCAGATTATGCAGGAACTGACCTAAATAAAGGCGACCATCATGTTCCCAGCCACAAACCAGAGTGCATCATGGACTCTACAAACTTATACCTGTGCTGCTGATTTGATGCAGCTGATCTAATTATGCATGCAGCTCCTGCCGGCTAAGCATATGCTTAATCAGCTTCTTACCTTAAGGAATCAGCTGTATGCTGATTCCTAATCACCACCGCCACCCGCCTCAGACTTCAGATCACACGGGACGCCAGCGCGTGACTACCTCCAGTTCAACCGGAAGTGAACTCTCTTCAATGCACACACATGCGCACATGAAGTCACTGCCTCCGATGGAGAAGCCTCCTCCACGCTGCAGGGCTCCGACTGTTCACTAAACAGCGCTGCTTAGAGCCCTGGAAACCGCTACCCCTGCCGCCTGACAGGGATGGTACTTCTGGAGACCTCTCCCATGCATCCCGTCAGGGACAGGAAACTAAACTGAGGTACTGTGGAAGGGGTGTAGTATCTTATATGTGGCTGCCTATTGCTTATGCAAATTCTTCTTTTAACAGTTTCCTGTCCACGGTGGGGAGGGAGACAGGTCTCATCCAGGGGTACTGTCCAAAATGACGTTCTGGGAAATTATAAATAGCATTTTGTGCTGGAATAATTATACATAATTGTATGTATACAAATGTATTTATACCTCAATTTCTCACAAAAGCAGTCCTTTCCCTCCTGGGGTACATAGAATCAAGTATTATACTTCTTATTCCGAACAGACAGTTTGGGGATTGAAACCTACAATAATTACTAAATACACAAGCCTGAATCAGTACTTTTAGTTGATTAGGTAAAGTATTCAATGTTTGAAAGAAATTTCTACACAAATATTGGAGTTGTGAGGTGGGAATGTATTTAGATTTACTTACTTTGGCCTCAGAAGTTTGTGTGCCTCACCAGAGATCTACCCTGCTCCATGCTTCTGGCCCCATAGTGGGTCAGTGGCTTCTGTGCATGAATCTTGCAATCATGGTCCTGGTAGCCTATATCAAACACTCCCAGCTGTGGGAGCACGGTTGCACAGAAGCTGCCGACTTGACATGTCACCTATCCACTGTGGAGCCAAGACCGAAAGCGTGGAGCAGCACAGACCTGCAGCAAAGGTACCCACATATAGGGGCTGGAAGAAACCCCAGGTAAGTATTAATACATTAATATAACACTACGTACGTACATAGGTAGAGGTTATGTATAAGGAGTAGTCAGCACATAAGTATACAGTCTAATAATTCTTGCTAGATTCAGTAGAAAAAGCACTCCACAGGCATAAACTTGCGTTCAAATTTATTGCATGTCGATACACACTACATGTTACAGGCTCCGCCCTGATGAAGGGCAGAGCCCGTAACATGTAGTGTGTATCGACAGGCAATAAATTTGAACACAAGTTCATGCTTGTGGAGTGCCTCTCTCTACTGAATCTAGCAACACTTATGTGGCGCAGAGGTGGTGTACCTGCTTGAAAGAGTCACACCGGCAAAATCTCTCCTAATCTAGGATTGAGCCAACTGGGTAAAGTTCAGTCCAGCAATTATTGGAGTACAGTCTAATAATATTGAGGAACAATTTCTTAGACCACTGAAGCAGACCTATGTTTTACCAAGATCCTGGAGATAAATCAACTCCATCCAACAAATCTATCTTCTAAAACAGTAAACATACAGAGATATGTGCTGAATTCAGAGTTGTATGGGAAAGGCAGTGGTGGTAATGGTGTTTTCACAGTCATTCATTCATTTATTTTAGAAATAAGAATGAGTCTACTTATTTCTGACAAGATCTTAGACATTACTTTTACTTTATGAATGACAATGTTGAATACAATTCCTTTTAGTCCAAATTTACCACAAATGAAATTGTGTATCCAAATAGTGCAGAAAAAAATGCATTTTCTAACCAACCAAAAAAGTTAATAACATGCCCTTCAAATGATCTTGGTACTTCAAATAAATCAGTATTTAACACAGTTTAAATTATACAAAAATGTAAATTTGGCTTAAAAGAAAAAAAAAGTCATTACAAGTTTGATAACTCTGAAGCAAAATCAAATGTAATGTTTAAGTGAGCAGCAGGTGGTTCTGTCAAAAGAAGCTTTACTAGGATGTGATAAGCTTTACTAGGATGTGTGCTACACCAGAGAAAAGACTGATTATCTGCCAACCACCACACTAATGTATTTGGTTTACCTGCATGCTCAGCATTGCATCAACATCTGCGTGAGGAAACTGCACTGCTCACCACAATTCAGATTAGACATACCATGAGAATTTCCTAGAACAAATTCCTGTTTCACAAAGTGCCTGAGGTAACAAACTTTTCTCATGATCCTCATCAGCTATTTTGCTCATGTGAAAGTGACCATATTTGCTAACAATATATTGTTCTCTGATCTTACTGCAGAAGATGAGGTCAAGCAAACACAGCAGAGTGCTGGTCTGCAAGCTTCATTGATTATAAGCAGCAGAATGCATTTTCCTCTATAAAGAACCTTTTGATTGAACTGGATATAGCACATCCATGGCAAAGCTAGGACCTTGGTGGTGGGTTAATTTATTTATTTATTTATTTTTTTTTTTACACAGTTGACATCACTTTGGCATACCGGTAATTACAATAAAAACCTCTTTTGCCTTACCTGCCTATTTAGTTCCTACCTGCCTCTGTTCCAGTCTAATTCTGCTTTAAAAAGGAAGCCTTTAAAGGAATACTTAAGTCAGCAAAAAAAAAATTAAAAAAAATTATGACTTCGACTCACCCGGGGCTCTCCTCAACCCCCTGCAGCTGAACGGTGCCCACGCCGTGTCCCTCCGATGCGCCTGGACTCACCGGCGGGCACTTCCGGTTTGGCCGTCACCGGCCGACAGGCTGGGAACGCGGCTTATAAGCCGCAATAGCATTATAGATGGCGCTATAGCGGCCGGTGACGGCCAAACCAGAAGTGCCCGCCGGCGAGTCCAGGCGCATCGGAGGGACACAGCGAGGGCACCGTTCAGCTGGAGGGGGCTGAGGAGAGCCCCGGGTGAGTAGAAGTCATTTTTTTTGCTGACTTAAGTATTTCTTTAAGACAGAAAATATCTGCCATGCTTGACAGACTTAAAAAGTTATTTTTCCATGCTGCCATCCATATCTTGTTACATAAGGATATGCAGGTCCAAAAATAAGCTTACAGATAGAAAGTGGAGATGGCAAATAAGATTACATTCAAATACTAAAATGTGCGTAGATCGAATCCAAACCATCAGGACATGCATTTGCGTTACCCAGTTCTAATATCCACATAGTTTGCATTCAATCTGCATCTCCTAGACTATATGTCTAGTAGAGAGTAGGGACAGTCAGTGAAATGCAAAGAATTCTAAGTTGATTCAAATAGTCATGCAGATTTTATGAAAGTTTAAAAAAAAAAAAAAAAAAAAAAAAACCACCAATGGTATGCTGCAGGGGTGGCATTTGATCAATCCATTTTCATGTTGCATATAATTTTGGTTTAACGATGGAGTTAACATCTCTTTCACCATCCCTACTAGAGAGAGAGTCAGAAACTTGCTTATTCAAAGTTAGTAACAAAAGCAACATTAACAACTCAACATGAGCAATAGCTTCCAGGTAAATATCTTGGCAGATCCCTTAAAAAGCAGAGTTATACTGAAAAACATTACAGTAATGCTATTATTGTAGATTTTGTTCCAAGAATAGTCTGCCCGCCATGCTAATCTTTTGGCTTCAGAGTTGGCACCGTGACACTTGACAAAAGCATTTTTCCTCCAATCTATGTCAGGACCTTCATTAACAGTCTCGAAATGGCTGACTTCTGAGCCCTTCAATCTCCTGTGGAGTTTTACAAGCTTAGGGCTGTAAGTCACATACAGCCAACTGCCTGTTGAAATTATATGGAAAAACAAACTTACTTCAATTCCAAAACCCCCCAAAAAGCAATATTAGCTACTAATGATTTATTCTATAACGAATAATAACAGTTACAAGTAAAGAGAGGTTAATAAGTACCAAACAACAAGTGCTGGTTCCTAAACTTTGGGTGTTATGCGCTTCCAACCGTATGGTCAATATTCTGCACCAGGTTAGGCTTGCCAATTAGTGATGCAATAATAAAAAAAAAAAATTAAAGAGTGAAAAGTATATTTATGCAATCACAACAAATCAGAACACGTTATACAGACAAGTAAGAGGTGTTAGTGGCGACATAAACAGGTCAGCTGTAGAACAGTATGAAAGCAAACCTGTCAACTGAAAATCCACACTCACAACAATCTAGTACTTTTTTTTTCTTGCACATGGGAAACCAGATAAAATATTTAACAAGTAATGCACAGAGCACATTTATCAGATTATCTGATAGAAACCATGAACATTTAGAACATGTGCAAACCCTGCAAAAATAGAATGACTGGTATCTGCCGAAACAAAAATGCATTTTAGAGTACAATTAGTTTTCCACAAAGTACAAAGGGCAGCAAAGTGCATACCATTCTAACAATGTACATAAGTTATTAAATAAAGATCAGGTTTAAAAAGAATATAAATGAAGCTTTAAGTAGGTCTTTTCTACATGCATATTATTCTTCATTAAAGAAAAACATATGTAAAAAGGCCATTGGTAATTGCTCGGTTAACAGCTGTAGAAAATGCCAATTCTCTGGTCACGGATTCCACTAGTATAGAGCTTGGTCTCTGATTCTGTTATCACTTAAATACTGTTAAATTCTGTTACTCCAATGGTAAAAGAACATGTGACTTGGAATATGGCAATCTTCCTGAAAGGACAAGTATCCACACAGTTCATACATTTATCCGGAACAACATCCTCCAGCACTCTGTGCCTGTGGCTCATCATCTACAATCTGTACTCCTCTCCTCGCACCTCCTGATTGGCTGGGGCCATTGCCTTTGGCCCGTTCATCTACTTGTGCGGTTTCAATCATTCCTGAAGAAATGAAAATGTAAATCAGCCTTTAACGTCACATAAATCTATAAGATATAGCACAACACAAAATAATTGAACAAATTACTATTTCTAGGAGGGGAAAAAAATCCCCAGGGCGCATAAGACAGTGACACAATTCATGCACTGTCCTTTCTAACTGGCTAGACGGCAGTTATCAAAAAGTTCCATTCTTTGTTTAAACCAGTTCAGGACACGCAATTGAAATCTATGCCCAGTTTGGGGCTTCTTATTCCTCCAGCTAGAGCAATATCCTGCCTCTATCTGGCCAGCAGACGCCAGTCAGCCAATCAGGTGTACTGTCATACACCCTTTGTCTGCTGTACCAAATGTAGCAGGAATTACATAAATTAGCATTCAGGTGGGAGGCTTCGGTTGGATGCAATCGTGAATTGCATCGTTTACAGGGACGCCCCGTGTAGGCACAATCGTGGGGGGCCCCAGGGCTGTCATGTGGACCAGTGTTTGATTTTAAATTTCTTTTTTGCAGCTTCTAGGATGCGGTTGACAGGTGAGTGGTTAGGGAGGGGACCGTGTGGGAAATGTTCCTACACGGGGCGTCCCTGTAAACGATGCAATTCACGATTGCATCCAACCGAAGCCTCCCACCTAAATGCTAATTTATATAATTCCTGCTACATTTGGTACAGCAGACAAAGGGTGTATGACAGTACACCTGATTGGCTGACTGGCGTCTGCTGGCCAGATAGAGGCAGGATATTGCTCTAGCTGGAAGTTAGCAATTGTGTTTGTTGCAGTTGGCATTCAGTTTAGAGGTGGTGGGGTGAGTTACCTGGAGGTGAGAGGCCCAGGGCTTGCCCACACTTCCCTCTAGGTGTCGCATGGTGGTTTGGGAGCCCCAGCGAGTGAGAGATCTGGGGCCGCCAGGCTGTCATATGGACCAGTGTTTGCGCTTCTTATTCCTGCCAGGGCATTGACATGTCTGCAAGTCCAACAAACTGATGCGTGGCAAAATATTGCCAGGCATAAACTTAGGTGCTAGCTAGAGCTTCTGGCAGCTCTAGCGCTCTTAGATTAACACTAGGCACGCCTGTGCCACATAAGCTTAGTCTAAGGAACTTTAACTACTGAGGCCAAGCAGCAGCAGCACTGTCCTAGTTCCCAAGTTTAATATAGGCATTTGGCAGTGAAAGAGGTCACACATCCCTTAGCTATGGGAGAGCACAGAATAAGGAAATAAGCATTGCAGAGAGAAAGAAAGAAAAAAAAGAAGAGAAAAAAGAAAAAAAATAAGAGAAAGAAATGGGGAGGGAAGGAGAGAGAGTGTGAGGGAGAGCGCTTTCCTCCTTTCAGCTGTGTGTAAATTATGCCTAAGGTACACACACTGCAATTTTCCAGTGTTATAAATCAACAGGAAATGTCCCATCGTTCACTAAATTCCAACTCGTCCAATCTGTTTCCCATTGAGAAAAGGCTTGATTTTGAGATCAGTACTGTACAAAATTGATCTCTTTCTTGGGCATATCGGAAATTAACGATGGGAAATTTCCCATCAATGTAACAGGTAAATTGCAGCATGTGTACTGGGCATAAAAGGCTTCTTCATGTTGCTTTGCTGTGTACAGTAAAGCTAGGCACACAATTTTAATAGAGGTTTAATTATAAAAAAAAAACCACTGAATCTATTAAACAACTCAATATTCACTCAAATGAGGTACAATGCATACCATCAGTGACAGCCACATCCACAGTAATTTGGGCGCTAGGGAAATTCGCTGATAGAATATCAGTAAAATTACTGATATTTTGCTATGGGCAGTGTCTAATTCCAACATTAAATTATTGGTAATAATTACAGATATTCTACTATCACCTAATCATCTTCTTACATTAACCCTCCCTCTATCAATGCCTAACACTAACCTACCACCTGCACCACAATCTCCACAGATATCTGCACCCTCGTCACGAAAAACTCCCTCCAGAAATACCGGCATCACCCATTGACACCTGCACCTATTCACCTGCTTCAGGTGTACTACCTCAGTCTGCTACCACGTACGCAGAATGTGTACTCTTGAAAGAAAGATATGAGAAAACAAACGCCAATACCTACTTTTACAAAGGTCAAGGAATAATTCCTCAATTCCCTTATTCTGCTTCGCTGACGTGTGGTAGTGCTTTGCACCAACAGATTCTGCGTAACTGAAAGAAAAACAAAAACAGAATTCAGGTTCAGAATGCTTCATCAGGAAACAGAATAAAAAACAAACAAAAACTATACAAGTCAAAAGAGAAGGGGGGAAAGAAAACAAACATACGCTTCTGCTTCTTGAATAGAGACATGCCTCTCTTTTTCCAAGTCTACTTTGTTACCTGTTTCGAAGAAGAAGAAAAATATTAGGTCAAGCTCACAAGACGTCCTTATGTTCGTTAATATAATACATAGCCTTAGGTTTTACAGTGTTTAGTTATAAAATCTGAGATACCTCCTCTTGCTATGTTAGTATAAAATTCTGTGTGCAATTTTTTTACTTTATTTCGAAGGTGAGAGTGAGAGTGAGTGAGTGAGTAAGAGACTTTGCTCTGCATATAGTACAGGTACCGTATGTAAGCCAAGACACTGGAGGGTGGTAGTACATACAGGCACAATCTGCCCTACTCACATTAGACAAACATTTGCCTTCAGTAAGAAACCTCTGGTACAAGACTTATTCCATACAAACAACCATTAGCTAAACCAATCAAACAGAGCTGCTGCACTCCACACGTGGTACTCATCCGGGTAAAGTGATAATCACCTGAAGCTGGTCACAAACTGGGAGACTGAACTAGGAGATAGCCAATAAATCAGTGAAAAAGTACTAACAGTACCAGTAGTTCATGCAGCTTCCCTGCGTTGGTTTCAAATATCTATTCTGATGGGAGGTTTAGTCCACTTCACTGGACATTTAACATTCTCAACAAAGAAATTGCACTGCTCTTCGCTGCACAGTTCAGAGATCACCTGTCACAATTGGCAACCTGGCAGATGTTTACCAGATCAATCTGCCAGCGTATGGCAGTGTACCTTCAGACCCCAGAGATTCCCATTTACTTCTGAGTCAGCAGAAGTGTAAACAGATGATTAACGCACTCCTGAACTGGGAAAAAAAAAAAAAAAAAAAAAAGGAATGTTTACTTACCTGGGTTTCTTCCAGTCTCCCATAGTCTTTCAGGTCTTTTGATGTCCTTCCAGATGCCCTTTGTTGTGCTGCTGCCCCCCCTAGAAAAGTTCTGTCAAAGCTCCTGGACCCTCAGCCGCCAGTGGGCATGTTATAAGCACGCTGCCCCTTAGCCTGCCAGAGCGCTCTTGGACCCTCAGCCGCCGGAATGAGGTAGCCATCTACTACCTCCTATACGGCACATGTACCTAGCTAACCTATACTGCAGGCACATATACCTAGCTAACCTATACTGCAGGCACATATACCTAGCTAACCTATACTGCAGGCACATATACCTAGCTAACCTATACTGCAGGCACATATACCTAGCTAACCTATACTGCAGGCACATATACCTAGCTAACCTATACTGCAGGCACATATACCTAGCTAACCTATACTGCAGGCACATATACCTAGCTAACCTATACTGCAGGCACATATACCTAGCTAACCTATACTGCAGGCACATATACCTAGCTTACCTATACTGCAGGCACATATACCTAGCTTACCTATACTGCAGGCACATATACCTAGCTAACCTATACTGCAGGCACATATACCTAGCTTACCTATACTGCAGGCACATATACCTAGCTAACCTATACTGCAGGCACATATACCTAGCTATCCTATACTGCAGGCACATATACCTAGCTAACCTATACTGCAGGCACATATACCTAGCTAACCTATACTGCAGGCACATATACCTAGCTAACCTATACTGCAGGCACATATACCTAGCTAACCTATACTGCAGGCACATATACCTAGCTAACCTATACTGCAGGCACATATACCTAGCTAACCTATACTGCAGGCACATATACCTAGCTAACCTATACTGCAGGCACATATACCTAGCTAACCTATACTGCAGGCACATATACCTAGCTAACCTATACTGCAGGCACATATACCTAGCTAACCTATACTGCAGGCACATATACCTAGCTAACCTATACTGCAGGCACATATACCTAGCTAACCTATACTGCAGGCACATATACCTAGCTTACCTATACTGCAGGCACATATACCTAGCTTACCTATACTGCAGGCATGGGGGGGGGGGGGGGCTAAGCTTAGTATTTGAAACGTTGGTAGATCACCTGGCCTTTGCGAATTTTAAAGTAGCTCATGAGCCGAAAAAGTGTGAGTGTGGGCACCCCTGGCCAAAAAGAAGTGTGCCCATATGGAATGATGGGTTTTAAAATAGCTGCCAAAAAGAGTTGCTGCTCAAACATCCATAAATGTAAATCATGTCCCTCAATTTGATGCTGTAAAAACATTTTTCTAAGCCACTTTGGCTGGCTTCCAGATCAAATATACATAAAATATACTATAAATTGACTGGAAATATTAAACGTTACATACCTACTATACATAAACAGATTTCATTTCCCAACATTTTTCTGAGTTCCTTCACCCAGTTTTTTACCTAAAGGAGAATACATTGCAGTTAATCTTAATGCTGAAAAACAATGTGAAAGGCAATAAAATAATCAGTAAAAGTCCACATAACATCTTTACTAACAAGTCATTCTGTAACTGGACACTGTGAAACTATCTTTTAAATTAATTTAGCAGCTGCTGGGCAACATTGGGGAAGGGGGGGGGGGGGGTGCTACCGTGCACACGCTTGATTCCTGCCTAAGGCATTAATAAAGTGGACCCAAATTAAAAATACAAGATTTCAAAAACAAAATCTATTTTATAAATTATAATAAATAGAAGCCTTTTTTCAGCTGCATGACAAATATAAAATATTTTACATTTATTGGAGGAACCCCTCCCTTCCTTTCATATTGCCGGGACAGAATTCGGCAGGCTGGTGGAGGAGATAAACAAAAACACAGGCTGCTACTGATGATGTCACAGGGGAGGTGATCTCAGCTTGTGTGAGATTTCACATAGAGGACGCCCCTGTAAGGGAGGGTAGCTGATGACAAACACACCCATGATCTAAAACCTCCTACTAAGCTCAGAAATAATGGCTGCCACCTGTATAACCCTAGTTATGAAAAGAGAAGGGTGAAAAGCATGCATTGAAATGCTCATAGGCTTGGAGTGTGTATTTATCATATGTGTCAAGAGTGGTGCAACTAAATATTTTGAATAAAAAAAAATAAAAAAATAAAAAAGATTGGTTTGGGTCCACTTGAAAAGGATTGCCGAGGTGAACAAAGTAAATAGAGCTTTACTTACCTGGAGCTTCTACCAGCCCTTAAAAGTAATTAGTGTCCCTTGCCGCAGCTCCGGTCGTCTCCTGGGTCCCACTGGCAGCCACTGAATGATTGCCAACCTCCGATGGGTCGGCATCTTCTGCGTGTGCCTCCCTGAGAACGCGCTCACATTACCGGGAGCGTATTGTGCCTGCCGTGGCTGCTTGCACAAGCCTACACACGCGTTGAGGTCAGCCTGATGGGTTGGTGATCTTTCAGTGTCTGCTTCTCCAATTTGGTGGGGAGAACCCAGAGTTCTTCAACCTGAGCTAGCAGAGAATCTGTGAAATCACTGGTTACCTTGTGACATCTGCCCATGGTTGAAGTCCCCAAGATATGCATTTCCCAGTCTGCTCAATGCAGGATGGGCATTTCAACCCAAGCATCCCTTTTTATATCCAACCACACATTCCTACAGGTAAACATCCACCATATCTGCATGATAATTTTATAACGGAACTAGCATGTACACTGTCCCAGGCTGGTACACAGGTTTGTGCAACCTGCCTTCTTAAAGTTTGAACTACAATAAAACCAGTTACATGGCTTGTACCAGAGTTTAAATGGTAATAACCTTCCAACTGATTGGCTCGGGTCAGGGAATTCTTTTTTAACTCATCCCACCTGCTCCACTGTACACTGCACTATCAGCACCCCTCCATAGCAACAGAACACCAGCAGGCCAACTGCACATCTGTGCAGAGCTCAACCCCAAACTGTTGCCCAATGGACCAAGTCCCATTCATTATAGGCAGCGGTCCTCGTAAACATGTATGCAGGCTTGACTGATAGGTTTCTAAAGTAAATTTCCACAATTAACTTCTTTCCCATAAGTTATCTGCTATCCAGATGGGTGTTGTCATTTTGTACAGAACTTTGCTCTGGAGCTTATAAAAAAAAAATCTTCCAATGTTCACTCTCTGCACTGTGATTACATTTTTATCTTAAGTAATCTGATAGTCAGAGGGGAGCCTTCTTATCAGCCAAGTGTTTGCAGAAAGCAGATAAAAGTTCTGTCATTTGTAAGAGGTCCAAGCTGTTGTAAACAGGAAGGTCTGATATGCTAGGGACTTTAGTGCAGTAGGAATGTAAAGCTGGACTTCTGTGTATTTAGTCAGCATTCCTGTTTGAAAAGTTTTCCTCTAGAGAAGGCAGAATCCAAGGTCTATACTTGCGAATGGTAACAGACGCTATTCACTAAATAAGGCCAACACCACATTACACAGCATTGGTAATGTGGATGGTCACAGCAGATCGGATGTACAATCCACTGAGTCTGTCCACTAACTTTTAGTATCCATTGTGTCAGACAGCAAGGGATTACATTTGCCATCTATGACACGTCTGGTGTCCGGAAAAGTAGTGCATTACAGAACTGTGGACACAAATGGAAACAGAAATATCTGAACGGATCTTAAAGATAACATAGGATGTCCCAGGAAATGACATTGGGATATGTGCTTCTAATCCCTAGATGGGCTTGATGCACTGAATGCTTGCAACTGTGTGGCTAGTGGTTAAAGAGGAACTCCAGTGAAAATAATGTAATAAAAAAAGTGCTTCATTTTTACCATAATTATGTATAAATGCTTTAGGCAGTGTTTGCTCATTGTAAAATCTTTCCTCTCCCAGATTCACATTCTGACATGTATTACATGGTGACATTTTTACTGTGGGCAGGTTATTTAGCTGTTTCTAGCTGTTCTGGCCTTGCAGACAGCTGTAAACAGCCATTTCCTGTCTGTGAACATTGTTACATTGTGGCAGTTTGCCCAGAGTACCGTATGGTACCAGAGCCTCTTGTGGGAGGGGTTTCAGCACAATCAGTCATACAGCGCCCCCTGATGGTCTGTTTGTGAAAATCATTATATTTCTCATGTAAAAGGGGGTATCAGCTACTGATTGGGATAAAGTTAAATTCTTGGTCGGAGTTTCTCTTTAAAGGAAACCTGAGGTAAGAGGGATATGGAGGCTGACTTGTTTATTACCTTAAATGAATGCATATTACCTGGCTGTCCTGCTGACCATCTGCCTCATACTTTAAAGAGACTCTGTAACAAAATTTAGAGCCTTATTTCTTCTATCCTAGAAGTTCCGATATGTTCCGAATGTGCTCTGTCTTACTGCAGCCTTTCCTAGTTGCACAGTGGCTGTGTTATCTCTGTTATGTGATCCAATCTTCTCTCCTGTCGGGCTCAGGCAGTCAGGCTGGAATGTGTTTTGCTGCTTGTGATTGGACAGAAGCTATACACACCCTCTCCAGGACCCCTGCACACTATATGACACACACTGAGCTACTCTCAGCCTATCACTTGCTATGTCTTGTTTGTAAACACTGCATAAAACTGGCAATTACAAGCCAGGATTGCAGCAGGGAGTGGCAGAAACAGCACAGAGGGACCCAGGAGAACATAATGAATAGAATGGTATGCGTTTTATTGTAAGAATTTTACAGCACAGATTCTCTTTAAGCATGCTTGTTTCAGGTGTGTGATTTATACCCTACTGGCCAGAAAGATCAGCAGGATTGCCAGGCAGCTGGGATTGTTTAATGTTCAAAAGGAAATTAATATGGCAGCTTCTATAGGTCTCACACCTCTGGTTCCTTTTAAAGTGGATCAGAGATAAACGTTTACTCATTGCATAATTGTGTTCCTTTCATATAGTTTATAGGGCATTCCTCAAGCCAAATACTTTTGTTTTGTTTTAATACTCTAATTCCCTAATGGGAGCTCAGTCTGGGCAGGAGGAGGAGTTTACTAGCCATTGATTTCAGAGGCAGAAGGGAGGAGGGGGGGGGGGGAGAAGAGGGGACTGAATTTACACACAGGCAAGCTGATAGCATCTCCAGCCCTCAGCCTGTGACAATGTGACAAACAGAACATGGCTGCCCTCATTGTATCACAGGAATAAATAATCAGACTTTTTAGGCTGTTTGCAGCTAGATATGTTGTGTAAACCATCTAAACTTTAGATAAGATATATAGACAAGTTACTTGTTAGTTTTTCATCTCGGATCAACTTTAAGGCTTAGCCATGGGGAAGGTTAAGGTTCGGCATTGGTAAAGGGAGGGTTCAGTGTGAAAACAGGGTTGTGTTTAGCTGTAATAAAATATTGTTATTAATATTTTACTATGGTCATTTGCAGTGTAAGAGTAGAATATCGGTAAATTTACTGATTTTCTATCTACTTTTATGGGCTGCCAAACTTTCTTGTACGCATTTTTCCTTTACGCATTTCTGTACACTTTCTAACCATTTTTTAACATTATTGCACTACTGATTATAAATGTATACCAGACTATAGTCTGCAGATAATTTATGACCGCTGGAAATCCTGGAGTATACCATGTTACAGTACAAAAACACCATGATCACTGTGTAAACTACTCAAATATTTTATCACGATCAAAAAAAAATAAAAATTAAATACCACCCAGGCTCTTCCATTTAGTGATTTGCAAGTGTGATTAAACAGTGTTACCTTTTGGAAGGAGTCCTCATCTGTAATATCATACACTAATATAGCTCCATTAGAGTCTCTGTAGTAGATGGGGCCCAGTGCATGGAATCGCTCTTGCCCTGCGGTGTCCTGTACGACATAAAGAGTACAAATACATTCTGTTATTTCCTACAGAAGGAAGAAAGTATTAAAAATGTTGACTAAAGGAGACCATTAGTAATACAGACATTCCTGAGTCATATCCTGCAGCATTCAAGGAAATAAGAGTCAGACATTTCACAGAAAAACTGAATGAATTATGAAATTCAGCATCACAGGACCTTCTAGCCTGTGTTTTACTTTGTACCATTCACAGCAAGCCCTAAACTCATAAATACTACGCGCATCACTGTCTAATGGGAGATATTACCAGGGTTATCTGGAAACTAACAGCAGCTTTCATTTAATAAAAAACATTTATGTACAATGTATCTTATTTCTCCACATTATTGCCTTTATTTTGAACATCAACAACAGCACAAAGGTACGGAGGAGCCAGCATGAACATACCTCTGCTTACATTGGGTAGCTTTGCCTTGGGTCAGGTGTGATTTAATGCATGTCCTTGTTAAACTGGCTGTACTCTGTTAGATGCTATTAACAGCTTACAGGCATGGGCAAACTCGGCCCTCCAGCGGTTATGGAACTACAAGTCCCACAATGCATTTGCCTTTATGAGTCATGACTGGCTGTCAGACTCCTGCAATGCATTGTGGGACTTGTAGTTCCTTAAGAACGGGAGGGCCAAGTTTGCCCATGCCTGGCTTAGACATTAGATTTGATAAAACTACTGAAAATCTATTAAACCTAGGGCACTCTAGGACTCTTAAACCAGTTTATCATTCAGACATGGGTAGTAGAACACAGTTTGTCAGCACACCAGTTGTATTCAAATGCAATGCACTTATTGTGCAGTAATCCACATAAGACCGACAATTGTTTCAGGGTTTCTCACAGGATCCCCCTTTTTGAAGCTGTGTGATACACATACAATCATACAAAGACATTGCAGACCTAATCCCCATAACCCCACCCCAAAAGTGACATCACCATGGTCCAAAATGCCAGCAGTAAAACTATCGCCACAAAAAAAAAAAAAAAAAAAAAAAGGAGAAAGTGCGTTGCATTTCAATACAACTGGTATGCTGACGAACTGTGTTCTACTATACACAGTGGGATGCGAAAGTTTGGGCAACGTTAATGGTCATGATTTTCCTGAATAAAACTTTGGTTGTTACGATAAAAAAAATGTCAGTTAAATATATTATATAGGAGACACACAGTGATATGAGAAGTGAAATGAAGTTTATTGCATTTACTGAAAGTGCGCAATAATGGTTTGAATAAGGCTGGTTTCACAGTGGGACGTTACAGGCGCACGTTAAAGCAGCCTGTAACGCAGCCCACCGCACAGTAATGAAAAATCAATGGGGCTGTTCACAGTGCGGACGTTGCGTTACATTGTAACGCTGCGTCACAAGACAACGTACTGCATGCAGTACTAGACTGCTTGCACATGCTCAGTAATGTTGGGGAGGAGCGGAGAGCGGCCAGGCACATGGCTAATTAATATGCACTGCACGTTATGACGTGCAGTGTTTATTTCCTGGAGCAGCCGCTCTGTGCGGCGATTGGCCGGCGGGACCACGTGATGCCGCATGAGCACAAGAGTGCGCATCACGGCATCACTGACGCCAGAGTGAGCTGCACAACGCGGCTCACTCTGACGTCCAGATCCAGCACCACCAGGCGTTGTTAGGGGGACGTTATGCGACCTTAGCGCCCCCTCTAACGCAACGTCCTGGTGTGAAATTCGCTTAAAATTAGGTGGGTGCATACATTTGGGCACTGTTATTTTATAGATTCCAAAACCTTTAGAACTAATTATTGGAACTCAAATTGGCTTGGTAAGCTCAGTGACCCCTGACCTACATATACAGGTGAATCCAAATATATGAAAGTCTTTAAGGGGCTCAATTGTAAGTTTCCTTCTTTTAAATTTCACTGAAGAGTAGCAACACGGGGGTCTCAAAACAACTCAAATGACCTGAAGACAAAGGTTGTTCACCATCATGGTTTAGGGGAAGGATACAGAAAGTTTCCTCAAGAGATTTCAGCTGTCTGTTTCCCCTAGTTAAAGATATTGAGGAAATGGGACACCACGGGCTCAGTTCAAGTTAAAGCTCGAAATGGCAGACCAAGAGAAATCTCGGATAAACAGAAGCGACGAATGGTAAGAACAGTCAGTCAACCCACAGACCAGCACCAAAGACTTACAACATCATCTTGCTGCAGATTAAGTCACTTTGCATCGTTCAACCATTCGGCACACTTTACACCAGGAGATGCTGTATGCAGAGGAAGCCTTTTTTCCGCCCACAGCACAAACAGAGCCACTTGAAGTATGCTAAAGCACATTTGGAAAAGCCAGCTTCATTTTGGAATAAGGTGCTGTGGACTGCTGAAACTAAAATGGGGTTATTTGGGGACAACAGGGGGCGTTACGCATGGAGGAAAAACACAGTATACCAAGAAAAACTCCTGCTACCTACAGTAAAATATGGGGGTGGTTCCAGCAGGCTGTGGGAATGTGTGGCCAGTGCAGGGACTGTGAATCTTGTCTAAGTTGAGGGACGCATGGATTCCACTCAGTATCAGCAGATTCTGGAGATCAATGTCCAGGAATCCATGGCAAAGCTGGATCTTTCAACAAGACAACGACCCTAAACACTGCTTAAAATCCACTAAGGCATTCATGCCGAGGAACAAGTACAACGTTCTGGAATGGACATCTCAGTACCCAGACCTGAATATAATTGAAAACCTGTGGTGTGAGTTAAAAGGAGCTGTCCATGCTCAGAAGCCATCAAACCTGAATGAACTACAGAGGTTTTGTAAAGAGGAATGGTCCAAAATACCTTCAACTAGAATCCAGACTCTCATTGGAACCTACAGGAAGCGTTAAGAAGCTGTAATTTCTACAAAAGGAGGATCTACTAAATATTGATTTCATTTCTTTTTTGTGGTGCCCAAATTTATGCACCTGCCTAATTTTGTTTAAACAATTATTGCATACTTTCTGTAAATCCAATAAACTTCATTTCACTTCTCAAATATCACTGTGTCTCATATATTTAACTGACCTTTTTTATGGTAACAACCAACTATTTATACTGGAAAATGACAGTTAAGGTTGCTTAAAGGGGTTCTTCCGCGAATGAGGAAAAAAAATCAAAATGGTTTATGCATGTTCTATTAAAAATCCTTCTAAAATAGTGTGAAAATTTTTTCAAAAAAATGAATGGTTTCACCAATACAACATGTAATGTATACAGTGACGGCTGACGGGACTGTGAGGCTAATCCATTTGTTAGGGGTGTTTTTTTTGTTACTTTCACTTCATAAGCTGCTCCCTACCTAGTTTTCATTGCTGTAATGCAGGGCTATGATGAAGTGCTGTGCAATGGCAGTTACAGCTATTAAAATAACGGCTGTGCTGCTCTGTAGTTTCTGCTTGTACTTCCTCACAGAGCTGACCCCCCTCCCCCCGCCTCTCCCTGTAGGCAGAGGTCGGGCAGCTCTTCGGAGCAAATCACGTGTTTACCTCGTTGCCGGGCAACCAGACTTCAGCGTCTGTGCAGAGGACTTCCTATCCATTGCACGGCAAGTTAGCTGCCTGAGCTACAGTTCAGTACAGTACAGTACAGAGAGGGGGGGGAGGGGGGTCAGCTCTGTAAGGAAGTACAAGCAGAAACTACAGAGCAGCACAGCCGTTATTCAGCTGTAACTGCCATTGCACAGCACTTCATCATAGCCCTGCATTACAGCAATGAAAACTAGGTAGGGAGCAGCTTGTGAAATGACAGTAACAAAAAAACCACCCCTAACAAATGGATTAGCCTCACAGTCACCTCAGCCGTCACTGTATACATTACATGTTGTATTGGTGAAACCATTCATTTTTTAAAAAAAACTTTTCACACTATTTTAGAAGGATTTTTAATAGATTATGCATAAACCATTTTGATTTTTTTTCCTCATTCGCGGAAGAACCCCTTTAAACCTTCGCATCCCACTGTATGCATGGAGTGACCAGTGTCCCAGTGGCCTTATAGGCAGTACAAAGCTATCAGATTTTTACCGAAATGTGAGATATTTACCATCACTAGGATGGGCGATTAGTGCATTTATTTAGTTACTGATGATGATCCTACCCTTGTTCTGGTTATAGGGAACCTGAAGTAATACGAATATGGATGCTGCCATCTTCATTCTCTAACAATGCCAGTTGCCTGGCTGTCATGCTGAGCCTTAATCTCTGGTTGTTTTTGAGTCACAACAAGCATGCAGCCAGTGGAGTCAGATCTGAGTGAAAACATTGGCTCTGCAGGCTTATTCGCCGTCTATTTACACTGTGCAGCGCTGCGATCAGCAGCAGCGCTGCGATCAGCAGCAGCGCTGCACTGGTGACAGCCGTGTGACACGGCTGTCCCCCTGGGGGACAAGAGAGCGAACGGCTCTCATAGGCAGAAGTCTATGACAGCCGATCGCCGTAATTGGCCGGCTGTGGGGAGGGAGGGAGGGAAGAGTTTTAAGGAGACGGGGGGGGGGGGGGGGGGAGAGAAAAAAAAACAAAAAAAAACACGAACAATGTTTATTAAAAAAAATAAATAAATATAACAAACATGGGGGGAGTGATCAGACCGCACCAACAGAGAGCTCTGTTGGTGGGGAGAAAGGGGGGGGGGGGAAATCGCTTGTGTGCTGTGTTGTGCGGCCCTGCAGCTTGGCCTTAAAGCTGCAGTGGCCAATTTTACTAAAAATGGCCCGGTCACTGGGGGGGGGGGGGGGCGGGGGGGTTAGCCCTGCCTGCAGTCCTCAAGAGGTTAAAGCATTGGAGGACAGCACAGAACCTAAGCGACTGATATGACTTAGAGAATGAAGATGGCAGCATCTGTGTTCCTCTCACTGCAGGTTCCTCTTAAAGTGGACCCAACGTGAATTTATTTCCTTTTAAACAATACCAGTTGCCTGGCTGTCCTGCTGATCCTCTACCTCTAATACTTTCAGCCATAGACCCTGAACAAGCATATGCAGATCAGGCGTTTCTGACATTGTCAGATCTGACAAGATTAGCTGCATGCTTGTTTCTGGTGTATTTCAGACACTACTGCAGCCAACTAGACCAGCAGGGCTGGCAGACAACTGGTATTGATGAAAAAGAAACAAACATGGCAGCCCCTTAGCAAAATAAAGAAAAAAAAAAATAATGACTAAATTAAATTCATACCCAGATTGCAAGATTCACTCTCTTTCCACCAATGTTCAGCTTCTTTGTAAGAAAGGATGCCTGAAAAAAAAAAAAAAAAAAAAAAAAAAAAAAAGGAAGGAGGTAGTATTAGCCAAGATTGAGCATTCCATTATAGCATTACATTATAAATGTATACACACACACACCCATGCTGGGTGGGAGAAATATCTCTGTAAATGACAATTGTTTGATTTTTTTTTTTTTTTTTTTTTTTTTTTTTACACACACAATTGTCCATTTACAGAGAGATTTCTCCCACCCAGCATGGGTATGTGTAAAAATACACCCCAAAACACATTATACTACTTCTCCCGAGTACGGCGATACCACATGTGTGACACTTTTTTGCAGCCTAGGTGCGCTAAGGGGCCCAACGTCCTATTCACAGGTCATTTTGAGGCATTTGTTTTCTAGACTACTCCTCACGGTTTAGGGCCCCTAAAATGCCAGGGCAGTATAGGAACCCCACAAGTGACCACATTTTAGGAAGAAGACACCCCAAGGTATTCCGTTAGGTGTATGGCGAGTTCATAGAAGATTTTATTTTTTGTCACAAGTTAGTGAAAAATGACACTGTGAAAAAAAAAAAAAAAATAATAAAAATCAATTTCCGCTAACTTTTGACAAAAAAATAAAATCTTCTATGCACTAGTCATACACCTAACAGAATACCTTGGGGTGTCTTTTCTAAAAATGTGGTCACTTGTGGGGTTGCTATACCGCCCTGGCATTTTAGGTGCCCAAAACCGTGAGTAGTCTGGAAACCAAATGTCTCAAAATGACTGTTCAGGGGTATAAGCATCTGCAAATTTTGATGACAGGCGGTCTATGAGGGGGCGAATTTTGTGGAACCGGTCATATGCAGGGTGGCCTTTTAGATGACAGGTTGTATTGGGCCTGATCTGATGGATAGGGGTGCTAGGGGGGGGGGGGGTGACAGGAGGTGATTGATGGGTGTCTCAGGGGGTGGTTAGAGGGGAAAATAGATGCAATCAATGCACTGGGGAGGTGATCGGAAGGGGGTCTGAGGGGGATCTGAGGGTTTGGCCGAGTGATCAGGAGCCCACATGGGGCAAATTAGGGCCTGATCTGATGGGTAGGTGTGCTAGGGGGTGACAGGAGGTAATTGATGGGTGTCTCAAGGTGTGATTAGAGGGGGGAATAGATGCAAGCAATGCACTGGCGAGATGATCAGGGCTGGGGCCTGAAGGCGTTCCGAGGGTGTGGGCGGGTGATTGAGTGCCCTAGGGGCAGATAGGTGTCTAATCTGATAGGTAGCAGTGACAGGGGGTGATTGATGGGTAATTAGTGGGTGTTTAGAGTAGAGAACAGATAAACATTGCACTTGGGAGGTGATCTGACGTCGGATCTGCGGGCGATCTATTGGTGTGGGTGGGTGATCAGATTGCCCGCAAGGGGCAGGTTAGGGGCTGATTGATGGGTGATTGACGGGTGATTGACAGGTGATCAGGGGGATAGATGCATACAGTACACGGGGGGTGATCAGGAGGGGGCAGGGGGGGATAAAAAAAAAATAGCGTTGACAGAAAGTGACGGAGTGATTGATGGGTGATTAGGTGCAAACAGGGGTCTGGGGGGGTGGGCGGGGGGGGGGGGGGGGTCTGAGGGGTGCTGTGGGCGATCTGGGGCAGGGGGGGGGAAATCAGTGTGCTTGGGTGCGACATAGGGTGGCTGCAGCCTGCCCTGGTGGTCCCTCGGACACTGGGACCACCAGGGCAGGAGGCAGCCTGTATAATACACTTTGTAAACATTACAAAGTGTATTATACACTTTGTATGCGGCGATCCGGGTGCTAGTAACCCGCCGGCGCTTCCGAACAGCCGGCGGGTTACAGCGCGAGGTGGGCGGAGCCACCCATGCCCCTACAAGGACTGCCGCCATTTGTCAATACGGCAGTCCTTGCGGGGTCCACTTCCCGGCCGCCAATTGTCTATACGGCGGTCGGGAAGTGGTTAAAACTAATACTTTATTCTCAGACAAGTCTGTTATACATGGGAAAACCTGTCAATATGCTCACAGGAATTAAAGATGAGTTCCAGCCTAAACAAACATACTGTTATTAAGTTACATTGAAGTTATGTTAATTAAAATAGATAGATAATATAATCTCTTACCCACCCTGCTTTATAAGAACTGGCAAAGGTTTGTGATTTCATAAGGGCAGCCATCTTTTTGGTTGAAAGGAGGTGACAGGGAGCATGACACACAGTTCCAACTGTCCTGTGTGCTGATCACCCCTCCCAGTTGCTAGGCAACGTGAACACCAACAAAGGAAATCCCATCATGCTTTGCACAGCATCAAGGAAAAACCGCCCGGGCAGGTCTCTAATGGGTGGAGCTTAGCTAAAAATGCAGCTAAAGATAATGCTTTGGTAAGAAAAACAAAGTTCTGATGCTGTGAAACTGTTAAACACCAAGCCTTTTCAGTTCTGCTGAGTAGATTTTTAAGCCGGAGGTTCACTTTTAGTGATTGTCATGGCACTGTTTGTTTATAAACGAAACACCACTGTCATTTGCTTAGCCGGCTGCCTTATTCTAACCTGAAGATCTAACTTCACCACTTATTCAGGAGCTACTGTATAACACATTTGCTAGTATAATCAACACAAAACACATTTTATTGCCACATTTTTCTGACAGTAAACCTTTAAGATTTGTCCTCATTCCACTGCTGCCTCCACTGCTTCCCCAGTCTACGGTCTTGTGGGCTGCTTCATGACCCAAACATGTTTGCGATGTGGTCACATTATGCGACATACAGGGGCAGAGCCAGAGCTGCTATTAGATATGACCTGCTAACTTACATGAAATGAGCACAGTACCACTTTAAAGAGAATCTGTATTGTTAAAAAAAAAAAAAAAAAAAAAAAAAAAAAAAAAAAAAAAAAAAAAAAAAAAAAAATCGCACAAAAGTAAACATACCAGTGTGTTAGGGGACATCTATTACCCTCTGTCACAATTTCGCCGCTCCCCGCCACATTAAAAGTAATCAAAAACAGTTTGTTTATAAGCAAACAAAATGGCCACCAAAATAGGAAGTAGATTGATGTACAATATGTCCACACACAGAAAATACATCCATACACAAGCAGGCTGTATACAGCTTTCCTTTTGAATCTCAAAAGATCATTTGTGTGTTTACCTTCTGTCCCCTTCTTCTCTCATGCACTGAACATTACAGGCTTCCTGCAGACAGCTCTGCCTGTGTTTGTGTTTGTAATTCCTCAGTATGTGTCAGCCAGCTACTTTCACAGCCTAACAGAGGAGGATTTTTATCCAGCTCTCTTCTATCACTGATAAGATAGCAGAGAAGCTGCTGGCTTATGTAAATAAAACACACACTGGAATGTGCATAGAGGAACAGACCAGCACAGAAGAGTTGGCAGCCTTCCAGACACAGGCCGACAAGTCTGACAGGGGAAAGATACATTGATTTATTACAGAGACCCGTGATAGAACAAAGTGCTGCAGTGAGCCAGAACAGATTAGAATAGGTTTAGGAACTTGTAGGATGGTAGAAAAAAGGTTGTAATTTTTGTTACAGAGTCACTTTAAGGCTCCCTGCACACTGCAAATCCGTTTCCCGATTCCGTTTCCGATTTTCCTTGGAATACATTCAACAGAAAAACGGATCAAAAAACTCAGCATGCAGTTAAGATTAAAAATCTGAATCGGAATCGGATGTAAAAACAGATTAAAAATCTGAATCTGAATCGCTTGCAGTGTGCAAGAGGCCTAAGACCGCTACTTCATGGAAGGCAGAACTGTGCCCATAACTTAGTCTAGTGCTCCTCCAACAGTCAGATGATATGCACACAGATCAGGTGGAAGTCAGCGAATCTAGCAGCGTGATTCGGAGTGTGAGAAAACTCATGCAAACACAAACTAAGCATAACTCCTTTTGAATGCTGTACTTCACAGCAACAGCAGATTCCCAATAATTAAAGACAAGTCAACAAGCAATCATGCTGAAATTTTTTTTAAATAATGAAGAATTTACCGTATGATCAAATTAATTTGCTCAAAGAAAAAAAAAAAAAAAAAGACAGATTTGTAACAGTTTACATGGATGATCATGTGAAGGAGCAAACACAAAGAGGGCAATATCTCTACAGTGGAACGTGTAAAATTATACATCTATAAAAAACAACAACGGGAGATGCAACTTCGTCTTGTGAATGCCTTATGACTGCCAATGCCTTTGTGTGTTCTCCTGACTAGTGGACAATGCCAGAAGCCTGAATATGCCTATTAGTGGGAAACATTGTGACTGTTAGTTCTGAACACTATTCAGAATCAGAAGTACTGTAAATGCAAAAACACGAGTATCCACAAACAGCCCATAAGAGGGGACAATAAACATAATCCAATCATTTCTAAATATAAACCACCCTGACAAAAACTATAAGTGGATTTATTTTAATGGAGGATCAGACAACAAACTTTAGCAAGTCATGGGTGATGGGAAATAGGACTTTTGTAAAACACAGTACTGGAAAAAGTGTTCTAACAGCCTTCACGAGAAAGGATTGTGAAAGTGTTCCAAGATGCTATTCAGAAGTTACTGAAAGTAATGCTTCAGTATTAGAAGTACAGTTAACCAAGGAAATATGTGTTCACATGATAAACCCATCTTTGTATAATAAGACACTTATCGTATTTTTCGGACCTCAAGACGCTCCTGACCATAAAACACACCTAGGTTTGGAGAGCAAAAACGGGGGGGAAAAAAAATTATATACTGAACCTGGTGCACGCATGATGAAGGGGCATCTTGTGGCGCATGCCCCCTTGTACCTCATGTCTCCGTGTCCTCCTGTCCCCCTAGTGTCGTCCTCTAAGGCCCTTTTGTGTCCCAGTGTCCTCCTCTGAATGCGCATAGCACAGGGAGTACCCCACATTGTGGGGGGTTAGAGGTTCGTATTGGCAGGCGTTCACAAGTCAGGAACTCCCTGCATTTGGACTATAAGACGTAATGCCTTGTTTTCCCCACTTTTGGGGGAGAAAGTGAGTTTTATAGTCCAAAAAATACAGTATATAAAGGCCTGGTTCACATTGGTCTAAGGAGAGGAAAAAAAACCTGTTTAGCGGACTGCAATGGACAAGATCGGATGCGAATGGAGCCAATGGATCAGTTCACATTGGTCCATTCAAAAAGATCAGTTTTGCCCATTCTGCTGCACGGACCCCAAATTTGGTTCTGGGGCGACTGTTCCTAATCTACGGATGCGTTGCATTGACCATGTGATAACGGAACGTCCTTGTTGGAAATCTGATCCGTTACACGGATCAGTTTTCTATCTGTGCCATTATGAACCAGGGATAAACCAGTCAAGCGGAGTTTTTAACCAAAATATCTTGCCTAAGCTCCCTTCTGGTTATTATTGCTAGTAATCAAATTTTTGCACAATGATTTGGGATGCCCCATCATGTGTTTATTGGGTATGATACAAAATAATAGCCTTCATTATAGCATAAAACCACGTCTATCAAATAAGTCATTAAAGGACCTCTGTTGCAAAAATCTTAACATTTAAAATACATGTTAAAGAGGAACTGTAACGACAAAACGGCCCCTGGGGGGTACTCACCTCGGGTGGGGGAAGCCTCCGGATCCTAATGAGGCTTCCCACGCCGTCCTCCATCCGTCAGGGGTCTCGCTGTAGCCCTCCGTGCAGCGGTGACGTAATATTTACCTTCCTGGCTCCTGCGCAGGCGCTCTGACGGCGCCGAAGTAGGCAGAAATACCCGATCTCCGTCGGGTCTGCTCTACTGCGCAGGCGCAAGTTTCCGGCGCCCGCGCAGTAGAGCGGACCCGACGGAGATCGGGTATTTCCGTCTATTTCCGTGCCGAAAGTCGCCACAGCGCCCCCGCTGGAGCCAGCAAAGGTAAATATTGAACTGACAGTCGGCACAGTCGCCGGCTGTTCGGAGGGCTGCGGCGAGACCCAGTGGGACAGAGGACGGCGTGGGAAGCCTCATTAGGATCCGGAGGCTTCCCCCACCCGAGGTGAGTACCCCCCAGGGGATCTTTTTGATGTTACAGTGTCTCTTTAACATTTACAAATAAGAAGTACGTTTCTTTCGGAGTTAAATGAGCCATAAATTACTTTTCTCCTATGTTGCTGTCACTTACAGCAAGTAGTAGAAATCTGACATTACCGACAGATTTTGGACTAGCCCATCTTCTCATAGGGGGGTTCTCAGGGATTTCTTTATTTTTAAAAGCACTTAGTGAATGGCAGTTGCTCCGTTCAACTGCCAAAAAAAAAAAAAGTGTACGGCGAGCAGGGAGGCTGTCCAGCATCATTGTATAAATCTTTTTCAGGGAATGTCTTTATAAAGAATAAAGGTCATGCTGAGAATCCACCATGAAGAGAAGGACTAACCCAAAACCTGTCGGTAATGTCAGATTTCTACTACGTACTGTAAGTGACAGCAACATAGGAGAAAAGTCATTTATGGCTCATTTTACTCTGGAAGAAATGTACTTATTTGTAGGAGTTTAAAATTTTCATGATAGTTCCTCTAAGTATTGGCAATACTACAACTATCCCCAAATCACCCCACATTAGCCAGTTGGCTGGACTAACTCGTATATGCTGCTCTTATGTACAAAAAAAAAATAAAAAATATATAGTACATGTCCATAAAGGAAAGAGATTTCTCTAAATAAGGCAAAAGTGGAAAAATACATAAATGCAAGTGCTCGACAGAATGAACTTTAAAGTAGGCATAAGCGATCATTAATAAAAGATCTTAACAATCAGGACTCTGGTGCCTTATACTGCGGTTGTGTGCCATGTATTACAAGAAACATACAATGGATGGATGTATCCACCTTCCATTCTCCCCAGGCCCTTATAGCCGGGTGCTCCACCTGGCTAGTTTTGGCAAGCACCCGGCTGTCATCGGCTCTCCTCATCCTATGCTGTAAGCAGAGTGCTTACATAAGCACTGGCCCTGCATTTTCTCATCTCGCCGCACCCGGCTACTTTATCATGCCACCAGGCTACCATTTCATGCCACCCGGCTGAAAAAAAAATTCTGGGGAGATTACTGCTTACTGATAGCTGTATCAAGGTGGTAGTGTTGATTATGCTGTACCACATTAAATTTTTGCTATAAACTTTTGTTCTGGATAAAAAGCTTCCTGCCTAAGGCCCCTTCTAGACTTGCTTGCCGTGAGCAACGCAGGAGGCTATATCAAAAGCAGAGGTTGCATAGCTACAGGATTCTCCCCGATACGGTTACAATCCTATTAATTGATAATGTAATTGTACTGCGTTTGTGCAAAATTGCATGCAACCATGCATTGCTTAAAGTGGATCCGAGGTGAACTTTCACTGATTGCATAATTGTGTTCCTTTCCTATTGTTTATAGGACATTCCTCAAGCCAAATACTTTTTTGTTTTTGTTTTAAACTGACTGGTAAAATGACATTCCAATCTATCAATTTGTAAGAGGCACTGTGGCATGCTTGTATCTACATGCAATGTTTTTCCCAGATTTTTTTCCCAGCCAGGTGGCATGAAAAAAATAGCCGGGTGGGCGAGATAAAAGAATGCAGGGCTGGCGCTTCTCTGCTGACAGCTAAGGAGGAGGTGAGCAGATAACAGCTGGGTGCTCACCAAGACGGAGGTGAGCATTGATCTCACAAGGTTTACCTCTGACTGCAGTTTATTCAGGTGCCAGTCAACTGAGATTTCCCTGTTAAATGTAGCTTATGATGTCAGCAACAGTTACAGTCTATCCCCCTAATACTCAAATGAGACAATGGCTATCCTTCATAAAGCATTTCCGCATGCGGAAATGCTTAAAACAGCTGACTTTACCGAACACATAGCAAAGTCAGCATTCATAAAGGCTCTTTCCGCATGAAAAAATGACACTACCGAGCAGAGTGATAAATCACCGCCTTGTGCGGCGATTATCGGAACAAATGTAGCAAAATGTTAATTCATGAAGATCACCGCAAGCGGTGTGAGGTCGGGAAGTACCGCTCCCTCTGATGTGGCGATACCAATGTAAGTGAATGGAGACACACAGACCTCCCAGGCAGCTGCAGCAGAGCGGAACACGGAGAAATGTATCAACTCGCCAGCTTCCGTGTCTCCGCAAGCCTACCGCCTGCCTACCGCCATTCTAGTTCGGGGAATCTCCGCACATGGATACTTTTTTTATGAATGCCCACCCAGAAGTCTAAAACACCAGCAGCGGTGTTTTCCCGCATTGATTCCCCTTACCGACCAGGGCTGTGGAGTCGGTCCAAAAATCCACCGACTCCGACTCCTCAGTTTAGGATTCCACCGACTCCGACTCCTCTAATTTGCATATTACAATTTTGTTGATTAAAAGTATGTAACATGAAATTCGTCTCTTAACTGCCAACGCTTAGGAATTTTACAAGACAACTGAAGTGAGAAGGATATGTAGACTACTATATTTATTCCCTTTAGACTAAAACTAGTCCTTGGTAAGAGTACTTGTAAAAGGTACAAACCAGGACAAAGAACATCTATCAGGCCCTGGGCAATGTAAGTGTGGGTACATGTAAGAATGATGTGCAGGTACTCTGCAGGGGAATGAGGAGATTGTAAACAGACAACGCCTCTGTGTTCAATGTGCACAACATTCTCAGTGGATCCCCTGCAGCTCTGTGGAGAGTGCATATGTAGAGTATAGTACTACTGTATAACAAAGTAAACCTGAGACAGATGAAATTAAAGTTTTATACATACCTGGGGCTTCCTCCAAGGCTCCAGCCACCTTCAGGATAATCAGTCCCTCGTTGTCCTCCTCCACCACCTGGATCTTCTGCTTTGAGTCCAGGTACTTGAGCCAGTCAGGCGTAGTGCGCATGCACACACTCCGCCGCCAGGAGCATACTACACCTGTGCAGCACTATTGCGCAGGTGCAGAATGTTCCTGGCTGTGGGAGCGGCATGCGGCCGGACAGCGCTGACTGGCTGAATTACCAGGACTCATAGCAGAAGATCCGGGTGGTGGAGGACAGTGAGGGACTGATTAGCCTGAAGGGGGCTGGAGGAAGCCCCAGGTATGTATAAAACTTTACTTTTCATCCGTCTCCGTTACCCTTTAATTTGTAGTCACCAAACCAAATTTTAATAACATATCAAATTATTTTATTTCATCAGCAAAGGGAGTGCATACATTTGCATAAATCAGCATCAATGCAGAATTATTTCCATCTCGTTGACCATCTCTATTAGTGACACAGCTACACATCAGGCTTTATTCTTACAGCATAGATGTTATTTAGTATATATAAGAGATTCCTGTGTACACATCATATGTACAGTCACAATCAGATATGTATATCTGACCTTAAAAATACGGGGACTGCTTTATTAAAGCAGCACAAGTAACTAATTTTGATTGGTTTATTTCATTTTTGTGGACTAAGCACAGCTATTACTGTATATATACATTATTTTTAATGACTATTATCTGAGAAATAGAACATTTTATCATATTTTCTATTTTAATTACAGTTACAAATTCATTAGGAGTCGGTGCATTTTTTCCCGACTCCGACTCCAGGCACCCAAAATTGCCCGACTCCACGACTCCGACTCCGACGCCCTGTTACCGACAGCTCCTTTATGAATGATAGCCAATGAATCGATGGAAAATGATTAAAATGTTTTATTGCATGGTAACAGAAAAGCGTTTGGCCATGGCAAAGTTAGCTGCTGGCAGTTAGCCCCTTATGGAGGCAAATTGAAAACATTTTTTCTTCAGCAATCCAATGGATCAGTTGCAGACTGACAAACGTGAACAGATCCATAGGAATGTTTCGTTTTTGCAGTCCACTGTAATCCGGCAAAACTGACAGTAAAAAAAAAAAAAAAAAGTTTTGCATTGGGCGGTAACCTCAGCCTAAAGGTGCCCATAAACGTATTGAACTTTCCGCTAGATTTGTTCAAAGCGATAAAATCTGCAAGGTTTTCCTAAATCAAAAGTATCAATCAGACCTGATGGCATATTAAGGTCTTGTTCACACTGAGTGTTTGCAGATTTTTCTAAGCGCTGGCGATTTATGAAATCGCCCTGAAAGCGACTGCGCAATGTTTTTCTACGAGTGTTTACATGTGCGCATTTCGTTTCTTTACAAATCGCAAACGCGCTACATGTACCATTTCCAGAGCATTTTTGCTCAGTGCAAGGTATAAGGAAATCGTAATGCGCTTGGGAAAAAAAAAAAAAAAAAAGCACTCTGTACTGTAATTTCCCGAGCGCTTTTCATTGTATTTATTTTTTTTCGGGTCATAGAGTTCACTTCCTGACTGATGTCAGGAAGTGAAAATCTCAATCACTGAGCAAGAGCGCTTAGAAAAGAGCTTTTCTTAACTAAAAACCTGGGAGAAAAGTGCTTTCAAAATGGGGAAATTAAAAAAAAATTTTTAACAACTATGTTCTGCACACTGAAAAAGGTACTATTAATAGTGCCTGTAGGTCATTTTATTTGCATGTCAAGCATTCTAACCTCTTGTGGACAAGGAAGCAAAAGAAAAGGTTCAGCACACATCTGTATGCCTTCTCTCAGCCTTGCTTGCTTTCTCTCCCATTCTCTATGGCAAGGATTATATAGGCCTTAAAGGATATCCGAACTGAAATGTGACATAATGAGATAGACATGTGTATGTACAGTGCCTAGCACACAAATAAGTATGCTATGTTCCTTTTTTCCTTTCTCTGCCTGAAAGAGTTAAATATCAGGTATGTAACTGGCTGACTCAGTCCAGGAAGTGACCACAGTGTGACCCTCACTGATAAGAAATTCCAACTATAAAACACTTTCCTAGCAGAAAATGGCTTCTGAGAGCAAGGGGAAAAAAAAAAAAAAAAAAAAAGGGGAATTTCTCATCAGTGAGGGTCACACTGTAGTCACTTCCTGTCTGAGTCAGGACTGAGTCAGCCACTTACATACCTGATATTTAACTTTTTCAGGCAGAGAAAGAAAAAAAGGAACACAGCCTAGTTATTTGTGTGCTAGGCACTGTACATACACGTCTATCTCATTATGTCACATTTCACTTCGGGTACCCTTTAACGATTTTAGGAAAACACTGAATTGAGCAATTTCTGTCCAAAATTGCGATTTCGATTTGATTCACAATTTCCTTCAAGGCAGTTCAATGTGCGGCGACTCAGAGGTATTGCTGATTACTTGAGCCGGGCAGCGGGGGGCACATCCACTCGAGCCACTGATTGACACTGACAGAAGCTGTGTAAAAGCAGTGCATATTGCCGATTGTTGATGAGCCAGGCAGCGGGGGCGGGGCGTATCCAGTGCAGAGCGGCACACAGCTCCACCAATTGCTGGATAGAGATGGTAGGATGATGGCGGTAGGCGGAGCTGTACACTGTACAGCTCCGCCTACGTCATACCATCTCTATCCAGCGATTGGTGGAACTGTGTGCCGCTCTGCACTGGATTCGCCCCGCCCCCGCTGCCTGGCTCATCAACAATCGGCAATATGCACTGCTCGCCACAGCTTCTGCCAATCAGCGGCTCTTTTACATGACGGCGCGGCGGTAGGCAGAGACATGCGGCACAGCACAGAGGGCACAGCGGGTGCTGCCAAAACCGCAGCTACTGACTTTCTGTAGATAGTCTGCACATGAATCGTGGTTTCGGTTTAAAACCGCAAATCCGTTCAGCCCTAATATATAGCAAACAAATCATCAGGTTGGAGTATCTTCAAGTGGGAAACTTTATTAAAGGTAACCTGAGGTGAGTGATATGGAAGCTGACATATTTAATTACTTTTAAACCATACGAAACTTTTGGCAGCCCTGCTGATCCTCTGCCTCGAATACCATAGCCAAATACCCTGAACAAGCATGCAGATCACGTTTCTGGTAAGATTAGATACATTGGGCTCTAGTCACAATCCCACATGCGGTAAGATTTTTCACCGCTATATTACCGCCAGTGATAATTTCCACATGCGGGAACAATGTGTAAAAAAATTGGGGAAACATGCGTAATTGCATAGTAACCATGCGGAAACCATGCGTAAAAAAAAATGGCAAAAAAATGGCAAAAAAATGGCAAAAAAAAAAAAAAAAAAAAAAGGAAGAGAATATTAAACAGTGCTCAAGCTCCAGACTAGGCCTGAAAGATAAAATTGCATTTAAACCGAAAACGCAATCACCAAGATCACAATTTCGGAATTGTCGAAGTGGCAATTATTGCGATCACATCATTTCCACATGGTGGAAGTTTAAAGAAGTGGCTTCAAACCTCCCCAAAGTCCCAGGGCGTGGGGCCTGCAGTATTGGACATACCTTCCGCATGAGTCCAACGCTGTCTGTCTATCGTCGTCTGCTGGCTCTTGTGCTTGGCAAAACTCCGGGTTCCTCTATGTCACATGACATACAGGAAGTATGTCGTGCATTAGAGCCTGCAGGAGGCAAAGTGGATAGATGGGCATCACTGGATTTGTGCTGGAAGGTATGTCCAGAACTGATGCAGCTTGGGGGGCACAAGAGGCACAGAGTGGGTACAGTCAGAGGGGGCACAGAGAGAAACAAAGCGGGCACAGACACAAAGGGAGCAAGAGAGACCCAGAGTAGGCATAAAAAGGCAAAGGGGGCACAAAGACAGTTGGACAGAGGGGGATCAAAGCTTGATTTGAAGGAAATCGTGAATCGATATCACTATTTCAGACAGAAATTGCTCAATTCAATTTTTTCCTAAAATCGTTCAGGCCTACTCCAGGCTACTTTAAAGTCAATGGGTAGCGAAAGATATCACCAAGAAGTAGTAGTAGGTGATAAAAAAAAAAAAATCTGTAGTCAAGTCAGAAATAATGCGCCCCTTTTTGTTTGTGAATTCCATTTTTTTTTTTTCCAGGAATTACCGACTTTTGCCGCACTTTTTGCATGTGGGTATATAATGCATACAATTTCACGTAATGATCATGCGTAAAATTTTGTGAATGTCAAAATCTGTCTTATTTCAGTCGGGAATTTACCGCAAGTGCATTTCCACATACGGAAAATGATTGTGAATAGAGCCCATTGTTGATTCAGGTGTGCGATTTAGACACTACTTATGACAATGATCAGCAGGATTTACAGGCAACTGGTATTGTTTAAATGGAAATAAATACGGCAGCCTCCAGATACCTCTCACTTCAAAATTTCCTTTAATATAATAGCACCAAAAGGCGTAGTATACATGTTTCAGGCTACAGGGTGCTTTCTCAGAGATGCTGCAACTCCAGGACTGTCTATGCATTTCATATACCAAACTGTTGTCTCATAGCAACATAACAGTCCAGTACCTGCCTCCTCTGTGGCAACATGAAGGTTAATAAGGTGCCATGTTAATTACCTATGATGAAGTAGTACAGTGCAAATTAGCTAGCCATCATGTGAGCAGTGGTCAAATATACCGATAAGCACTTAGATACAGGCAGGTTCAAGACTCCCAGATTATCGCCTGAATTTTCCTGACTAAAGTTAAGTGACCACACATCTGTTGTCGTGTTGACCAATTTCAGGATGAAATTGGTCAAAAGTATTGATAAGACATGCTTGGAAATCTTGGGCACATCACGTGGTTGATCGGGTGCGCAGAGGCAATGGCATGCAATATTGCAACAACCGACAAAACCCCCAGCCACTGTACTTTAAATTGTTAGATATCCGCTAGATGTCCATGCGTGTAAATACTTTACCTGTCTGCCGCACCCGAGTGTTTACTGATCTTCCACATTTGCTTCCCAGAATACTGCATGTGGGGTGGGTGTGACATCACTAATACACACCACATGCAGTGTTCCAGTAGTTACCTGGGACGCAAATGCGGAAGTACAGCGCAGACAGGTGAAGTGTTTACATGCACGGGCAGCAGTGGGAAATAGGGTTGCAACGGTATGAAAATTCACGGTATGATAACCGTCAAAAAAAATACCGCGGTATGGCGGTATCACGGTATACGGTATTACACATTTATTCTCATTACAATTAACCTAACTAGTATAGGCTCGGATACAGCTTCCTGCATCTCTGTTGCCTGATTTGTGTTTGGTATTCCTCAGCTATCTGCAGTGCAACAGGTTCTCTTTAAAAATAAGCTTATCTGCAGTGGTGGCATTCAGGTGACGGGTCACAGGTGACCAAATTACAACTAAAGGGGCCCATACACTGGTCAATTTCAGCCATCGATCGATTTCTATAGAATCGATTGATCAGAAATCGATTCAATCAAATTCCCCCATTTGATCGATTTGCGGCAGATTTCAACTGATTTCGATCGATTTGATCTATCTGACAGGATGGAAAATCTAGGTCGATCTGCTGCTGGCAGCAGATCGATGGCCCATAGAGTTGCATTGAATCTAATGGTCCAATAATGCATTTAGATTGATTTCCAATAGATTTAATTCTGAAATCTATTGGAAATCTGTTCCTAGTGTGTGTCACACATCAGATAGATTCCTGTTAGATTCCACTTGACAGGCATCTGCCAGAAATCTATCTGATGGTCGAAAAATGCTGCAAATCTATAAGTGTATGGCCACTTTTACTTCAATTTCTCACAGACGTGCTTTCAAAATGAGCATAGCTGCGGTGGCAGTCAGCTGACACGGGGAGAGATCAAAATACAACATGTGCTGTGCTGCTCAGTCACAGATGAGAAGGCATTAGACAGTGTCTATTCTCTAAATACATGCAGGGTGCATGTCTCGCTTTTCCTTCTGTCCTCAGTCAGGTGACAGGTCACAGGTAGGGACACGGGACGGGAGAGATCAAATTATGTTTGCTGGTGTGCCACAGATGTGGAGGAATTAGACAGTCTAAACACTCTCTATGCATATAGGATCCAGTTCTCTGTTTTCCTTGAATCTGTGCAAAAGTTCAGGTCCACTTTAAAAATGCTGGAGGTGCAATGGTGTGGTGCTCAGGCAGGCAGGCAGGCCCTCTGAGTAATTGTGTCTCAACTCCCAGTGGGGGAACGTAGAGGCCGCTGGAGTGACTGGGCGTGTGGGGGCTGAGTAGTGGTGGACTAATGTCTCTGGCACTGACATACCTTATGGTGCTTGCGTTACTCCTAATTGTCCGCAGGGGATCATCCATGCCTCTGCTTCCCACTTGTCCTCTCTGTCCCCCTCAGTTATTAATAACATGGCACCTGCCGCCTAGGCTCCTTCTTCGTCGCTCAGGGAGTGTCATACAGTGTGCGCAGTGCACACTACGGAGAGCCGCAGAACGAGCGTTTGCGCTCTAGCCGCCAGCAGCGCTCTGCCTATGCGATCCGGCTGTGTCATCACCCGGCGCCTGCACAGTCTGTTGGCAAGCCTCCCGCTACCACGAACTAGCTTCGGGAGCTTGCTTTTGTAACGGAGGTTGACGGAGAGCCGGACAGTGACGGGAGATGCGGAAATAGAGCCAAAAACCGGTATTTTCAAAAAGTGCATGGTATGATTACCATGCATATTGAAACCGTGGTATACCGTCATACCGGTATACCGCGGCAACCCTAGTGGGAAATCTAACATTTGGAGGACAGTGGGCATATGTGTTGTGCCGCCAGCAAGTTGGGTGCAGGGTGAGCAAAATGACAGCTCACCCTGCTGCAGCTCAAATTCCTGGTGGCGTGAAATACAATTCCCCATTCGAGTTGTAGCAACTCAGAGGGAAAAGTAATTTGGGTCTGGCGGTTGACAGAACCCCCAAATTACCCTTACGCACCCCACACACTATAGCAGTGCCAAGCGTTGAGTGCCGAAACCTCCCGCATCAGACAGCAGCCAGGTGCTTTAATCTATATGGAAAACGGACTGAGGCAGCCAACAGTTCTTTCTCCAGATTATCATAGAGAGGAGATCTATATTTTGCCTGAATCTGTTCATACATTGTTAGATGTATGGAAACCTTTAAAGGAGTCATTGGGCAAAGTAACTAATGTAAAACATGCACGCCTGCGTGTTTTACATAACTAACTTTTTTTTTTTTTTAGCTGGATCGTGCTCTCCGTTTCCGATGTAGTAATCTTGAGTAAAATGCTCCAGTCGGGGGACCCGACCTCGAGGTTGGGCTCCCCAGAATCCGTTTGGCAACGCAGGCGCAGTTCTATATTCCTATCTGCGGGACGTCAGGGCAATCAGCTCCCAATGAGTCCATCCGTACGTTCACGTACAGCTGCACACGCATACTGAGCCGCTGGAGGAGGGTTTGAGCTTGCGAGTGACGAAGACAAGCTCAAACCCTCCTCCGCCGCTCTACTACACATGCGCTGCCGTACCTCAATGTACGGAAGCACGCAGTGCAGAACAACTTCCCCCTGTATTCCAAGTAAAGGAACAGGGAAGTCTTGCTATTGTAGCGATAGTAGTACTTCCGGGGCAGGAAATACAAACGGCCCGAATTGCGGAGCCAGTGAAGCCTTGTGGGGAGGAGGGGGGGGGGGGGGGAGTGGGGGAATTAAAAAAAAGAAGGGATGCGATCCTGCTTACATTAGGCTTGTGAACAGCAGCAGGTAGGCCATTAACATTGTCATAACTTTGCCTGATATCTCCTTTAAGCCCCATCTACACCGTACAGTTTTTTGTCCGATTCAATTGGATTCATTGATTTGATTCAATCCGACATGTCCTGTCAGGATTCGATTCAATTTGCCATAGGAAAACAATGGCTAATTGAATCCTGATCGGACATGTTGGATTGAATCGAATAATAATAAAAAAAAAAAAAAAATTATATGGTGTAGATGGGGCTAAGGGATGCAATCAACAAGCAAAACAATACTTCTGCAATTTGTTGAACATTTTGCAAACAATTTCTGTAACAACTCAATGGAATGCAATATCTCCCTGCATTCCAAGCATACAACACAATTGCAATTTTCTTCTTACAAATCTCAATCACTATAGTGGTTCCACTGTCCTAGCACTTTGCCAATCACCAAACAAACAGCAAGCCTACAGAAAGCTGCTAGCGAGTCCCAGCCTTAACTGGTATTACCAGGGCTGATCTTGAAATTTGCATGGTGCTAATCAGATTCAGAAGCTAACAATTGACAGCTATTATAATTCAGGTTAATCATTTAGCGTTCCAAATCTGACAAGCTCTGTGCAGAAATCCAGCTCAAGCTTTGCTCATTCCAGGAACTGAATATTGAAAAACAAGCATGAAGTCAAGTTATATTGGTTTATGCTGTAGTTTCCATTTGCAGGCACAATGTAAACATGCAGACAGACAGACAAGCAGGGGGAGGGCAGGAGGCCCCGCAGGAGGGTGACAGGGCTGACGCACCTGCAAGGTGGTGATGTGTTTGTCGTTGAACTTATTCTCACAATAGCGCAGCACCAGAGACGTCTTCCCCACACAGCCCTCCCCGAGCAGCACCACCTTGAACGAGTACGTCTTGCTGCTCCCGGCTCCGCCTCCTCCTCCAGCCGCCATGGACACGCTGAAGCAGGCGACACGCAGCCCAGGCTATACCGCTAGGCCACACTCAGCCCTTGTTTACCCCGACGGGAGGCACGGTGATCAGCTGACAGGCTCCTCTATGACAGGCCAAGGAGTCCTCTAGCGTCTATACGCCTCCCTCTAATGGCGACTTCTTCCTCCTACGTCACTACCCGGTCACGTGATGCGGTGAGACTACCGAAGGGAGGGACGTTCGGGAGGAGCGGTGATGGCAAACTGGGGCGTGATCACGGGGTGGGCGTGGTAATGTGGCTGTTTACAAGTGACTTTGCGTGTTTCGTTTCAGGATCGGGAGCCGCAGCCAGCTGGGACGTGTGCCGGTGATGTGGCAGTTGATGGGGGATATCGTTGTTTTTTTTTTTTCATTAAAAAAGGGAGTTACGTCTTATTATTTGATATAAACCTGATGAAATGTGCAAAATTGCCCACATAGGTTTATTGGATTCCTAAAATGCCCATTTACAGAGTTCACATGAATTGATCTATTTATAGTATGCAGAGGGAGGTGGCACAAATGTTACTTTGACTCTGCTGTGAGAGGTACAAAGGTTACCCTAGTACTGCTATAGGGGAGGCTAAAAGGCTACCTAATGCTAGGTGCATTAGGGGTATCTTGGGAACGAGTTATCCCTGCAGAACATTTAGGAAACACACGCTTCCTCCCAGGGCTGGCTCTAGATAGGCACATATGAGGGGGCAGACAGAAATTTGTAGGGGGCACGAAAAACCCCTGTGTCGCGCGTAGCGCGCCGAAAAATGGGCGTGGTCATGCAACAGACTGTGGGTGTGGTCATGGGTGGGGCCAAATATACATGTCATGACCTTACAGTGGTGTTAAAGGTCTGCCGGGGAAGTTTGAGCTCTGCTGTAGTGTATCCCCCAAAAATTTACAGCACAGACCAAAAGTTTGGACAAACCTTCAATGACTGTCATTACATATACACAGTGGCGTAGCTAAGGAGCTGTGGGCCCCGATGCAAGTTTTACAATGGGGCCCCCAAGCACTCTATACATAACAATTGATGCGGCGCACCAAAACCCACCAATGGCCACTACAGTGTCAGAGGTGCAAGAAGGGGATGGGGGAGCAGCTTGTTAATGATTACCACTATTCAAAGTATCTATAGAAGGGATTATCATGAGCACAGGACCAATAGAGAGCTAATACTGTAGTTGAGGGAGGGCTCTCCGGGGCCCCTCTGGCCCAAGGGCCCCGATGCGGTCGCTACCTCTGCACCCCCTATTGCTACGTCCCTGCATATACATATATTACCACTGTGCCCAGAATTGTCTTGCAAGGAACCTCTGCCAGATTACATGTATTTTTGGTGAAATGCTGTCAGATTACATACTGTATATGTATATATGTAATGACAGTCATCTGAGGTCTTAGAGGATGTGGCTTTCCAGATGAATAGATCAAGTTGTTTGTAGAGACTCTAGACAGGTGTTCCAGGTTAGTGAAGCTTAGAGTGTCCAGAGCTAAGGAGATTTCACACGTTAGCTCTGGACACTCTAAGCCAAAGTCAGTCCAGGCAGCGTTAAGGCAGATCCGTTAATCAGGCAAAAGTCAGTCTAGGCGGCAAGCTAAGCGTAGTCAAGGTACAAGGGAAGGGTCGGCAACAGGAATCAATACAATGGTGAGCGTTACCCAGCAACAAGCCAAAGCTAATGCTATCATGGGCGATAACTGGGGGCGATCACCGAGATTAAATAACAGGACTAAACAATCAACAGAAAAACAATCAACAGAAAGTAGAATCGAAAACAACCAATTGCAGAGCTGTTACCAACTGACACACTCCGTCAGCAAGTACCACAGTGTCACTGCTTACATCTGTGGAGCGCGTACTGAGAGCGCGTCTTCCGCCTATCCAATGTGCTTTTAGAAACCTCCTGCGTTCCACTGACATCAGCAGCACGCTGAGACCCGGAAGCAGGGGCTGCACCCTGGATCCCGGCATTCCGCTGCCTGACAGACACTGAATTCCTTACAACCTAAATGTACGTCCTTGTGGGTTAGGTGAAGTTACAGAGGACATACAGTCCTGGCCAAAGTTTTGAGACTGTCAAAAATATTTGAAACTAGAAAAGTTGGTGCCTACATTTTTATAATAGCAATTTGCATATACTCCTGAATGTTATAAAGAGTGTTTAGAGGTTAGAATGGCAGACTTGACATGTTAAACGGAGGGTGATGCTTGAAATCATTGATCTTCCATTGTTAACCATGGTGACCAGCAAAGAAATGCATGCAGCCATCATTGCGTTACATAAAAATGGCTTCACAGGCAAGGATATTGTGGCTTCTAAGATTGTACCTAAATCAACAATTTATAGGATCAAGAACTTCAAGGAGAGAGGTGCAATTCCTGTTAAGAAGGCTTCAGGGCGTCCAAGAAAGTCCAGCAAGCACCAGGATTGTCTCCTAAAGAGGATTCAGCTGCGGGATCGGAGTGCAACCAGTGCAGAGGTTGCTCAGGAATGGCAGCAGGCAGGTGTGAGCGTATCTGCACACACAGTGAGGCGAAGACTTTTGGAAGATGGCCTAGTGTCAAGAAGGGCAGCAAAAAAGCAACTTCTCTCCCAAAAAAACATCAGGGACAGATTGATCTTCTGCAGAAAGTATGGTGAATGGACTGCTGAGGACTGGGGCAAAGTCATGTTCTCCAATGAAGCCCCTTTCCGATTGTTTGGGGCATCTGGAAAAAGGCCTGTCAGGAGAAGAAAAGGTGAGCGTTACCATCAGTCCTCTGTCATGACAACAGTAAAGCCTCCTGAGACCATTCAGGTGTGGGGTTGCTTCTCATCCAAGGGAGTGGGCTCACTCACAATTTTGCCAAAAAACACAGCCATGAATAAAGAATGGTACCAAAAAACCCTCCAACAGCAATTTCTTCCAACAATCCAACAACAGTTTGGTGAAGAACAATGCATTTTCCAGCATAGAGCACCGTGTCATAAGGCAAAAGTGATAACTAAGTGGCTCGGGGACCAAAACTTTGAAATTTTGGGTCCATGGCCTGGAAACTCCCCAGATCTTAATCCCATTGAGAACTTGTGGTCATTCCTCAAGAGGTGGGTGGACAAACAAAAACCAACTAATTCTGAGAAACTCAAAGAAGTGATTATGAAAGAATGGATTGCTATCAGTCAGGTTTGGCCCAGAAGTTGATTGAGAGCATGCCTAGTCGAATTGCAGAGGTCCTGAAAAAGAAGGGCCAACACTGCAAATACTGAGTCTTTGCATAAATCTCATGTAATTGTCATTAAATGCCTTTGCAACATATGAAGTGCTTTTAATTATATTTCAGTACATCACATGAACAACTGAAACAAAGATCTAAAAGCAGTTTAGCAGCAAACTTTGTGAAAACTAATATTTTTGACAGTCTCAAAACTTTTGGCCAGGACTGTGGATACTGTAGCGGTGGATAAAGTGGTTAAAGTGGATCAAGTGGTGGTTTCTCTCCAATCCAATCTACAACAAAAGTCTCCTATTTCGCTTTGCAAAAAGTTTCACAAATTCATCCATGTCCAAGTTATTTGTTATGGACTTCTCATGGGCCAAGATCACCAAATGCTGCTTTCTTTTGTGTGACATGGTGCGACGATAGGGGGTTAGAACCCTTGACAATGTGGAGAAGGAACTCTTACAGGCTGCTGAAGATACTCCAATTACCAGGGCTGTTACATACAATTTATGTAATTCAGGGAAAGCTTCCTTGTACTCTTGCAGGTATTTACACACAGATGACAGGTCTGCTTCATTCGGAATTTTTTTGAGCAACATCTGTTTTGCCACAAGGATTTCATTTTTCAGACTTGCATTGTTGTCTGCCACTGTGCCAGCCAGCATAACTAGAGGCAACAACTGAGTTGAATCTAAAAATGAACTAGATTTGGGTGCAAGACAAGATATGGCTTTCATCAGGTCAACATTCCTCTGTGAAAATCGTGTCTCCATTTCAGAAATGGCCCTGTCAAGGATGTTGAGCAGAGATCTTTTCAGAGACTGATGGGGATTAAGAGTAGGATTATCAGAATCTGTATGGCCCACAGTTGAGAGCACAACACTTTGACTGAGGTGTTTGCTCATTGTTCTCCTTCTCTTTGGAAGATGTGAATCATCTCCAGCACCCGCCTCAGGTAACTCTGCCCAATGCTCATCTTTACGATTACGAATGTTTTTTAGGGACTCCAGTGCTGCACAAACAACCTCAAAAGCACTGCACATATCCACAGACTGAGACTGTAGAATTGCATTTGCTAGTTTCAAGACACCCAGCACCTGCACTAGAAACTCTCCAGTCTGAAAGAAGTGATGCCTCCTAATTTGTATTTGTGGATTTTTTGACCACAAATACAGTTCTGCGCACTGCAGATTATCAAAAAAATGTTCTCAGGTGTAAACACAGAAATATTTTTCGTCAAATGCTAATATACTGATATTGCGTGGTGTTTTTGACCACAAATACAGTTCTGCGCACTGCAGATTATCAAAAAAATGTTCTCAGGTGTAACACAGCGTCAAATGCTAATATACTGATATTGCGTGTTGTTTTTGACCACAAATACAGTTCTGCGCACTGCAGATTATCAAAAAAATGTTCTCAGGTGTAACACAGAAATATTTTTCGTCAAATGCTAATATACTGATATTGCGTGTTTTTTTTTACCACAAATACAGTTCTGCGCACTGCAGATTATCAAAAAAATGTTCTCAGGTGTAACACAGCGTCAAATGCTAATATACTGATATTGCGTGTTGTTTTTGACCACAAATACAGTTCTGCGCACTGCAGATTATCAAAAAAATGTTCTCAGGTGTAACACAGAAATATTTTTCATCAAATGCTAATATACTGATATTGCGTGGTTTTTTTTACCACAAATACAGTTCTGCGCACTGCAGATTATCAAAAAAATGTTCTCAGGTATAACACAGAAATATTTTTCGTCAAATGCTAATATACTGATATTGCGTGGATTTTTTGACCACAAATACAGTTCTGCGCACTGCAGATTATCAAAAAAATGTTCTCGGGTGTAACACAGAAATATTTTTCGTCAAATGCTAATATACTGATATTGCGTGTTGTTTTTGACCACAAATACAGTTCTGCGCACTGCAGATTATCAAAAAAATGTTCTCAGGTGTAACACAGAAATATTTTTCGTCAAATGCTAATATACTGATATTGCGTGTTTTTTTTTACCACAAATACAGTTCTGCGCACTGCAGATTATCAAAAAAATGTTCTCAGGTGTAACACAGCGTCAAATGCTAATATACTGATATTGCGTGTTGTTTTTGACCACAAATACAGTTCTGCGCACTGCAGATTATCAAAAAAATGTTCTCAGGTGTAACACAGAAATATTTTTCGTCAAATGCTAATATACTGATATTGCGTGGTTTTTTTTACCACAAATACAGTTCTGCGCACTGCAGATTATCAAAAAAATGTTCTCAGGTATAACACAGAAATATTTTTCGTCAAATGCTAATATACTGATATTGCGTGGATTTTTTGACCACAAATACAGTTCTGCGCACTGCAGATTATCAAAAAAATGTTCTCAGGTGTAACACAGAAATATTTTTCGTCAAATGCTAATATACTGATATTGCGTGTTGTTTTTGACCACAAATACAGTTCTGCGCACTGCAGATTATCAAAAAAATGTTCTCAGGTGTAACACAGAAATATTTTTCGTTAAATGCTAATATACTGATATTGCGTGTTTTTTTTTTACCACAAATACAGTTCTGCGCACTGCAGATTATCAAAAAAAATGTTCTCAGGTATAACACAGAAATATTTTTCGTCAAATGCTAATATACTGATATTGCGTGGATTTTTTGACCACAAATACAGTTCTGCGCACTGCAGATTATCAAAAAAATGTTCTCAGGTGTAAACACAGAAATATTTTTCGTCAAATGCTAATATACTGATATTGCGTGGTGTTTTTGACCACAAATACAGTTCTGCGCACTGCAGATTATCAAAAAAATGTTCTCAGGTGTAACACAGCGTCAGATGCTAATATACTGATATTGCGTGTTGTTTTTGACCACAAATACAGTTCTGCGCACTGCAGATTATCAAAAAAATGTTCTCAGGTGTAACACAGAAATATTTTTCGTCAAATGCTAATATACTGATATTGCGTGTTTTTTTTTACCACAAATACAGTTCTGCGCACTGCAGATTATCAAAAAAATTTTCTCAGGTATAACACAGAAATATTTTTCGTCAAATGCTAATATACTGATATTGCGTGGATTTTTTGACCACAAATACAGTTCTGCGCACTGCAGATTATCAAAAAAATGTTCTCAGGTGTAACACAGAAATATTTTTCGTCAAATGCTAATATACTGATATTGCGTGGTGTTTTTGACCACAAATACAGTTCTGCGCACTGCAGATTATCAAAAGAATGTTCTCAGGTATAACACAGAAATAGTTTTGGTCAAATGCTAATATACTGATATTGCGTGGATTTTTTGACCACAAATACAGTTCTGCGCACTGCAGATTATCAAAAAAATGTTCTCAGGTGTAAACACAGAAATATTTTTCGTCAAATGCTAATATACTGATATTGCGTGTTGTTTTTGACCACAAATACAGTTCTGCGCACTGCAGATTATCAAAAAAATGTTCTCGGGTGTAACACAGAAATATTTTTCGTCAAATGCTAATATACTGATATTGCGTGTTTTTTTTAACCACAAATACAGTTCTGCGCACTGCAGATTATTGAAAAAAATGTTCTCAGGTGTAACACAGAAATAATTTTCTTCAAATGCTAATATACTGATATATTGCGTGTTTTTTATTTTTAGCACAATTACAGTGCTGTGCAGAGGGCCTGAGGCGGCAGCAGATGGCAAAGAACGCACACAAAATAAATGAGGCACTCTGAACTATTGATTTGCCAGAAAGGCTGCAGTGCACTCTGGCAGTGACACTGATTGACTGACAGCCTTAAATGAGGCAATTATCTGATTTGCCAGCCAGGCTGACTATTGGACTGGTCACTGGCAACTGAACTGGCACAGCACACCAGACCTGCAGCACTCTGATTGATTAATTTGCCAATGCAATTGGCACAGCACACTGCCACAGCCAGTGTCTGGAGAGGCGGGTGGCAGATGGCGGCGGGTAGCAGAAGGCGGGCGGACAAATATGCTGGCTGAAACAAGTTATTCAGTTTGCTGAGTGCTGACTCTGCTCTCTCCGAGAGGAGTCTCAGCTCTGACGCAGGCACAGTGGCGGGAGCGGGACCTTAAGAGGCCGCCCTGCATAGAGGAGGAGTCGACTCTCTCAGAGGAGGAGAATTCCTCTTTCTCTGAGAGAGTCGACTCCTCCTCTATGCGGGGCGGCTCTTAATGTCGCCACTGCCTGCGTCACAGCAGAGACTCGTCTCGGAGAGCCGTCCGAGAAAGAAGCGGTCATGTGACTGATCACATGACCGCTCTGCGCTCCACGCCACGGACCAGGAAGCAGCCGCAGCGGCAGAGCGAGAGCGGCTCTGATTTGAGAGGGCAACGAGTCTGTTTGAAGGGGCTCTGCCCCCTCTCGCCCCCCCCTAAAGCCGGCCCTGCTTCCTCCCCAAGTGGAAAACAGCATGTTTAAATCATGGCTTTATAATTTTGGGTTTGATCATTGAAGAGGAGACCATCCAGTTGGATGAAATTAAAGAGTCAGTTTCAGCAAGTATAAATGAGTTAGAAAACTATAAGGCCTCTTGCACACTGCAAGCGATTCCGATTCAGATTCCGCTTTTTAATCAGTTTTTACATCCGATTCAGATTCCGATTTGCAGTGTGCAGGGAGCAAACTGCAAATCAGAATCTGAATCGGATGTAAAAACTGATTAAAAAGCGGAATCTGAATCGGAATCACTTGCAGTGTGCAAGAGGCCTAAAGATCAACCACTCTTTGTGAAACTGAATGGTCTACTCAAGGGAGAAGTGGAAAGAACCCAAAGGAGTATTAAAAAGGACAAACAAGAAAAATATAAAAAGGATATTGAGGAGTGGAAAGAGGGCAAATATTTCAATTATCTTCCAGGTAGACAGCGTTCAAGGTCATGAGGTCGGGGTGGTAAGCCTAGTGAGGGGGAAGGAGAAGGTGGGGGATCCCCAGTATCATCAACCTCTGGAAAATCTGTGTTTTTTTTAGGCGAAAGCGACACGGTGACGCAGAAAAAGAAAAGAAATTAGAAAAAGGAAAAAAGAAAGGGAGAAAGAAAAAGAGAGAAAATAATTTGGAACCTATATTAAGGGTTCAACCCCCAAGGAAGGGGAAGAACCATCAGTAAATATGTGTCATACAAATGAAGAGGTGGGTGGCACCACCAGGTTGACCAAATTTACGGGGGAGGTACAAAATGCACAAATGAATGTAATTAATCTCTCTGATTTCCCACTTGGCCCTGACCACGTTTCCCTCCTTAGCAAGGGTTTATCTTTCTCCCCAGTACAGGGAGGGGATGAACTCAGTGTCCAAAAAGATTTTCAAATGTTTGTGAGACGCATCATTCTACGTGAAATGTATGATGGGAAGGATAGTAAGAACATAGATATTACCAGATTTCAAGACCACAACCCCTGTGTAATGGAACCAAATGGGTATTGGAGTTTGAAGGAGCGGGAAACTCTACGCATACTAGAGGAACTTAAAGATCTAGGAAATGAGAAAGAGCAGGAGAGAGATGAAAGAAGGGAAGAAATGGGGAGGTTGAACATGTTAAAGTCCATGTGGGGTCGTCCTTTATGCCCTCTCCAAATCACAACCAGGCGTTAGGTATATTTACTGAATTGGTCTCAAAGGATTTTAAAAAACTACAATGGCATCTCCCCAGGAATGGAGATAATCTAAAAAGGGGGAACGTAGGGCCCTAGAGGATTTGAAGGCAGCGGAGGATATATTCATCCGGCCCAGCGATAAGGGGGGGAAACGTGGTTTTGTGGTCCAAGAGGGAATATCTCGCAGAGGCGAAACGCCAACTGTCGGATGAGAACACGTATCAAAGGTTTAAATATGCACCATATGAACGAATAGTGGAAAGCCTAAATAGTCTGGTTGATGATGCTGGGGAGTTGGAGATATTGGATGATGCTGAGAATCAGTATCTAACGGTTCAGTCTTACAGAATCCCGGTCCTATACCTGATCCCCAAAATACACAAAAATGAGAACAAACCTCCAGGACGCCCCATAGTAAGTGCTATTGGGGGGCCAACAGAAAGAATTGGGAAATGGCTTGATGCGAAACTAAAAACCCTGATGATGTCTCTTCCCTCTTTTGTTCAGGACTCCACTGATGTGTTGCGACTCCTGGGGGAACTGGAGCTTGGCCCTGATGACATCCTTGTGGGGATCGCCGTGGAGAGTTTGTACACGTCGATCCCCCACGAGGTTGGCATCGGGGCTGTCCGTGTTTCCCTGGAGGACGCACACCCGGATAATCAATCCCACAACTCATTTGTACTGGATGCCCTGTGCTTTGTGCTGGAGCACAACTGTTTTACCTTTGGTGACTCCCACTATAGGCAGGTGTGGGGCACGTCAATGGGCGCGGCCTGCGCACCTGCCTATGCCTGTCTTCATTTAGGCCAGTGGGAGCTCCAAGAGGTATACACTCTCCCGGAGTATGAGCAATTTGTCCGTCTGTGGATTCGTTTCATAGACGATGTGCTGGTGGTGTGGAGGGGGAGTGAAGAAGAACTTGATTCATTCATGAGTCGGTTCAACAGCAATGATCGTAATATCTCGCTCACTTTTACAGCGAGTAGATCTAATATTGCGTTCTTGGACCTGCATATTTGGAGGGAGGATGGTATGGTGAGGACCACCACCTTCCGTAAACCGACAGCAGGCAACACCCTCCTCCACGCCACCAGTCACCATCCGAGACATTTGCAGAACGGAATTCCATACGGTCAGTTCCTGCGTTTACGCAGGAATTGTTCTCAAGAAGCTGACTTTAATGATGAGGCATTGGCCCTATATGATTGGTTTCGGGAGAGGGGGTACCCACATGAAGTATTGTGCTCCAGTTATGATAGGGCGAGGGGGCGTCCGAAGAAGAAGTTGTTGGAAACGAGAAGGAAAGGATGTAAAAAGACACAAGAAGTAGGAAAAATTCCCCCACGATTTATAACTCCATACAACTCAAATTAGGGAAAGATCCGCGAAATACTGACCAAACATTGGCCGGTGTTACAGACGGATCAAAAATTGCACAGGATAGTGGGAAACAGGCCCATGCTAGATGCAAAAAGAGCACCAAGTCTCAGAGATGCTTTAGTCCATTCAGAATATGTCCCAAAGGAGAAGACTACTTGGCTGAATAAAAGTAAAGTTGTGGGCATGTATAAGTGTGGAAATTGTGTGGCCTGTGAGAGAATGGTTCCTACAAAGGTGTTTTGTGATGCTCAAAGGAGAAAAGAATGGAAAAGTAGAGAGTTCATTAACTGTAACATTGAGTGGGTCATGTATAGACTGGAGTGTCCCTGCCATAAAGTGTATGTAGGTATGACCACGCGAAAACTCAAAACAAGAATAATGGAACATGTATCTAACATAATCTGTGGATTACAGAAAAATGGGGAGTACAAGAGTGCAATAGCAGAACATTTTTGTCTGGAGCATAATGGTGATCCAGAAGGATTAAAGGCCACCGGAATATCCCACATTATGCCAAACAGGAGAGGGGGAGATAGACTCAAGACAATAAAACAACAAGAAAGCAGGTGGATATACTTGCTAGGAGCTTTAAACCCTGAGGGGATGAACAATGAATTGGACTATGCCCCTTTTCTGTCATAAATAGTGATCTATAAATTATTTTGAACTTCGGGTGTATGTGCATCTCAATGAGGAAGGGGTGTATACTGGAAGTATTTATTATGAATATGATACTAAGGAAGAGAGAGAGGGGGACTTAATCATGTAACATATGGGAGTGCATAATAAGCTCATGAATGAAATTAATCTGGTTATATCTAAAAGGAAGAGACTGAATGATTTACCTGAAGGATTAAAAATGCCAAGTAACATGACTGTCAGTTGTTCGTCCGGTGTTGAATAAAGCTGTATTGTATTTGAGTGTCACCAAGGAAACGAAGGGGAAGAGGGAAGTAGTCACGCTGTGAAACCCCGCCCCAGGACTGGAAGGAGAATAAAGATGGCAGCCCAGCCAATCACAAGCCGCGCACATCCTGACGAAGCTCGCAAGTGGGCGGGTGCAAATCCCGTGGCCTTGAGTGCTCCTATCGGCGGCAGCTGCAGTAGCGTGATAGGAGGTCGGCATCCGCTCCCCGAGAAGGCTCTGGCGGACTGAGTTGAGCGAGATAGCCGACTACTGAGGCTTACCGGTAATCTGGACAGCAGTCAAACACCTTGCAGCAGCCCTGTAGATAGTGGAATCCGGAACTGAGACGGAACCCGACAGGATATAACGCTTGTGGTGAGATCACTCCATACACCGGCTTAACCCGTTACTGCAGCATTGCAAGCTGAAGTTGTTCAATTATATCTACCTACACTTAAACTATCTCCCCCTCTCTGAAGATAAGGACTAATGGTACCGGTACCAGAAGGGGTGTATGATTGTAATGGTGTGTAAGGTGTGATTTATTGAGTGAGTGCTCTATCCTGGCCGTGTTTTAAATGATTTTAATTGGTTGGTCTGCAATTTTGACGTACGAATTTCCAAAATAAAGCAATTTTGTAATTTTCTATACCTATGAGAGACCAGAAATTATTTTTTTCCCTAATCGCACATTATGCAATTTCCCTGAGAGATCAAAGGGTGTAACCAATAATTAAGGTGGCCATACATTAGAACAATTATGGGCAGATTCGACCAAGAGACACATATTTATCTCTAAGCAAATCTGATTAGCGATAAATTTGTCTCTAGTCGAATCTGCCTATACACTACAGGCCGATTTCAGCATGAAATCATCAGGTAATCGGCTGAGCCGCCGCGCCACTGCCCCCAAAATGTATGTAGTGTAGTGCATTTACATTACCTATCCTGTAGCAGTGTCCGCCGGGTAACAGCCGCATACACGGTAGCGATGCATAGCGTCTGACGTTAGACGCTATGCGCCGCCGGCGTGTATGCGGAACCCGGCGAGATGGACGGAAACCGCGTGAAGGCTGACACCGGACAGGTAATGTATAAATGCACTACACTACATACATTAATACATTGTGGCAGGGGTTTTGTCATCTCGTCGCTCGTTTGCTATTCGGCCGCCGTGCACCCCACCTACCAACTTCGGCCCGACATCTTCCAGCATGCGCGATCGACCGAGCGGCCAATGTCCAGAAATTGGTCGCTTTGTCGGTTGGGCATGCACTTGGCAGCACCAATTTTCATCCTATTCGATTATAATAATCAAATTGGATGGTCAATTGGTTGGTCGGCTAGTGTATGGCCTCCTAAACTGACACATCCAATATGCTCCTGATCACAACAGGATAGATTGATCTGGAAATATCCATACCTCCCAACTTTGGAGGATGAGAAAGAGGGACACTTAAGCCACATCCTAGATTTTGCAGGAGGGTGCCAGTGGGAGGGAGAGGGTGACAATGGGTAGAGATGATCACAGATTTGCAAAATTTTCTGAGTTGATGCAAATTCTTATGCAAATATTTGCAGCTTGAAAATGGACCAATCCATTTAAACCTGGTTTTAATCTGAATGCTCCATTTTCAAACTGCAAACATTTGCATAATTTCAGAAAAAAATGCATATCATTGATCATCCCTAGTGGGGAGGTGGGTGCTAGTGGGTAGGAGAAGGGTGCCACTCCAGGTGGGTAGGTGTGGGTGGTAGGTTTGCCACTCTGGGGGGAGAGGAGGAAGGAGGGTGCCAGTGGGGAGAGGAGACAAGAAAAGATCGAGGCACCGGCCACCAAAGTATAGGGAGGGGGGGGGGAACATCACTCCTCTCCTTCACCATCATGGGCCCCCCTCCTGAGTCCTCTTGCAGAGAACTTGTGCAGCGGTGTAGGCATTTAATTTACGCGGTGCGCTCCGGCCGCCTTCGCTCTATTTCCCATTTCGTGTCATGGAAAACAGGAAATAGAAGCTGGCTGCCGGAGCGCACAAACGGGTAAACTAAATGCCCGCAGGACGACTCAGGAGGGGGCCCATGATGGGGAAGGGGGAGTGATGTCAGCTCCCCCTCCCAGCATTACACTTCGGCGGCTGGTGCCTCAATCGTTTTTCCCCTCCTCTACCCAGCCGCTGGGACACAAGGGGAGGGGGGGGGGGGGGGGGTTGCGGGACCCCTCCCCCAACCCGGGATAGTCCCGCAGGATCCAGGACACTTGAGGGGCCTGCAAGACCCAAACTTGCATTAGGTTCTCCGTAACGCAGGGGTCCCCAACCGCAGGTCTGGCCTCTTGCCCTCACTTCCCCTGCCGCTTGTGATACCTTAGCTGGCAGCCGCTTCGTCTTTCATATTCCCCTGTCCGCCCCTCTTCTCTATGCCAGTCTCTCGTTCACAGAAGCGCATCCCCGGCTGCTGTGAAGAGGCAGGAGAGCAGTTCCCCTGGTAACAGCGATATACATGGCGGCTACAGGAAGCCACTCTCCTGTTTCTGCCTCTTTACAGCAGCCGCGGGAGCATTGCATTAGCAAGAGCTTTTAAAATCTCTAGTGTTAAAAAAGATCCTGTAGTGTGAATCAGCCCTAAATGTCAATTCATCAAGGCATGCGGTAAAACACAGTTCCATTACCGGCAGCTCTTCTCTGTTGGAATCAGTGTGGCACTCACAGAAGCAGAAACGATTCCCTATGACTGACAGGAGCATAAGCCAATAGGAAAAGCCCCTGTCTCCTGCAAGTAAATTTCAATGGACCCGAAGCCTTCTCCAGTGGGTCCTGCTTTTCTACCCCCCAGCAGAGAGAGATAGAACAAAAGACGCTTCCCCTGCCTACCTTCGGCAGTTTAACCTCTTCAGTTCCTGTTTGAAGATGCTGAGGAGCTAGTGGGAAAATCATCTAAGCAGGGCATGTGTAGTCTCCTGGAATTTCATCTAAGCTGTGGCAATTAAATAAAAATGTTAAGCCTAATGGAGACTCAAGCCCAGTGCACACCAAAACCGCTAGCAGATCCTTAAAACGCTAGAGGTTATTGGAGCAGACGTCAGAGCAAATCTAGGCATGTTTAGAGACGATTTCTATACATGCCAAGCGTTTTTGTGTAGCAGATTACAAATATTGTTACAGTAAAAGCTGTTACTGAACAGCTTCTGTAACAAAACCGCCTGGAAAACCGCTCTGATTTAGCGTTTTCCAGAGCGGTTTGAGCTTTTCCTATACTTTACATTGAGGCAGAAACGCTTCTGCAAACTGCAAAAGTGCTGCAGGACCCACGTTTGAGGTTTGCTAAAGACCGCAAACCGCCGGTGTGCACCATCCCATTGAAATACAATAGCCAAGCGTTTTCCAAGGTGGAAGCGGTTTGCGGATTGCTTCAAAAACGCTTGGTGTGCACCAGGCCTACTAGAGAGATTAAAAGTGAGCATAGGCAGTATACCAAAACATGTACATCTAAAGGGATGTGAGGATGCCTTTTAAATTGGCCACACACGATATAATAAAATGATCCAATTTTACGGCAATTCGATAAATGATCTGATCCCCCCCCCCCCCCCCCCCCAAAAAAAAAAAGACAGCTTTGTTTCATTCGACTGAAAAATCCGATCGGATTTCCTGTTTGTTTATTTTTCAATTTTTATCGATCCGGAATGCTGGAAATTTTTTTAAAGATTGTATGGCGTGTTAGACTGACAATTTATTAATCTACACACCCTAGCAATTTTCTCAGTGTTTCCAATCATTGTTAACAAAATTGTGGCAAAATTGAACATAAGTGTGTGGTACATTGGTCATATTTTTGATATGGTACAGTCAGAAAAATTGACTGCAATTCCTAAATTGAACAGATATTTAAAACATTGTATGGGGTGTGGCCACCTTAAAGGGACATTATGGCAAAAAAATTGTAAAATTTAAAATATGTGCAAACAGACAAATAAGAAGTACTTTTTTTCCCCAGAGTAAAATAAGCCATAAATTACCTTTTTTCTATGTTGCTGTCACTTACAGTTGGTGGTAGAAATCTGACAGAAGCGACGGGTTTTGGACTAGTCCTTGTCTTCATAGGGGATTCCCACAGCAAGGCTTTTATTCTTTATTCCCTGCTTGCTACACAGTTTTTTGGGCAGTTGGACAGAGCAACTGCCATTCACTAAGTGCTTTTGAAAATAAATAAATCCCTGAGAATCTCCCCATGAAGAGATGGACTATTCCAAAACCTGTCGCTTCTGTCAGATTTCTACTACCTACTGTGACAGCTACATAGGAGAAAAGTAAATTATGGCTCATTTTACTCTGGAAAAATCATACTTCTTATTTGTATATGTTTGCACATATTTTACAATTTTACGCCATAGTGCCCATTGCTGTTTATGCACAGAGAACAGATGTAACGCCACAGACAACTCACACTCTTCTGCTGTTACTGAAAACTGGGCTTCAGGAAATTACCGAACTTCTACCGCACCTGGGAAAATATTGATGAATTAGCACAAAAAAAGTCTAAAGTACCAAATGCAGTATTTTCCTGACTTGTTTTTTGTTTATCAAATAGCCTTGATGAATTGACATCCATGTGCTGGAGCGGACAGAATAATATCCGATCCAATGATCCGCAGTGATCTAGGTTATCGCAGACTGCACAGAAATACGGTCCGCTTACTGAGATGGATCCCGCGGATTCATTGCAAGTGTGACAAGTGTGATTGCTCCTATATATAAAAACACAGCTGTTCACTTTCAGCTTAGCAATGAGAGGAAATTGAAAAAAGAAAATGTCTGTTCTCCGCTCTAGTGGGAACAGAGCCTTATTGCCAGTGTAAAGGGATACTAATTTGTGAGTAGGACGCTGTCTGTATATTGCAATATCTATGTCCAAGTCACAGCTTCAATGTTCTGCTTCTTTAGGTAAACTTATGTTCTCCAAGTATTCAAGCCATTTGTCCAATATGTTTTCAAATGTCTGCAGACACTTATATTGCTGACATTGTTAATTAGTTTCATCCAGGAAGAAACAGTAGATGGGGTTTCCTGTGATCATTTTAAAGGGAATGTCCAAGCAAAATAAAAAAAAAATGAGTTTCACTTACCTGGGGCTTCTAAAAGCCCCATGCAGCCATCCTGTACCCTCATAGTCACTCACTGCTGATCCAGTCCCCCGCTGGCAGCTTGCCGACCTCGGAGGTCGGTGGGACACATTGCGTACATTTTTACGCATTCCCGCTAGTGCAGGAACATTAACACATACATTTTTACGCATTCCCGCTAGTGCAGGAACATTAACACATACATTTTTACGTATTACTGGTTCAATGCGTAAAAAAATGTATGTCTTAATGTTCCCGCACTAGCGGGAATGCCTAAAAATGTACGCAATGCGTCCCGCCAACCTCAGAGGTCGGCAAGCTGCCAGCGGGGAACTGGAGCAGCAGTGAGTGACTACGAGGGCACAGGATGACTGCATGTGGCTGGTAGAAGCCCCAGGGAAGTGAAATTAATTTTTTTATTTTGTTTGAACCTTCCGTTTAAGAATTTACTTCCTTTCATAAAAACTGATTGATGCATTCTAGAATAGGAGTGAATAAATAAAAAATGTGCACAATGAACAATTTTTTTTTTAGATTTTCTGTTAAAGAGACTCCGTAACAAAAATTGCATCCTGTTTTTTTATCATCCTACAAGTTCCAAAAGCTATTCTAATGTGTTCTGGCTTACTGCAGCACTTTGTACTATCACAGTCTCTGTAATAAATCAATGTATCTTTACCTTGTCAGACTTGTCAGCCTGTGTCTGGAAGGCTGCCAAGTTCTTCAGTGTTGTGGTTCTGCTATGCACTCCCCCCTCAGGGGGGAAAGAAACACACAAATGATCTCTTGAGATTCAAAAGGAATGCTGTATACAGCCTGCTTGTGTATGGATGTATTTTCTATGTGTGGACATACTGTACATCAACCTACTTCCTGTTTTGGTGGCCATTTTGTTTGTTTATAAACAAACTTTTTAAAACTGTTTTTAACCACTTTTAATGCGGCGGGGAGCGGCGAAATTGTGACAGAGGGGAATAGGAGATGTCCCCTAACGCACTGGTATGTTTACTTTTGTGCGATTTTAACAATACAGATTCTCTTTAAGAGAATTGATCGGAGGAAGTGGAAAATTACAGTAGATGCTCCTCCAATTTTCTTCAGATGAGAAATGGGGACACTTTAGTGCAGATTTGGGGAAAAGACGTGCCCACACCACACCTCCAGTCGTACCTTCGTCACACCTCCACATACGCATGGCAAAGGTGTCACAAGGTGTGATAACTCACCATGTCGCCCTGGTCACCTCCTCCCCAATTACCAAAGACAAGGGTGAGGAGCAGGGTTGCCAGATCTTCCCTTTAAAGGGTTAAGTGTAGGGTTAAAAAAAAAACAAAAAAAAAACGAACTTTAAAGTGTACCAGAGATGGCAAAAGTAAAAGATTTGGTACTTACCCAGGGCTTCCTTCAGCCCCATAAGCACCACCGAGCCCCCCCGTTCTTCTGCTTGCGGTCCAGGTAACTGGCTGTCGGGCTCTTATGTGCATGCGCGGAAGAGACCAACTGGCGCGACTGAGCCAGATTACCGGGACCGCTAGCAGAATATCGGCACTCGGGAAGACTGCAAGGGACTTAGCGGTGCTTATGGGGCTGTAGGAAGCCCCGGGTAAGTATCAATCAAGCGCTTTGCGCATGCTCAGTAGCAAATTTAGCGTACTGCACATGCACAGTATGCTCCCAGCATCAGGAGTCACTTCACAGGGGATTGTCAGCAAGACTTTTAGGCTTTTATGCTTTATAAAGATATTCCCTAAACAGGATTTAAACAATGATGCTGGCCAGCTTCCCTGCTTGCTACACAGTTTTTTGGCAGTTGGATAGAGCAAATGCCATTCATTGGGTACTTTTAAAAATAAATAAATCTGAGAATCCCCTATTAACCACCTGAGCGGTCTGGACGAGCTCAGCTCGTCCAACACCGCCGGAGGTCGCCGCTCAGGCCCTGCTGGGCCGATTTTCATCAAATAAAAAGCAGCACACGCAGCCGGCACTTTGCCAGCCGCGTGTGCTGCCTGATCGCCGCCGCTCTGCGGCGATCCGCCGCGAGCAGCGGCGAAAGAGGGTCCCCCCAGCCGCCTGAGCCCAGCGTAGCCGGAACAAAAAGTTCCGGCCAGCGCTAAGGGCTGGATCGGAGGCGGCTGACGTCAGGACGTCGGCTGACGTCGATGACGTCACTCCGCTCGTCGCTATGGCGACGATATAAGCAAAACAAGGAAGGCCGCTCATTGCGGCCTTCCTTGTTTATTCTGGGCGCCGGAGGCGATCGGAAGATCGCCTCCGGAGCGCCCTCTAGTGGGCTTTCATGCAGCCAACTTTCAGTTGGCTGCATGAAATAGTTTTTTTTTTTATTTAAAAAAAACCCTCCCGCAGCCACCCTGGCGATTTAATCAGAACGCCAGGGTGGTTAAGAGATAGACTAGTCCAAAACCTGTTGCTTCTGTCAGATTTCTACTACCTACTGTAAGTAACAGCAACATAGGAGAAAAGTAGTTTATGGCTCATTTTACTCTGGACTTATTTGTCTATGTGTGCACATGTTTTAAATTTACAATTTTTCGCCACCGTGCCCCTTTAATCTGTAGTTATCTGGCTTGCAGTCACTGCCATGTATCCCCTTTTCTTATTTCTCTCTGCTTCAAACACAATAGGGGAATGATCGTTGAGTGAGTTGTGCGGCCCCTCCTACCCTGCGCCCTGAGGCTCTCTTCCCTTTGCCCGGCTCTGATTGCCCGTGTATTTTTTTATTTTATTTTTTAAACAGAAGGGGAAAGAACTTGTGTGACAAATAAAAAGTCAGATTACACAGATTTATTTTACAAGAAAAAAAAAGGCCAAAGTTAAAGAAGTCTTCAAAAAAAAAAAAAAGTATATACACAGTGTACCTTAAATGACTTTGTTGAGACTTGAGAAATACATATATATGCTCAAATTATACACAACCCAGAACATTTTTTTTTCTAAGAAAAGCAAAGTTACACAAGGACAGAACAAACATAAGGTACTGCAGCGACAGAACAAGCCACGCCCACACGCCTTCAGGACATTTCATTCTCTTTCCCATCTATGTCACACTTTGGTAACTGTTTCTTACTGGTGTGATCACTGTTAAAAGAAAAAAGAACAAATGTAACATCAAATTGGCATTTGACATACAACTCCATGATTATTCAGCCCAGTCATAATTTATACAAGCTTTCCTTTGCCATGTTGCAACTAAAGCATTGGCATCATTCCCAAAAGTCTTTGGTAATTTACTGTGTGATTATGAAACATACTAGGACAAACCTGTAGGTTTTGCACTGGTATTCTCTCAAAATACAGGCAAAGAGTATTCAAAATATTCTGTCTATGAGTTCAACAAAAGTGGCTTTTTTAAATTCTGGGGTGGGAGATTAATTTCAATGCCAGTTGCCTGGCTGTCTTGCTGATCCACTGCCTCTACACCTTTAGCCATAGACCCCAAATAAACATGAAGCTCAGATGTTTCTGACTGAGGTCAGAGTGGATTAACTGCACACTGGTTTCAAATGTGTGATCCAGACACTACTCCAGCCAAATAACAGCAGAATGGCCAGGCAACTGGTATAGTTAAAAAGGCTACACATATGGCAGCTTCCATATCCTCAGTTCAGGTGTACTTTTAGGCTGGTTGCACACCTAATATTAGCGGTGCAACGCAGTGAAAGCACCACAGAAGTCAGCCTTCATGTGATCCTGCGCCACAGTGCAGCGACAGGGTCTTATGCATAGTTACCATCCCCCGGAGTGATGCTCACTGTGATTGCTGCCGGTCCGTGCATGTACACCATACTCCCATAGTGAACGCTACCTGCATTGCTGCATTATCCGTGCGGTAGGCACGGATTATGTGTTAACATGGTTTAGACTTTGCGTCAGCATTACAGTGATGTGGATGCATCGCATGAAGTGTGCATGTCTCCATAGACTGGCATAGAGCTTGCGGTTGGGAAGAGTACAGCGGTGCAACAAAGTGTGCAAGTGGCCTAAAGAATTTAGCAATGTAGCAGGTTGTAGGGCTGCTTGTGTATACCAGTACTCATGGAGAACCAGATTATAAAAGAATAGAAATTGCTTTAGTCAGAATGTTACAAACGATTTACTGTGATCACATCCTACTTAAAGGCTACTTGCACACCAAGACGTTGCGTTAGGTGCTACGTTAAGGTCGCATAACGTGCACCTAACGCAAGGCCTGGTGCTCTTCGATGTGGACGTCAGAGTGAGCCGCGTTGTGCAGCTCACTCTGGCGTCCGTGATGCGTACTCTTGGACGCATGCGGCATCACGTGGTCCCGCCGGCCAATCGCTGCACAGAGCGGCCGCACCACGAAGTAAACACTGCACGTCACAACGTGCAGTGAATATTAATTAGCTATGTGCCTGGCCGCTCTCCGCTCCTCTCCAACATGACTGAGCATGTGCAAACAGTCTAACGCGGCTTAAGCCGCTGTAACGCCATAGCATGCTGCACTTTCGGAAGAACGTGCAGCGTTACATGTAACGCAACGTGGGCAGTGTGAACAGCCCACTTGTGTTACATTGCTGTGCATTGGGGGAGCGTTACAGGCTGCACTAACGTGCGCCTGTAACGTCCCTGTGTGTAAGCAGCCTAATCCAGGATTATGAACAGTAAACCAGAGCCTTACAAATAATCACTTGTCCAAACTATCTACTTTTGTATTACACAGTTAACACCTGTGACATGTGCAGGCACAGGTGCCACCCAAGGCTGGCCTGTGGGAGATTTCTGTAAACTCACCCGTCGCCACCTTTGTGTACTGTCCTCTACATCGCGTTACTGCTCCCCAGATGGAAAGAGTAAGACGATGAAGAGCTGAAACACAACGTGGTGTTAAAGAGGAGCTGTCAGCCATACTATCTCAGGAAAAGCAGGTCATGCTATAGATTTCAGGCAGATTTAATCAGAGTGAGATTCTGTCAGGAACTAACTTAATAATAAATACTATGACTTTCTTAACCGTTCTTGCTCAAATGAACAGCAGAATATTTTCAGTTCCACATTTGGGAATTAATTATACAGTAATTTTTATTGCTCTGAATTCTATGTAAAGGCTATAGGCAAACTCCAAGTCCATTATCAGCAAGTACAATGATAGTGGATGAAACACCATCACCTACAAAACATGATGACAAATAGCTGTAATATACTGAGTACATTGTGAAACTTACGTTGTTGGATTTTGCATTCTTGACTTCAGTAACCGCAATGAACATGGGGATATCATATTGTCAGTTGGGCTTTTGAATGTATTGCTGAAGGGAAAATACCGTAAACATAACATTATTGTCATTTGTAAAGCACCTGGTGTGAAAAATGCAGAAAGAATACAGAGCTAAGCTTGAGTTTACAAAATTCTGGGTTTACATACACTACCCCAGGGTCAGAAGAGTGCATCATATTCTATAGGTTTGTACCTAATCTGGATTTCTAAGTGCCTAGCGGTGCCAGCCATTCCCCCTTAAAGTAGGCCTGGAATGTCCTGAACTCTTGCACAGGACAGAAGGAAAACTAAATATAATTAGACTTGTTTTTACAGAAGCTGAAAGCCTAAGACTGTTTTCACATCATAAACCAGCGTCAGCGATGCGTCGCGCCCGACGCACCGCACCTTCAAAAACAGGCAACCGGCCAAGCAAGAAGTGACGCGTGCTTGCCGTCACTTCCTACTTCAGTTATGCGGAAGTGCACGGAAGCGTATTGTTAAAACATGCTTGCGTGCAGCGACGTCTCCTCTGTGTTTTAAGACCATAGACTAACATGACTTCTGGGCCGACACGGTAACGTAGTTGTGGCCCTGCATCGGGAATACCGTCACAGTATGAAAATCTCCATAGACTTTCATTGCACACCGGTGCGAAAGGGCCCTTAGGCTACGTTTACAGTGGGACATTATTGTCCTGCGTTATAAAGTCTTAATATTATAGTTTATCGCAACGGCCATGTGAAGTTCAGAGTGCGACGTTAACGTCACGTTCTAAATGTTGCGTTATGGTAATGCACTTCTGCAATGCGTTACCTGTAACTTTTCATTGTCTGTATGCCTCACTGTACCTACTTTATGCAACGTTAAAGCGACATTAATGTGCATTGCGACTTTTCATAGTGTTGCATAGAAGCACGTAAACTCTATTGCCATTCAGATGAAATAGGTGTTGGATAAGCAAGGTACGCCAAACAATTAGTCATTTCAGGACCACAGGTATTGTGGACTGGGACCCCTTACCTTTGTTGCGCTTGTTTCCTCTTGGTTATGCTTGGTGTGGCTGGTAGCTGCTGATTGGGATGGCTCTTTGCTTGCAAGCCTTTAGTGTTGCTCATTTTCGTTTGAGATGCAGTAACTCAATATTCTGCAATGTTCAAGAATAACTGTTATTACAATTGATGTACTATTTTCAATAAACCCAAGCAATGAAATAAGACAGAAAAACAAAAGGGGATTAAGCCATGGTTGTAGATCTAGGAATTCTATAAGCTTACATTAGGATCACAGTGTGCACTGACCACCCCACACAAGGATGCAGACTTCCAGTAAAAGTTATAGAATTTGTTAATAATGCTTCAAACAGTAGTGACTTCAGCGTCACACTCCATCTCTCTGGCTAGGACTGAATTCCCCATTCTTCAGGAACAATAAGGAGATACTGTAGATACAGGCTCCCTCCTCACAGTAGGATGCGTCAAACAATGGTGCAGGGATAAAACCAGTCATGGTTTATGCTTTTCATTTTCTAGTTTAGCACAACCTGATGGGGCTAATCAGGTTTGGGGGCTTCTATTTCTACAATCAGCTGTTTTATCAATCAGCAGCTGAATAAATCTGCCTTGCCACTTTCAACATTCCTGATCAGTCTGCCAATTCTGGTTCCTGCTGAGTGGTTATGGTCATGCGTAAGCACCACATTGTGTCACATCCAGGGCTGTGGAGTCGTTACAAAAATCTTCCGACTCCAACTCCGACTCCTCAGTTTATGAAACCACGACTCCAATTCCGGGTACCCAAAATGGTCAACTCCTCGACTCCTTAGTCTAATATTTAACAGGGCTGTGGATTTTGTACAAAAATCATCCAACTCCGACTCCTCAGTTTATGAGATCAACGACTCCGACTCCAACTCCGGGTGCCCAAAATTGCCCCGACTCCACAGCCCTGGTCACATCCTGTCTACGCAAGCCAAGCTATGCTCAACCGGATCACCCGCACTTGTTCCCACATTACAAATGACTGGCAATGAGGTACCAAGCATGGCGACTTGGGTGTTGCTACAGGACACCAGTTATAAAAAACCTTTGCGATGGAAATCCACTGGGAATGGCAAGATATCGGCCAGCGGTAGGTAGGAAGCTCAGCCCTATAATTTTCCCTTGTATCAGAACTAATTTATGTCAGGAGATTATAGACAGTTGGCTAAGGCGGGGAACACACTTGACTGCATTTTTCCACGTGAATCCAGAGTTGCCATCCTTCTGCGTTTCCCCTACGATTTTCAGCATTTGTAATACTTAAAATGCAGCGGAATACCCTATAATTGCAAATGTAGCTGTTGTGCAGGAAAAAAAAAAAAAAAAAAAAAGCAGAAAGCTGGCAGATTTAAAATTGCAGGGAAAATGTGAATGCTGAACACAAATACATACGTGCAATTTCTAATGGAGCAGATGTAAGTTGCAAACCACAAGTGTGATAGGTGCAATTCATGCAACCAATACACGGCCTCTAACAAAAAAAAAAAAACCTGAACAAATGGTGTAAAAAGGTAAACATGACAAAATATGCACTCCGCCCACGTTGCCAAATTGCGTGGGAGGAGATCTCCTTAAAGAGACTCCGTAACAAAAATTGCATCCTGTTTTTTATCATCCTACAAGTTCCAAAAGCTATTCTAATGTGTTCTGGCTTACTGCAGCACATTCTACTATCACCATCTCTGTAATAAATCAACTTATCTCTCTCTTGTCAGACTTGTCAGCCTGTGTCTGGAAGGCTGCCAAGTTCTTCAGTGTTGTGGTTCTGCTATGAACTCCCCCATCCAGGCCCCTCTCTGCACACTGCCTGTGTGATATTTAGATTAGTGCAGCTTCTCTCTGTTCTATTATCTTTTACAAGCTGGATAAATCCTCCTCTGAGCTGGCTGGGCTTTCACATACTGAGGAATTACATACAGGCACAGCTGTCTGCACTCTGCAGGAAGAAATAGCCTGACACTTCAGTGGAAGATAGCTGCAGGGGGAAAGAAACACACAAATGATCTCTTGAGATTCAAAAGGATGGCTGTATACAGCCTGCTTGTGTATGGATGTATTTTCTATGTGTGGACATACTGTACATCAATCTACTTCCTGTTTTGGTGGCCATTTTGTTTGTTTATAAACAAACTTTTTAAAACTGTTTTTAACCACTTTTAATGCGGCGAGGAGCGGCGAAATTGTGACAGAGGGTAATAGGAGATGTCCCCTAACGCACTGGTATGTTTACTTTTGTGTGATTTTAACAATACAGATTCTCTTTAAGGAAAACAAAAAAATAAATAAAAAGTCCTTTTTGTGAGAGCACAAGTCTTGTGGGTACTGAGAACAGGTGATATATTCACAAGGCAAATAGCAAACCTACTGAGCACTGTATTCAGTCCAAGGCTGTCAGTTTATTTTGTAGAAGTCAGCATGGCACTAGTCTAGCAAAGGGGACTAAGCAGGAAATCTAATAGGAAACAATTCTCCAATCACAGCACCAAGCATTGTGATTAACCAAATAGTGTGGAGGTAGTATACTACAACCTATTGCAAGAGTACATTTGAAATCGGCGCCGGTAGACTTGGGCGCAGGATACAGCGCTATAAGGCTGATCCTGCTTCTGCACAAGTCCGGGCCGTTTTAATTAATATTCCCCCTCCAGGCCGCCATGGATAGTGGGGGAATGAAATAATTCGGCTTTTAGCGATTGCTGGAGGCCGAATTATTCTGTTTTTAAGCAACTTCGGCTCCGTCTTCTGACGGAGCCGACGTTACTCACTGAGCGCCACTATAGACTGATTCCCATTACAGTCTATGGCGGCGCTGGCTGCGCCCAAATCTAGCAGCGCTGAAAAGCATTGCTCCACTACAACCTATTGCAAACCTAGCAAGTTGAAGAGGGTGTTGTCCAACCAATCACATTAGCGGAATTTCCCCATGAAGTTTCCTCCTTGGTCCTCTAAACTAGACTAGCGCTGCAAGCACCTGAGCAGAATGCTGTAAAGCCAAATAGTCAGATACTCATTTTTATCACTCACAAGAATTTGAATTTACCTGGGGCTCCCTCCAGCCCCCCAGTAGCCTTGCGAGGTGCCTCGGTGTCCTCTCCATTCTCTGGCTGGCAGCTGCAGTAGTGCGCAACCATTCGCCAGGAGTCATGCCTTTCCATGTGCCCGACTCAATCATCCACCCATCACTGAGAGCGTTCTGTGCAAACACTGTTCTTTAAAAGAATGAACTGCACTTGTGTAGAATGCATACAGCGAAGGGCGCATGGACATGCTGCGCATGCACAGTAGCGCACGGCTCCAAGCAAAGTTAAATCCAAAGAACCGCACACCTACTTCGGTGATGCTGGTGCAGGATCCCTAGGCAATGTAAATCCAGTAATCAAAATGATGAATCCCAGCAAAGTTACATGCTACTATAGGCACCAGGGGAGGACGGAGGGGACCCAGAGGATGCTAAGGGACCTTGCGGGCTACAGGTAGGGGGTTGGTTTGTGAAGGGGTGCTGGTCAAATTACAAGCTACGTACAATTAACATGAAATGTGCATCTCATTGTATCTCTATCACCTATGGTAACAACAGGGCAGTGGAGTCGGAGCAACATTTGGACCTGGAGTCACAGGTTTCATAAACGGAGGCGTGAAGTTTTGAGCTACAGTGCTATAAACAAAATATTTAATGAGTACCATGAAAAAACAGAGGGCATGCTCAACTCTTTATTGCCCCAATTTGCCCTTTATCTCACACACACACACACACACACACACTTGAAATTAATATAATCAATTTTAATCACGGGAATAAAGTTTGGAGTCAATTAAACATATTCTCCAATAATACATATATTTATAAAGATCTGTACATCAGTCCTGAAAGAGGAATAAATAAGAAAAAAAAAAAGGGATAAATGAGGTAAAAAAAAAAAAAAAAAAAAGGGAAGAAGAAGAGGGACAATGAGAGATTAGGTAGTCAAACAGGTACTGTGTCTCTCTCCCCCCCCCCCCCCCTTCCTCCTCCAAAAAAATAAAATAAAATATACATTTGGGAGCAATGGAGGTGAGCCTAGTGGCTGAACCAGAACTATGCATAGGGATAAAACAGATTCAGAAAGCAAATTATTAGTTACTTGGCAGATAAATTACAATGAATGAAGCTTTCAGGTAATTAACTCATATATTTCTAAAGTGGATTGGCCCTATGCAAAGTTCCAGTTACCAGTGAGGGGGAAAAAAGACATCAAATCCAACCACTGTTTTGCTAAAACAAACAAGCAACCAACAAACAAACCAACCAACCAACCAACAAAACACACACCAAGAAACGTGCAAAGCAATAAATTCCTACCAGCACAATCCTTCTGAAAGTCACAAGACACTCTACCACCTCCAATGAAGAGCCTACCGTAGTAGAGTTACTGCTAGAGACTGTCCACTCACCTGGAAATGCTCTGACAGCCGATCGCGTTTCAGTCTGTATACTATTCAAACTGAGCGCGCCGTGCACCTGTCAGAAGAACTCGCCGGCGGTTGATTGGCTGTCACCATAGCAACTGTCAACGGCTTCGGCATTCGGCAATGGTCTGTGTACATTCGATTCCATCCACCAGAGGTCTAACGCGCCCGATGTCGCAAGTCTCCTGCCAGGAGCCATTTTTGTGCAGGTTTTAACCTTACTCTGCTGTGTCTCCGGGTCTCCGAGAAAATGGATGCAGGCATACCTTCGGCTACGTACTGGAACAACTTGTTTCATCGTCTCACCTATCAGATTTAACTAACTAGTATGTATTGTTTTGAACTTTGAAAGTTTACAGAATGTTGTTATTACTGGCAGATCAGTGTTTGTGCACATTACTTGTTATCCAGCTGAAGTGAAATATTTCCCATGGTCCTCAATGACAGACTGTTACATACTGGGCGCTGTCCTCTCTTTAGAGAAACATTTTTAGATATGCCAAAACTAGACATATTTCTATGTGTGCATAGCTCCCAAACAACTATATCTTTGAGGGACTTTTAAATAGAGTGACCAGATTTTTGTAGGCTCAACCTGGGACAGGGTGGCGGCGGCGGGCGAAAAATGGGCGTGGCCATGACATTCATGGGCGGAGCTAACCTAATGATGTAACAGCGAGGCATAAGAAAGCAGTGTTTACGCCGTGATGTGGTCAAACGAGGGTTCGCATCATGGGTGTGCAGAAACTGTGTGATGCTATTTAATAGTATACCGTAACCCCAAAGCAGCAAACATAGCCAACTATGACCATTAAATAATAAATGCAGTAACAGTTACCCCGGACACCACAAAATAAACGCAATGGGCAACATGTCAGCACAAAATAAACGTATTGCAGGCAACATGTCAGCACAAAATAAACGCATTGCGGGCAATATATCAGCACAAAATGAACGCAATGGGGGCAAACATGTCAGCACAAAATAAACGTATTGCGGGCAACATTTCAGCACAAAATGAACGCAATGGGGGCAAACATGTCAGCACAAAATATACGCATTGCGGGCAAACATGTCAGCACAAAATAAACGCATTGCGGGCAAACATGTCAGTACAAAATAAACGCACTGCGGGTAAACATGTCAGTACAAAATAAACGCATTGAACGGCAACATGTCAGCACAAAAACGCAATGGGGGCAAACATGTCAGTACAAAAACGCAATGGAGGCAAACATGTCAGTACAAAAACGCAATGGGGGGCAAACATGTCAGTACAAAAACGCAATGCGGGCAAACATGTCAGCACAAATTAAACGCAATGGGGGCAAACATGTCAGCACAAATTAAACGCAATGGGGGCAAACATGTCAGCACAAAATAAACGCATTGCGGGCAACATTTCAGCACAAAATGAACGCAATGGGGGCAAACATGTCAGCACAAAATATACGCATTGCGGGCAAACATGTCAGCACAAAATAAACTCATTGCGGGCAAACATGTCAGTACAAAATAAACGCATTGCGGGCAAACATGTCAGTACAAATTAAACGCATTGCGAGCAAACATGTCAGTACAAAATAAACGCATTGAAGGGCAACATGTCAGCACAAAAACGCAATGGGGGCAAACATGTCAGTACAAAAACGCAATGGGGGCAAACATGTCAGCACAAATTAAATGCAATGGGGGCAAACATGCCAGCACAAATTAAACGCAATGGGGGCAAACATGTCAGCACAAATACGCAATAGGGGCAAACATGTCAGCACAAATACGCAATGGGGGCAAACATGTCAGCACAAATACGCAATGGGGGCAAACATGTCAGCACAAATACGCAATGGGAGCAAACATGTCAGCACAAAAACGCAATGGGGGCAAACATGTTAGCACAAAAACGCAATGGGGGCAAACATGTCAGCACAAATACGCAATGGGGGCACATTTCACCTGGAAAAAAAAAGCATGTACTCACCTGACATAAGACAGGTCCCCTCACGCAGCCGGCCTCTGGTGTGTGCAGCTCCTCCGGACGATCCTCCTTCAATCTCCCGCTCTCCTCTCACAGGCAGAGCAGGGCTACGGCAAGATGGCGTCTGGAGGCGGAGCCCTGTACTGGAGACACAGTCTCCAGTATAGGGCTCCGCCTCCGGACGCCATCTTCCCGTAGCCCCGCTCTGCCTGTGCCTGCCGGAGGACAATGCAGGCTGCTAGAGCGGGGCTGCGGGGAATGAACTAGCACAGCGTCTATGAGACGCTGCGGCTAGTTCATGTACGGTGACCAGAGTCCCGAGGCTGGGACGTCCCGCTGCTGAAAGCGGGACGTTTTCCGGGACCTCATGCAGCCTGGGACAGCGTCCCAGGTAAAGCGGGACGTATGGTCACCGTATTTTAAACCAAATCTCTACATCCACTTTTCCTTGATTAAGTCTGATGTACTGTGCAAAGGTATACAGTATAAGGCTATATTTACAGTGGGGAGTTACATTTAGCTCATTGTAAGAACAGGAACACAATTCAGTGGAGGGAAAAAGTCGCATCGCTCATAGGCCCATATGCAATTCACTTTTCCACTTGAGTTTTCTCCTAGGAGATATTTTCAAACTAGCCAATAAAATGCCTTTTATGCCACCAGAAAGCAAGAAAATACTAAAAATAATTTTGATAGTACTTTTTTTAACCTAATTTTGGTACTTTTTTAGTTGAAAAGTGCTGGAAAGTTGTTTTAAATTGAACATGAAAAATTATCTCCTAGAAAAAAACTCAGATGAAAAAGTGAATTGGATATGGCCCATTCTGTATACAGCAAAGCATACAGTACATAGAAAGTATGCTTCACTGCAACTGTTAACACGTGCGTTATGCGGCACTGCATACATCTCACTATGCCTGATTAATCTGTTGTACTGCAGTTCTAACGCACTGGTGTGTATGTACCGACAGTATAATTGCATTGTGTCAGCAATGTGATTATATCGTCTGATGCAATCTAACGCAATGCCCCCCTGTGAATGTAGCCTAAATAAAGGCATCAACTTCCTAAACTATAGTCATAGTGACCATGCTAGGGGTTAAAGCAAGGTTCTACTAGACGTAAAAACATACTGTTTTCCAGAGTGGCTAAAGGGACATGGTGGCCGATTCTATAAGATCCATTCAGATATTTTCAGCATATTTTCAACAAATCTGTTGTCTCCATCACAGTAGCAGAACGCAAAGTCCTGTCATTCAGATATTTTCAGCATATTTTCAACAAATCTGTTGTCTCCATCACAGTAGCAGAACGCAAAGTCCTGTCATTCAGATATTTTCAACAAATCTGTTGTCTCCATCACAGTAGCAGAACGCAAAGTCCTGTCTTGCTCCACTTTTCCAGACACCACATATATTACGAATGCTGATGGACACAGTGAAAGTCTATAGAAAAATGACTACATCCATTCTCAGTAGTGCTTTTACAGAAATCGGACATTAAAAGGGACACTGTGATTTAAAAAAACAAACCCTGGGGGATACCTCAGGAGGGGGAAGTCTCTCTATCCTAATGAGACTTCCCTGTCCTCCTCTCACTGTCCATTCCAGTGCTGGTTCCTCCGAAACCACAGCCAACAACTCGCCTGCGCGGTAGAGCGTACCCAATCAGGCACGGCTATTTCTGCCTGAGCCCAAACGGAAAGCCGCTACTACGCCTGCACTGGATCGCGGTAGCTAAATATTTACATCCCGTGTTCAGGGGCTTCAAGCGCTACAATGGAGGGTTGGAGGAGGCCAGGGGAAGCCTTATTATGATCCATTGGCTTCCCCCTCCCGAGGTGTTTTTTTTTTTTTTATAATTACAGATTTTCTTTAATGATGATAGTAGTAAAAATGTTTCTGTACCGTGTTAGCCAAACAATATATGTAGGTAGATCACCTGACATCTAACTGCTAAACAGCAACCAGCACAACTGCCATCTTCATGTTTGCTATTTCCCTGCATCAGTGTTTTACTACAGCTAACATCTGGAAATATGCCTGAAGAAGGGGACTAGATCCCAGAAAGCTTGCATTATTTGACTTTATCAGTTAGCCGTTAAAAGGTATTACTTTTACAAGACTTTGGTTTTTTTTCTACCTACATAGATTTTCTTTAATAATTTCCTGTATGCATCTCTTTTCATCCCTGCATGTAATGATAACAGAATAGTAATGATTCCAGCAGGATGCCTCCATTATAGTGAGATCCTGTGCTCTGCTGTGCAATTACACAGCTTAGTTACTGCTGAAACCTGTAGTTTATAATACATTTCAAACCTGGGATTCCTGGAACTGAAATAGATGTGATATGGAACCCCAATAGCAGCTTAAACACACCCACAAGGTGAGAAAGACTGGTACTCTTACCTCTTACAAACTGGAGAATGTTGTGCTTTGTGAACCTGCACTCCCAGCTCTGTTGTTAGAGTAAATATACATCATTCTCCATTTGCTTGACACAGCAGACATCATGGGCTTGTTTAGATCATTACCTTGCCACATTAAATCAAATCTGATGGACATCAAAGACCATGGGGACTATTGTAATACCTCCAGTGAGTGATCAGCATGCCTGTCATCTCATCTCTCCTCAGAGAGCAATAAGCTGGTTCATATCACATGATTCATTCACAAACCTTATTTCATTAACAGTCTCCTCTTACTTTATCCCTAAAATAACTTTTTAGCGCATTCCAAGGAAAAAAAGGTAAAAGAATTCACAAGAAAAAAGTTTAGTGAATCATCCGCATGTGCAATGCTGCCTAATACAGCACCCCACCCATGGTGAGCGATCTTCAAAGACAGATTTGAAATGCTCTTGCTAATGCAATGCTATGGGGGATTTTTACAAAATCACATCACTCCAGTGTGAACACACACATAGGATTACATCAGCAAGAGTTTTTCAAATCACAAAGCGCTTAGAAAAGCTTTTGTAGTATGAAACGAGCCATAATAGGGCTCAGACACACTATAATCGCTTTTTTGAGTGCTTGCGATTGATTAGTGATTTGAGCACTTTTTAAAAATCGCTCCCATTCTCTTTCATTAAAATCACAGTAAAAATCGTCACAATCGCATGCGTTTTTACGCGTACACGATCGTGGCTATTTTTACCACGATTTTAATGAACGTGAATGGGAGTGATTTTTAAAAAGCGCTCAGAAAGCGCTAATCAATCGCAATCGCTCAAAAAAGAGCGCTTATAGTGTGTCTGATCCCTAAGACTACATTCACAGTGATGCAAAGCGGTGCAACATAACAGCTGCATTATAACGCAGGAAGTTGCACTAGGTGACTAGTATAGTCTGAGCGAAGGCTCTTTTTACACTAAGAGCTGTGCCATCCATTCTGACAGACCGCACATAGGATGCGAGGAGCAAGGTAACATGAAAATCTATTGGGCTTGTTTAACTAAGCACCGCAGCTCAATGAGCACAGAGAGAGTTATAATGGCCTGCGCACGCTATGCAGCCGCAGCTTAGTGAATCAAGCCCATTGACTTTCATGTTACCATTCACATTAGTTAAAGCGTTCCAGAGCATTATATCGTAATGCCTCCTGGAATGTTCAATAGCATGATGCAAACTATTTCCTGTCGGGTGAATTAGAACTAGCACCGCTGATACGCGTGAAAGTGCAACTTCCCGTCGTCATGTCATGCGTCTTAATGCATGCATGAAAACAGGTTCGTGCACACGTTAAAGCGGACCCAAACCAAACATTTTTTTAATTAAAAATATTTAGTTGCATATACAAAGATAAATAAACACTCCTTCAAGCCTATGAGCATTTCAGTGCATGCTTTTCACCCTTCTCTTTTCATAGCTAGGGTTATACTGGGGGCAGCCATTAGCAATTCCTCCATTGCCGGACACCATCCACTCCACTAGTTTGCCGAAAAATCCCGGCAATTTGAAAGGAAGGGAGGGGTTCCTCCAATAAATGTAAAATATTTTATATTTGTCATCATGCAGCTGAAAAAAGGCTGCTATTTATTATTATAATTTAGAAAATAGATTTTGTTTCTGAAATCTTGTATCTTTAATTTGGGTCCACTTTAATTTGTGGGAAAGAGACATAATGGAGTGTGGCATCCCAACACACCACCTGCAGTGTGCTACTGCGTAACACGCGTATAAAAAGGGTTCTATAATGGGATCCTATGTACATCATCTTGAATAAAGTATCTATTTATTAAAAACAAACAAAAAAAAATGTAATTGGATGTCTAGCTATTAAAAATAGCTGTTGGAAAAAATTGCTATACACATCTTTTCCATGGTAGTCCCAGTGTTAACAATTCAGGTGTGTTACTTAGGGAAAGATTTGGGGCTCGTGACCTGAATATATTGTGTTGTGCCCTGATTTCGGGGTGTGGTAGCCCAAATGTTAGGGGACGGAATGGAATCTCTGCTGTTACCACGGCGATGCGGCATTATGGTGGGTGGAATATGGTAGGTTGGCCACACAGTAACCGAGTCCTTCCACTGCCATGATGTCTGTGCCATTTCTTGCGATGACTTCATTTGATCTGTGCTGCCTCCAGCCATTACAAAGCTGCTCACCCAGCCAGGGCCGGATTTACCCATAGGCACACAAGGAACGTGCCTACAGGCAGGACCATCCATGAGAGGCGGCTTACTAATGCCCTTCCCTCCCGACCTCCCTCCCTCCCACGTGCGAGCGGAGCGTTCAGTATTAGCATTAAGACTCACCGGAATCCCACATGCCAGTGACGACCGCTTTTCTCGCTGCAGCGCTCCTAGCGTCATCTCCTAGGTAACAGCGTACTGGCGGCAGCGCGTCACAGTAAGGAGACACACTGTTGCCTAGGAGATGACGCTTGGCGCGCTGCGGGGAGAGAAGCGCTCATCACTGACACATCAGGTCCCAGCGAGTGTTCTCATACTTAACGATCTGCTCGCACTCTGCAGGGAGGGAGGAGGATGTTACACTTGTCGCCGCTGATCTGAGGTCTCCTATCATAGCACCCAGCCCCAGCCAACCTGCACCTTACCCACCCTGCCACAGCCAGCCTGCACCTTAGCCACCCTGCCACAGCCACCCAGCTACAGCCAGCCTGCACCATACCCACACCCAGCCCGCATCTTACCCACCCTGCCCCAGCCAGCCTGCACCTTACCCACCCTGCCCCAGCCAGCCTGCCCCATACCCACCCTGCCCCAGCCATAGCCAGCCTGCACCAGCCACCCAGAACCAGCCCCAGCCAGCCTGCACCCATACCCAGCCTGCACTGTGCCCCTGCCCCCCAGACCCAGCCTGCTCCCAGCCAACATGCACCCATACCAAAGCCTGCACCCTGCTCCAGCCACCCTGCACCCATAACCAGCCTGTACCCTGCCCTAGCCACCCTGCCCCCAGACCCAGCCTGCACCCAGCTCCAGCCAGCCTGCACCCCCAAACCACCCAGCCAGTTTGCACTCAACCACAGACACCCTACCTCCATACCCAGGCTTCACCCTGCCCCAGCAACCCTGCACCCATACCCAGTCACCCTGCCCCCAGACCCATCCTGCACTCAGACCCACCCTGCACTTTGCCCCAGCCACCCTGCACTCAGACCCAGCCACTCTGCCCCTGCCACCCTGCACCTAGATCCAGCCACCCAGACCCTGCTACCAGACCCAGCCTGCGACCAGGCCCAGCCACCCACTAAGAAAAGGGGGTGTAAATTAAGGGGCGTGGCCTGTGTTAAGGGCAGGGTTTAGGGCACCAAAGATTATGTGCCTATAGGCTCCTGAGCTGTAAATCCGGCCCTGCACCCTGCCCATTTCCAGCTCTGCCCTTGCACTCAGCCATAGCCGTGCTGCTGCTAGAAAACCTGCCGCTGCCATTAAAAGGTAGCCAGTGCTCATTCAATAGAAGTGACTTATATTCACGTTGTGTGGCTTTCAAGAGCCAATTACGACGATGTGAATATACTGTAGTTAGGTAGCAGAGTTAGTCCTGGTTATTTTGCTATTAACCCATTCGCGTTCCGTCGTTTTCACTTGAGAAATGTTCACCTCCCATTCATTAGCCTATAACTTTATCACTACTTATCACAATTAACTGATCTATATCTTGTTTTTTCCGCCACCAATTAGGCTTTCTTTGGGGGGTACATTTTGCTAAGAGCCACTTTACTGTAAATGCATTTTCACAGGAAGAATAAGAAAAAAACGGAAAAAAATTCATTATTTCTCAGTTTTCAGCCATTATAGTTTTAAAATAATACATGCCTCCATAATTAAAACTCACGTATTGTATTTGCCCATATGTCCCGGTTATTACACCGTTAAAATTGTCCCTATCGCAATGTATGGCGACAATATTTTATTTGGAAATAAAGGTGCATTTTTTCCGTTTTGCATCTATCACTATTTACAAGTTTAAAATAAAAAAAATATAGATATATTTCATCTTTACATTGATATTTAAAAACTTTAGACCCTTAGGTAAATATTTACATGTTTTTTTTTTATTGTAATTTTTTTTTTTTTTTTATATTAAACATTTTATTTGGGTAGTTTTGGGAGGGTGGGATGTAAACAATAGGTTTATAATGTAAATATGTGTTGATTTTTATTTATTTTTTTTACTTTTAGTTGTAGTATTACTTTTTGTCCACAAGAATGCGGCCATGAGTTTGTTTACATGACGTCACTCTAAGCGTAACATACGCTTAGAGAGACGCATGGGGGAGGTAACAGCCAGAAAAGGCCCAGCTTCCGAGAGAAGCTGTCGCTTTTTCAGCGGGGGAGAGGAATCAGTGATCGGGCACCATAGCCCGATTCACGGATTGCCTGGCTAACGAACTGCGGGCCGGAAGCGCGCGTGCACGCGAGCGGCCGCGCGCATGGTTCCTGGACGTAGTTTCTACGTCCAGAAACTAAAATAGGTTAAAATCTAATTTCAATAGTCTGAAGGGACATTACCAGATGGCTATGTTGTTATATTGATATTTCTAGTTAGGTTGTCTAAAATAAAACTTTTCTCTTATAGGAATAGTTAGCTTTGGAAATTTCTCTCATGCATTCTTACTTGGGGTGGTGGATGCAGGGCTGTGGAGTCGGAGTCGGAGTCGGGCAATTTTGGGTGCCTGGAGTCGGAGTCGGGAAAAAAATGCACCGACTCCGACTCCTAATGAATTTGTAACTGTAATTAAAATAGAAAATATGATAAAATGTTCTATTTCTCAGATAATAGTCATTAAAAATAATGTATATATACAGTAATAGCTGTGCTTAGTCCACAAAAATGAAATAAACCAATCAAAATTAGTTACTTGTGCTGCTTCAATAAAGCAGTCCCCGTATTTTTAAGGTCAGATATACATATCTGATTGTGACTGTATATATGATGTGTACACAGGAATCTCTTATATATACTAAATAACATCTATGCTGTAAGAATAAAGCCTGATGTGTAGCTGTGTCACTAAAGGTGCGTACACACATGCGACTATAGTCGTTTGTAACGATCGTTCCCCGATCTTTACCAACGACGATCGTTACAAAAAACGAACCACCGACTATTAAGGCAAACGACGAACGAGCCAAATCGCTACAAAAGAAAGTTCTGTCTCGGCGGATTTTAACCAACGACGATCGTTTGCAAAAGTAGTACATCGTTGGAAACGATCGTTCGTACTAGGCTTGACATGCGCATTTCACTATTTCTCCATGGAACTTCTCATTTTTATGCGCAGGCGCAATAGTTGCTTTCTGTGATGTAACGTTCGTTCTAACGATCAGATCGTTACACACATTTTAAAACTACCTTTACTTAGGTCGTTCTTTCATCAATTAAAAGTTCGTTCGTCGCTCTTAACGAACGATCGTTGTCGCATGTGTGTACGTAGCATAATAGAGATGGTCAATGAGATGGAAATAAATCTGCACTGATGCTGATTTATGCAAATGTATGCACTCCCTTTGCTGATGAAATCAAATAATGTGATATGTTATTAAAATTTGGTTTGGTGACTACAAATTAAAGGGTAACTGAAACGGATGAAAAGTAAAGTTTTATACATACCTGGGGCTTCCTCCAGCCCCCTTCAGGCTAATCAGTCCCTCGCTGTCCTCCACCACCCGGATCTTCTGCTATGAGTCCTGGTAATTCAGCCAGTCAGCGCTGTCCGGCCGCATGCCGCTCCCACAGCCAGGAACATTCTGCACCTGCGCAATAGTGCTGCACAGGTGTAGTATGCTCCTGGCGGCGGAGTGTGTGCATGCGCACTACGCCTGACTGGCTCAAGTACCTGGACTCATAGCAGAAGATCCAGGTGGTGGAGGAGGACATAGAGGGACTGATTATCCTGAAGGCGGCTGGAGGAAGCCCCAGGTATGTATAAAACTTTAATTTCATCTGTTTCAGGTTTACTTTGTTACACAGTAGTACTATACTCTACATATGCACTCCCCACAGAGCTGCAGGGAATCCACTGAGAATGCTGTCCACATTGAACACAGAGGTGTTGTCTGTTTACAATCTCCTCATTCCCCTGCAGAGTACCTGCACATCATTCTTACATGTACCCACACTTACATTGCCTAGGGCCTGATAGATGTTCTTTGTTCCGGTTTGTACCTTTTACAAGTACTCTTACCAAGGACTAGTTTTAGTCTAAAGGGAATAAATATAGTAGTCTACATATCCTTCTCACTTCAGTTGTCTTGTAAAATTCCTAAGCGTTGGCAGTTAAGAGACGAATTTCATGTTACATACTTTTAATCAACAAAATTGTAATATGCAAATTAGAGGAGTCGGAGTCGTGGAGTCTGAGTCGGTGGAATCCTAAACTGAGGAGTCGGTGGATTTTTGGACCGACTCCACAGCCCTGGGTGGATGGAGGGTGCAATTTCTCTCACTTCTTAAGAGGTGGTGGCAATGATACCATGAGATTGCAGATTGTATTAGGGTGATCATAGAATCAAGATTGTATTGTGTAGGGACACTCCAACCAATCCAAATTGTTACTTTGTGCACCATAAGGAAGGTATTCTTGGAACTGGGCAGCACGGTGCCGTAGTGGTTAGCGCTCTTGCCTTGCAGCGCTGGGTCCCAGGTTTTGTTGCAGTCCCAGGTTTGAATCCCAGCCAGGTCAAAATTTGCAAGAAGTTTGTATGTTCTCCCTGTGTCTGTGTGGGTTTCCTCCAGGCACTCTGGTTTCCTCCCACGCCCCAAAAACATAAAGATAAGTTAATTGGCTTTTCCCTAAATTGGCCCTAGACTACGATACATACACTACATGATACATACATAGACATATGACTATAGCAGGGATTTGATTGTGAGCCCCTCTGAGAGCATACATATGAAATCTCCGTCGGGAGACTTGGGCGCAGGCTACAGCTGGTATATGGCTTATCCTGCACAAGTCCCGGTAGCGTTAATTACTATTCACCCTCCAGGTCCACGTGGATGGTAGGGAATGATGTAATTCAGCTTTCAGCTATTGCTGGCGGCCGAATTAGTGTTGTAAGTAACTTCGGCTCAGTCTTCGGACGGTGCTGAAGTTACTCACTGTGTGCCAATACAGCCTTAATTCCCATTTCGGTCTATGGCGGCGCCAGATGCACCCAAATCTCTTGCGCTGTTATTACAGTGCTCGCTCTGAGGGACAGTAGTGAAAACAATATACACTGTACGCTGAGGAAGATGTCGAGGCTATATAAATACTAAATAATAAATTACTCCCAGTGGCTGGGGTCAGAATGCAGCTGTGATGAAGGGAACAGGATTGTGTGGAGCTGTCGCACCTCCTCCCTCTTTAGCATACATGTTAAATCTGGCCCTCAGAGCCATCAAATAAACCTAAACTGAGAAGAATATGTATTTTTCCTTTTAAAATAATACCAGTTGCCTGACTCTCCTGCTGATCCTGTGGCTCTAATACTTTTAGCCACAGACCCTCAACAAGCATGCATATCAGGTGCTCTAACTGAAGTCAGACTGAATTAGTTGCATGCTTGTTTCAGGTGTGTGATTCAGCCACTACTGCAACCCAATTGATCAGCAGGACTGCCAGGCAACTGGCATTGTTTAAAAGGAAACATCCATATCCCTTTCAGTTAAGGTTCCATTTAAAGAGAACCCGAGGTGTGTTTAAAGAATGTTATCTGCATACAGAGGCTGGATCTGCCTATACAGCCCAGCCTTTGTTGCTATCCCAAACCCCACTAAGGTCCCCCTGCACTCTGCAATCCCTCATAAATCACAGCCGTGCTGTGAGGCTGTGTTTACATCTGTAGTGTTAGTCTCAGCTGCTTCCCTGCCTCCTGCATAGCTCCAGTCCCTGCACTCCAATCAGCAGGGAGGGAAGGGATGCAGGCAGGGACTGGAGTTCTGCAGGAGGCGGGGAGAGCAGCAGACTGACACTATAGAGATAAACACAGCCAGCTCTGACAAGCTGTTTGTCAGCAGCGTGGCTGTGATTTATGAGGGATTGCAGAGTGCAGGGGGACCTTAGGGGGGTTTGGGATAGCAACAGAGGCTGGGCTGTATAGGCAGATCCAGCCTCTGTATGCAGATAATATTCTTCAAACCCACCTCGGGTTCTCTTTAAAGAGAACCCGAGGTGGGTTTGAAGAATATTATCTGCATACAGAGGCTGGATCTGCCTATACAGCCCAGCCTCTGTTGCTATCCCAAACCCCCCTAAGGTCCCCCTGCACTCTGCAATCCCTCATAAATCACAGCCACGCTGCTGACAAACAGCTTGTCAGAGCAGGCTGTGTTTATCTCTATAGTGTCAGTCTGCTGCTCTTCCCGCCTCCTGCAGAACTCCAGTCCCCGCCTGCATCCCTTCCCTCCCTGCTGATTGGAGGGAAGGGACGGGGGCAGGGACCAGAGCTATGCAGGAGGCGGCGGAGCAGCTGAGACTGACACTACAGATGTAAACACAGCCTCACAGCATGGCTGTGATTTATGAGGGATTGCAGAGTGCAGAGGGGCCTTAGTGGGGTTTGGGATAGCAACAGAGGCTGGGCTGTATAGGCAGATCCAGCCTCTGTATGCAGATAACATTCTTTAAACACACCTCGGGTTCTCTTTAAGTCAACTGACAAATCTGCAAGAAGCTGCAAAACAGGACAGAGGTTGAAGCACGCTCACAGGCCAAACAAGTACAGCTGTGGCCTCCTCTTCAGAATCACTACGTTCATCTTCACCATCATTTAGCATTTTCAAACCAGTGCTTTGGGATAGTCACTTGCCACACCAAATGCATGGAACATAAAATAGGGGTAAATTTAAAGCGGTTTAAAACCCTGACATAATATTCAATAAAAACATGTTTTCCTACTTTTTACATGCCATACGGTTATCATATTTGCACTTGTGCATAAGTATTATTATTCATTTAAAAGTTATACGTTCCCAAAAGTACAGTTTTTTTTGCTTTGTGAGCTGACTTTGCATTTTATTAATAACTGGTTTTATTCATTCAGACATGCTTTGACTCTCTGTCTGTGTTGAGCAGCTTCTCCACAGTCAGAGAATGTGTCACATTCCTCACTTGATGCATTTAAAGAGAATCTGTATTGTTAAAAATCACCCAAAACTAAACATACCAGCGCGTTAGGAGACATCTCCTATTCCCCTGTCACAATTTCGCCGCTCCCCGCCGCCTTAAAAGTAGTCAAAAACAGTTTTAAAAAGTTTGTTTATAAACAAACAAAATGGCCACCAAAACCGGAAGTAGGTTGATGTACAGTATGTCCACACATAGAAAATAAATCCATACACAAGCAGACTGTATACAGCCTTCCTTTTGAATCTCAAGAGATCATTTGTATAGTTTACCTTCTTCCCCCTGCAGCTCTGATCCACTGAAGAGTGACAGGCTGATTGTTTCTTCCTGCAGACAGCTCCGGTGTCTAATTCCTCAGTATGTGACAGCCCAGCTCCTTTCACAGCCTAACAGAGGACAATTTATCCAGCTTGTAAAAGGCAGCTCTCTTCTCTCACTGACAAGAAAGCAGAGAGGCTGCCTAATGTAAATAACACACACGGGAGTGTGCATAGATGGGGCGTGGAGGGGGCGTGCATAACAGATCAACAACACTGAAGAGTTGGCAGCCTTCCAGACACAGGGCGCCAAATCCGACAGGGGAAAGATACGTTGATTTATTAAAGAGACGGTGATATGTCGCCCACCCTTCCTCTACTATCCATTATCGACAACCCCCTCTTCACCCCAGCTTTTGATAATCCGAGCAGCTTTAGATGGTGGAGAGAACAGGGTCTAGAGCAGGGGTCTCAAACTCGCGGCCCGCGGGCCATTTGCGGCCCGCGATACAATATTTTGTGGCCCCAGGGCCCCAGAGCTTGTAGGGGCCCCCAGTGGCTACAAGAGGAAAAAAAATTTTTTCAAATCGGCCTTATAGTTTTTGAGAAAATTGATTTTAAAGTTGCAAAGGAAAAAAATACACATTTAAAAACCCGCCGACTTTAATGGTTAATAGCAAATCCACCTTAAATGCTAGAAACCCTAAATTTGCAGGATATGTTAAGGAGATCATTAGGAATAAGAGGAAAAAACAATTTTTCAAAAAGACCTTATAGTTTTTGAGAAAATCGATTTTAAAGTTTCAAAGGAAAATAGTATACTTTTAAATGCGGTAAATGTCACTTTTAGTAGCAAGCCTAACGGTAGTGTAATTTTACATGTATCAAAAGAAAGAGCAATACATTTCCTGACGGGGTTTCCAGGGGGTCCATACGCAGCCGCAGCGCTTTGGCCAGGGATCGCTATACAGCCGTAATATGGCTGTATGAAGATTCCTGGCATTTTTTCCTATTTTCCCAATTTTTTTTTTTATGTTTAGAGTGGGCGGGCAGAGGCGGCGATCCGCCGCGATTGACTTCAGGAGGGGCAGAGCTGAAGCTGAAAGCTCTGCCCCTTCCAGGAAATGCCGGCGGATTGCCCCCCGGGGCGATTTGGGGGCTCTGCAGCCCTCGTTTTGCGGCGGGGACATGTGAACTCCCTTATGCGGCCCAGCCTCATCCTGACTTTGCCTCCTGCGGCCCCCGGGTAAATTGAGTTTGAGACCCCTGGTCTAGAGCAAGTTAAATCATTAACTAACAATACAGGAATACTGTCTTGGGAAGACTTAAGAGGTAAACACCAAATTCCAAACAAAGAACAATTTCGATATCTACAATTAAAACATTGGTTGAAATCGTTCTTCCCGCGGCAGGCCCAGTTCCCAATTGTTTTAACCAGATTTGAGAGACTCTGTGCTAGGCCTGAAAGATAAATCGAATTTAAACCGAAATCGTGATCACCAAGATCACAATTTCAGAATCGTCAAAGCGGCAATTATCGCGATCATGTCATTTCCACATTGGGGAAGTTTGAAGAACTGGCTTCAAACTTCCCCAAAGTCCCGGCGTGTGCTGCCCGCAGCGTTGGACATAGCTTCCGCACGAGTCAAAACGCTGTCCGTCCTCTATCGCCGTCTGCCGGCTCTTGTGCTTGCCAAAACTCTGGGTTCCAGTATGTCACATGACATTCAGGAAGTATTCTGTGCATTAGAGCCTGCAGGAGGCGAAGTGGATAGACTGACATCTCTGGACTCATGCTGGAAGCTATGTCCAGAACTGATGCAGCTTGGGGGACAGAGGAGGCACAGAGAGACACAGAGACAGAGCGGGCTCAACAAGACACAGGAGACACAGAGAGAAACAGAGCAGACACAGAGAGACACAACGGGGGCAAGAGAAAGACCCAGAGGAAACAAAGAGATAAAGGGAGCACAAAGAGAGACAGGGGGACAGAGGGGGAACAAACAGGCAAAAAGGGGGAACAAAGCTTGATTTGAAGAAAATCGTGAATCAAATCGAAATCGCAATTTCAGACATAAATCGCTCAATTCAATTTTTTCCTAAAATCGTTCAGGCCTACTCTGTGCCCTGGAACCCTTTGCCACAGGGGTCATTTCAGATCTATATGCACAGCTCAATGACCCGCCTCTGCCGTTTCGTCACGCGTATGTTACCAGATGGGAGTCTGACTTGAGGTGCACTAAACCTAAAGAGTATAAACCACTGTAGGAGGCGCCCCTACGGATCAAACTATACAGCACAATATAAAAGTAACAATGTATCAAGGGTAAGCGTAATACGTCTTACCTGGTGCGAAGACTCAAACACAAAAGGTAGTAAATTCGTATTTATTTATTGATTTATTGCACTAAGGACAACGCGTTTCGCGACCGCAAGTCGCTTCTTCAGGTCAAGTAACGTGCTTAAAAGACAAGAAACAAGATGGCGCTCAGACTAAAACATCTTACTTCATATAGATCAGACATTAAAAATAAGACATTAGAGTTGAATTTTAAATTAAAGTTAAAAACGATAAAATGACATGGGGGAACTGTCATCCCAACATATCTCACTATTTGGGTCATATGCGCTTGTTGGCTAGGTACAACACATTCTATCACATCCCAGCCATTACTTCCAATAAAAATACACTTGTCTCTATCCTCTGTAATCTTCAAAACATCCTAAGTGCAACCAAAACATATTTCGGTGTGATGTACCCTCTAAACAGTTAGATAGCAACATAATGTATAAGATTATATAAGTCGCACTTTTCCTAAAGGACTGATGCCCAGTTTGACAACAGACAGCCTGTAAAATTGGTGATAATGACTACTACACTGTATTGAAATCTGATCCTATACTTATATACACAGAGGAACTGAAGACCCTGGTGAAGGCGGCAAAAGAAGAAGGAAGAAGGAATAATCTCCAAAGCGGAGAGAGACTACCTCCTGATTGACAATCCTAGTACCGCCCACTTTTACCATCTCCCCAAGATACACAAGTCCCTAATCAACCCTCCTGGCAGACCGATCATATCAGGAATCAACTCCCTATCCTCTCACCTGTCGGAATTAATTGATCTACATCTAAAATCGTATGTACAAAAACTTCCATCATTTCTTAGAGATTCCACACAGCTTCTATTAGAACTTGAAGCTATCACCTGGAAACCCACATATAGATGGTTAACCCTAGACGTCACTGCCCTCTACTCAAATATACACCATCATGTGGGCCTACGAGCTGTTTGGTACTACCTGGGAATGGACGAAACCATGCCACTAGAACAAAAGATTTTTCTACTTAAAGCCACCAAATTCTCTCTGACACACAACTATTTTAAGTTTCTGGACACCATATACCTACAAAGGAGAGGCACGGCGATGGGGGCCAACTATGCACCGAATTATGCAAATTTAACGATGGGGATGCTGGAGATGATTATGCTAGGTCCAAACAACCCATTCTCCACCAACATTATCTACTACCGTCGATTTATAGATGATCTCATACTGATCTGGGAAGGGAATGTGGAATCAACTAACAGATTTGTGGACTACATGAATGACAACTCGTGGGGCATTTCATTCACATCTAACACTAGTGATAATCGAATCGAGTACCTAGATGTAGCCATGTACATTGAAGACAACTCTATCAAAACACGAAACCACTTCAAAGTTGTTGATGCAAACGGATATATAGATTATAGAAGCAGTCACTATAAACCCTGGAGGAATAACATTCCGTTTGGGCAATTTCTCAGAATCAGGAAAAATTGCTCAGAATTGAGGACATATGACAATCAGGCGGAGATCCTGACCAACAAATTCAAGCAGAAGCATTTCCCCAAACCTCTGATCAAGGAAGCAAGGCTGAGAGCCAGGAAAATAGAGAGATGCTCCTTACTCAAGAAAAAAATCAAACAACAACCAGCTGAAAATATGGACCAGTCGTCGGAAGCATTATTTATAACCAGATATTCAAACAACTATGCAGCCATTAAGAACGCCCTAACCAAACACTGGCAGCTTTTATTGAATGACCCATACCTGAAGAAGAGCCTGGGCACTAAACCAAAATGTATCTTTAGAAGAGCTAAAACGCTAAAAAACCATCTGGCCCCGAGCAAGATAAAAACTTCCAACTTAACAAATAAAATAAGGAACACAGATGAGGAGAGAGGAACAGGAAGATGTGGGGTAAAGAGGTGTCTCTGCTGCCAGAAAATGGTGAATGGTAAAAGAGAATTCAAATCCACGGTTACAGGCGAAACCTTCCAGATAAAAGAACGTATAACCTGTGGCTCGAGATTCACAGTATATCTGATTACGTGTACATGCAACCTTCAATATGTGGGTAGAACCACACAGTCATGTAGAGAGAGGTGGGGGCAACATAAACGTAACATCATCAAGGGCTATACAAAACATGGCCTCTCCCGACACTGCAAAGAAATACACAGCCGTGACCCCACCTCTCTGAGCTTCTGCCCCATAGAACAAATTCCTGAAGATTCCACGGATAGATTCGGCACACTCAGGGCCAGGGAAATGTTCTGGGTGTTCAAACTAAGAACCTTACACCCTGAAGGACTTAATATCTGTCTGGAACACAACCTGTAAAGGAAGTACCACAAACCTGATAGTCAAATCCAATTGATTACATAATGAACCCAATTAGTGTTTAGATCTGCAGACTCCCTCCACCCTCCATGTCCCCAGCCCCCGCCCCTTTCCCTTCCCCACCCTTCCCCCCCCCCCGGTATATTCCTACCGGTTCCCCCCTTTCCCCCCCCCCCGGTATATTCCTACCGGTTCCCCCCTTTCCCCCCCCCCCCCTTTCCCATCCCCGCATGTACTCGTGCCACTATTCCTTAGACCAATTGGTACTTTCCAGACGCCCACACAAATGACCACCCTTTCCCCCCCCCCCCCCTTCCATGTGTATACTTCAAATGGTACACAGACTCTCCACACCCCCCCTCTTCCCAAAACCACATGGACTCATGCTGCTATTCCATAGACAAACTAGTATTGTCCAGACGTCCCACTCAAGTGACCGGTCCTTTTCCCCCCCTTTCCCCCCCCCCCCCCATTGTGGTTTACCAAATGCATACTTCAAATGAGATACAGACTCTCCATACTGCAGCCCCCCATGTTAAACAAGTCCCAGCGTGTACCCGAGTGATACGTAGGGATATATATGTATATATAATAGATAGACCTATATACAGAAATATAGGAGTGTATACTGGTGACCCCCAATATCACATCTGGATCGTATATGAGCTTGGATGTATTCAGAAGGCAGCCTAGCAACTACCTTCATTGCTCCATTCTATGATCTTAATAATGAGGAGCATCAGGCTCAACAAATATAAGCCTTACTAACAATCGTCTGTAAAGCATAACCATACTAATATGAATAAGTACATATGTTAAACCTAATGTTTTTATTTACTGTGGTGTTTTAAACTGTTGTTCTTCAGAGTTCCCCTTTAATATGGCCACCAGTGCTCCATCAGTAAGTGTAAATCGTTGTTCCCCCGAGTCCCCCTTAAAGCATAACCATACTAATATGAATAATTACATATGTTAAATCTAATGTTTCTAATTACTGTGGTATCTTAAACTGTTGTTCTTCAGAGTTCCCCTTTAATATGGCCACCAGTGCTCCAACAGCAAGAGCAAATCGTTGTTCCCCCGAGTCCCCCTTAATATGGCCGTTTTGCCACACCAGCCCCCCGCTATACGAGTACCACTCTGTACTTCGTATGGCGTTATCCCCATAGTTCTCCACCTTTATTTTGGGATCGCGACCCCGTTATAGCTTATGGCCGCTTGCCCCTTCCAACATGGCCACCGGGGCATGATAGCCACACGTAAGATGGCCGCCGCCCTTACACTCCCCCTGGAGGTGACGCTCCACCCGACCGGATGGGACGTCACGGGAGTCCCAAACTTCCGCCCGCACGGGCGCATTAGCAGCGGCCAGACAGGTTTTAAACCGCTGTGCAGCAATCCGCGCGCATGGCGCCCACGCTGAGCATCGCTATAATACAGGTAAGCCGCTTCTCGGCACTCCATACCTAGTCCTGCCCATGCCCTTCGCATCTAATATAGAGCTGCTTGCCGACCACCCGCTCCACCACTGGCCCCTAACCTAGGGCAGCACCTCAAAATAAGATACGCTGTACTATCCCTCTACTTTTCCTCAGCAAAACACTAGTTGCTCCCCACAATAGTGGAACTCCTGTCCGGGTACGCCTTCCTGGTTGAGCCACATATTACTACTCTCCCCACACCCACCCTAGTGTATCCAAATTTGGTATATACCAGCATAATGTGGACTAATTGTTAAACCTATGAACTGAGATACAGTTTATTTCTTATATACACACATGTCATGCTCTTGTATGTTTTTATTTATACTTGATTTTATCTATGGGAATTTTACAGGCTGTCTGTTGTCAAACTGGGCATCAGTCCTTTAGGAAAAGTGCGACTTATATAATCTTATACATTATGTTGCTATCTAACTGTTTAGAGGGTACATCACACCGAAATATGTTTTGGTTGCACTTAGGATGTTTTGAAGATTACAGAGGATAGAGACAAGTGTATTTTTATTGGAAGTAATGGCTGGGATGTGATAGAATGTGTTGTACCTAGCCAACAAGCGCATATGACCCAAATAGTGAGATATGTTGGGATGACAGTTCCCCCATGTCATTTTATCGTTTTTAACTTTAATTTAAAATTCAACTCTAATGTCTTATTTTTAATGTCTGATCTATATGAAGTAAGATGTTTTAGTCTGAGCGCCATCTTGTTTCTTGTCTTTTAAGCACGTTACTTGACCTGAAGAAGCGACTTGCGGTCGCGAAACGCGTTGTCCTTAGTGCAATAAATCAATAAATAAATACGAATTTACTACCTTTTGTGTTTGAGTCTTCGCACCAGGTAAGACGTATTACGCTTACCCTTGATACATTGTTACTTTTATATTGTGCTGTATAGTTTGATCCGTAAGGGCGCCTCCTACAGTGGTTTATACTAAATTACCTCACAGTGTGGGGTCATATCATTATAGTCCTATAGTGGTATTTTTTCTTCCGGGAACGGCGACCGACAAGGCCGAGTGGAGACGGTACTTCTCCACATGCTCTGATGGTGGTTGCCGAAAAAGCAACCCAGAATTGTGAGTATAATTTCACTACAATAGACCAATTTACACAACGATAATACTCGATATCGGGCTCCCGGTGTCCTTGTGCTTTTCTGTTTCTACTAGTCTAAACCTAAAGAGGAATGGGAGGCGATTTGGAACATAGTACCTAAACTCTCCTTGAATTTAGCCTTGGTAGAATCAGCCTATAAAGTACTACTCCGGTGGTATTGGGTCCCAGCCAGGCTCCGACATGTTCCCGGGAACGAATCGGGCCACTGTTTTCGAGGCTGCCAATCCAAAGGAGACATGTTGCATATCTTTTGGGCATGCCCCATGATTTCTAGATTCTGGTCCAGGATCTACAGAATGTTTCAAACGTTATTCGGCAAGCAGGTCACTAAAGACCCATGGTCGGCGCTTTTACACTGTAAAATAGCCCAGCTCACTAAAGCCCAGAATACTCTGGCTCACTTTATCTTGGGGGCGGCTTCTCAAACAGTGGCTCGCGCTTGGCGCACCCAATTTGTCTCCTTCGAAGAGGTGAAACGCAGAGTCTCTGCGTACATGGTCCAGGAACAGATGGCCAGCATATTGGACAATAGGGTTGAAGCTTATCATAAAATTTGGGATACATGGAGCCACTACATTGCCTCAACTTCAAATTAAGAAACTACATAGCACTTCTGAGAAGGCCCTAACTCTCGGTGGAGGCTGGAGTCTAGACCTTGACCCCCCCCCCCCCCTACCCCTCCCCCTTGTCTGTCTTTCTTACCCCTCTTCCCCCCCTCTACCCGCCCTCCACTCTTTCCCCTCCTTTGTCTGTTGGAGGGGCCATGACCTAATCAACATAAACGTGGTCAGAACAACACTCCAACTATAAGAGTCTCATCCGTAGACATTACAGAAGAGTATACATGACGCCATGGGCTAGTATACTGAGATGACTTGAACCTTGGGGATACCCGCTACCCCCTGACCCGTCTGAAACTGTTCTGTATAAGTTTATGCGTTGTATTCTGTAAATTGTATTCAGAAAATTTCAATAAAAATTTTGAAACAGAAAGAGACGGTGATAGTAGAAAAGTGCTGCAGTAAGCCAGAGCACATTAGAATAGGTTTAGGAGCTTGTAGGATAGTAGAAAAAAGGATGACATTTTTGTTAGAGAGTCTCTTTAAGTAAACACAAGATAACATTATCTACAAGTTCGGATGCATCCACATTTCACTGCACTGAACTGTCAAGCTCTGTGTGTAACCCTTCCAATGCTGGTCTAGTAAAAAAAAAATGGTGGTTGCATATAATATGCTATAAATAATGTTTTAGAGCAAAGTTGAAATGCTGGGTTATATTCCGCTTTAAAGAACAAAACAGTCACAATTCAGTAAGGTAAATGTACCTTAGTTACCAGAACTAGTATTTGTCAGGGATATCTCACACCAACAAAATTGCTAAGTTTGCATGTTCTTCCTCTCTTCTACAGCCAGAGCAATTGCAGCATAGCAAAGCCAATCTTATTCACATGACATGACTTTCATCAAATTGGATTAATTGATTTATTCAAAACTCATGAAAAACTGTGTCCTTGAGTACCATTTTATGATTTTACAGTCGACTTATAACATTTAGCAATAAAATTACAAGAATCAAAACATGTAAGCAGCAGAATGTCAAAAACGAATTTGATAATCACATTCATTTGATGACTGGAATAGTCATGGCAAGTTTTATTTTCACAGAAACATACATGGATGTCTGCCTTGATGTCCCATAATGAAGTTTCCAGTGCAACTTAAGATTTAGTATGACCAGTGTTCATTTTCTGCATTTAGTGTGTAGAGTAAGTGCTAAATAGGGGAATGCTTGTGAAAAAAAGTTAGGCTGTACTTATTCCATATACAGCTGGTGCACAAAATCAATATCCATTTGTCCTTTCTTCTTTTTTTTCTTTCTCTTAAAAAGTGATTTTTACCTAAAAAAAAGTTATTATTGACAATAAAGCTGGTCATCAGCCACAACACGACAGGGCACTATGGTGCACGGCCCACCTAAGACTGTTTTATAGAGTCTATTCAGTGCATGGATTGCACTTGAGAAGGTAATAGTATTCAGCCTCTTGGCCAGATGCCCCAGGCAACTCCAGGTAGCAGCAGAGCTACAAGGATGGAGGAGAACAGGTTGACTGTGTTATTGTCCAGTATGGGCTTCCCAGATATAAGCTTTGCATCACGTGTAGGATGATTGACAATCTTTCCTGTGCTTTCATCATACCCTGCAAAAATGGTATGGGTTAGTGAAGAAAGACTCAATAGACACAAATATGTGGATGTCTGGATTCAAATTTTCACACATAAAGCTAATAAGTCAGTGTGGGCGTCATCTTCCATGCAGGTCCCTCAACGAGGTGCAAGAGTCTAGCATTGAACAATCTGCATGTAAACTGTTTATTGGAAGCCAACATCCTCATTTGTTGCATCAGTTTTGAATGCCAGTTGTGTAATCTGCCCATGCTTTGGGCACTGCACATCTATGCAGCTGGTCAATTTAAGTGCAGCCTGCATTTAGAAGTGCTGCAATCTCCTCCAGTTGTACAAAAATCTAAGTCTACTTATGGCTAGCTGCATCCATGTGTATCAGTTTGCATACCTCTGTTGGCAGTGCTCCTAGTCAGGCTGCAACTGAAATGATTACCAACATAGAGGTATGCAAACTGATACACATGGATGCAGCTAGCCATAAGTAGACTTAGATTTTTGTGCAAGCATACATTATTGGAATAGTTAATTATGCATTGTAGTTCTTTTTTCAACTTTATGGCTAATACACCGCCAAGCCAAACTTCAATAATAATAAACACAATTTACAGACACACTTTAAAAAAGTATTTCAAAGTTGGCTTTCGGCATTGAGGTTTGCCCCAATACATTATTAGCATAGATATACATGCCAGAAAATAAACTTACCTGAATACTGCATTACTGCTCCTAGATAGGAGTCCAACATAGAGCCAATCAATCCTGCCCCGGCACCATATAGAATAACTGGCCACTGAGGGGCTGAAATTTCTAAATTATCAACAAACAAAAGCTGAGTAGCATAAAAAGCTACACCAACAAACAGGCCACCAAGAAGACTTGCCGCGAGGCCTACTAATGTAACACCCCCATTTGTACCTAGAAAAAACACAAATACAAAGAGTTAGTGAAAACTCACAGTGCATCTCCATCAATCCCAAATACAGAATTAATAGCTTTGATAAACTGTATACAGTGTATTGACACATTGCTATGGAAGGGGGCAGAAAATGGAAAAATCGTTCCGTAGATCTTAATCATGCTGTGCATGCAGGGAAACCCAATAATTCTCACAAGGTGCAAAATTCCGACAAGAATTTCAAGACTCTTAGCTGGATACAAAAGGTGTTTACAGGCTGTGATCTGGACCAAAGGGCATGTTATGAAACACTGTTATTCTAGAGCAGTGCTGTACAACTGGCGGCCCGCGGGCCGCATCCGGCCCGCCAGGCCACCTGCTGCGGCCCGCTTGTCTCCCTGGGATGCAGGCATGGCTTGCGCTATGGGCGCCATGCCTGCTCCCTCTTATTGTGGCCTCTCCTATGTCCCCCCGC